>NC_047067.1:9586670-9924009 GCF_902459465.1 Asterias rubens
CTTGCATCTTAAAGTAAAACGCTCAAATTCGAGTGTGCACCATGGTCAACTAAAGTTTGACTGTTTTGACTCGAACCCAGGCTGGACGACCATTGGTTGACTACTGTGGTCGACCATTTGGAACCAGCCTACATGTAAATAATGACCATGGTTTCTTCAGCGGTCCCAATAGCATGTTTCATGCTTACATGTGTAAAGCCTAAAGGGGTACCAGTGACACCACCGTGACCACCGTGGTACCGATGGTTGACTAGACTTCCAAACGAGTCGTTTGAGTGAGTGCTTCACTGCACATGTACGTTGCGGGCAGTAGTCGACCAAATGTACGCCACATACAGTAGACTTGCCACCAGTGCTCTGCTTTAAGATATTCCTGAAGAAATGGTATTTCCATCACAGGAACATTAGACTTGTAGGATTTGAAACTTTGCATGGTGGAAGTAAGATATAGAAAAGTTTGCGGTAACACCATGTAATAACAATCTCTAAATGAGTTGGGGTGGTTCTGAAAAGAACCGTTGGATTAACTCGACGTTTCGATCAGTATGCTCTGATCGTCTTTTCTATAACATTAGACTTGCTACTAGAGCTCTGTTCGGACAGCAGTCGTTATTTATAAAGGGTTTTCTTCTGAATGGATTCTAGAATAGTAGACAACTTACTACCAGAGCTCTGTACAAGTTAAGTGCTTGAATCCAGGGTCTCGTCTCAAATCCCAGTAGTCACCCTTAAAAACACACACTTCTTTGCCATTCTCCTTGGCGAGTCTGAGGATTGAGAAGGGAAAAAGGTGAACACTTGTCAGCATTTGATACAAAATGAGCATCTACAATCATTGTCACAGACAGTCAGAATACATACTGATGACTTTAATCATTTATGTTAACTTTGGAACAGTTTCTGTAATACAAATGCAAAAACTTTAGCGTTTCCCAAGGAGTGTGTGAACATGTAACAAGAATTCTGTCCTTTCACGAGAAGCTCATTTTGTAATATTTCACAAACATTGAGAACACTCTGCCAGGAATGTTGGTTTTTCTCCCGTTGAGTGAAGGGGCTTCAGAGTGGACTCAAGCCCAGTCTTCAGAAAGGCCTCCACAACACTCTTATAAACTTTGGGCTGTCCGGTTGTTGTAGTGGTATCTTTCATCGCCTTCAAGGACCCGGTTCATATTGCTCCGGGGCACTATAGTGCCCCGGCAGCAATATGACAATTGGGTTTTCAGTCCCTACCTGACTGCGTGGGTTTTCCCTAAAATAATTCTCCTGGGTTTTCCTCCCACATATACAACTAAAACTTCCTTCCTTGTCTTCTCTCTCCATTGGGTTCTTGGCTAGTACAGTGATTAAGTTTTTTTTCTGAGAGTTCTTGCCTTCACAACCAGAATTGATAAGTGAAAGGAAAACTTACCGGAAGAATCTGGGCTCATAGCTGTTGCCTTGTTCTTCCCTCCATTTCCTTCGCTCTCTTTGTAAACTTTCCAGTCTCTGTTTCTCACGTTCCGCCCCCATCACATCACCATCCTCAAGTTTTCTACATGGAAACAGACATCATTTTACAATAAGTACTTATGTACAAATAGTGTATAGTATAGAAATATTGACTGCTATGAGGGGCAAAGTTGAAATAATAGGCCCAAGGTGATGTTAAAACCATGGCTATGCCCGAAGCGAAGCTGAGAGCATAGCCATGGTTTTGACATCACCGAGGGCCTATAATTTTAACTGTTCCCTGATTATTAAGCAGTCAATATTTCTTTTATATACCGAATAAAGATTCTTCTAATCTACAACACTGAATACGGTGAAACGTCGTCTGCGAAAAAAGGTCGCAACATGACACAGAACACTAGTCGTACATTCTACATATCATAGTTGCGTTATTTTCAAGGCGGCCATAGTCACTACGACGTCATCTTGATAGAAAAAGGGGGCGTAGTTATTTCCATGACTCCATTTTTAACTAAACAGATTTGAGTATTCTATACATGAGGTATATAATATAGAAATAATGACTGCTATGAGGGGCACAGTTGAAATTATAGGCCCAAGGTGACGTCAAAACCATGACTATGCTAGAAGGGAATCCCCCTTATTAAGCAGTCAATATTTCTTTTATATACCGAATAAAGATTCTTCTAACCAACAAACCCTGACTACCATGACACAGAACGTGAGTCATACATGCTGTACACATAAGCGACCTAATTGCGAATGTCATTTTCAGGGCGGGCACAGTCGATTTCGATTGACTATGCCCCAGGCATAGTTAACTATGACGTCATCTTGATGGAAAAAGGGGGCCCAGCTATTTCCATGACTCCATTTTTAACCAATCAGATTAATGGATTCTAATGATCAATATTTACTATACTTGTTAAATCAGTGACTGACCATTTATTAACCTTTATAGAGATCATAGTGGCTGCAAGCGGCTTGTATCAAAATGCTATCTGCTAAAACATTAAATATTTTAACAACAATAATATTAATAAGAAGCATTTATATAGCGCTCTACGGAAGACAGATCATTTACATGAGACTAGGACATAAAGAAAAACAAACAAACGAGGATGGGTTTAGGAACAGAAATGTCTTGAGGAGGCTTTTGAAGACAGGCAACGAGATCGACTTTCCTAGACCGGCGAGAAGCTCATTCCATTTGCTCACATTCGGCTGTCCATGCCAACCAGGTTGGTTTGTTCACCAACAGACTAGCTAAATCATTGAACATGTAAACAGTGAATCAGGAAATTAAACCATGGTGTGCCGTACCTTTGATCTGGTCTGAGTCGTCCGTCCGTAGGAGGTAAGAGATGCTTGGTATTTGGATCTAACTCGTTCAACTCTATAGCAAACCGAGTGAAGCCATAGTACATGCGATGATTCTCTGGCATAGATCCTGCAAGATCACAAAACCAAAACCAAACAATTGTTAAAGGCAGTGGACACTATTGGTAATTGCTAAAAATAATTATTATCATAAAACATTTCTTGATTACAGTAATGGGGAGAGGTTGATATGTAGTATAAAACATTGTGAGAAACAGCTCCCTCTGAAGTGACGTAGTTTTCGAGAAAGAAGTAATTTTCCACATTTCGAGACCTCAGATTTAGAATTTGAGGTCTCAAAATCAAGCATCTGAAAGCACACAACTTCATGGTGCGACAAGGGTGTTTTTTTCCTTTCAATAATATTTTGCAACTTCGACGACCGATTGAGCTCAAATTTTCACAGGTTTGTTATTTTATGCGAATGTTGAGATACACCAACTGTGAAGACTAGTCTTTGACAATTACCAAAAGTGTCCAGTGTCTTTAACTGAAGGTATATGATTGGTTATGACTCTTGAATAATTGGCAACAAAAACTATTGGTTAGAAGCCTACAGCATCTTTCTGAAGTGTAAAGCATTTTGAGAAACATTTCACTTATAAATGTGTCAGTTTTTATGCCCCCAAAGTTAGAATCTTAAAAGCGTTATACTCTCCTGCATGAACACACATACAGATGTACATGTATGTATCCATTTAGTTGAATAAAAACAAATGAGCAGTTCTAATAAAATAAAAAAAATGCATACTTTGCCTTTAAAGAACAAACAAAAAGTAGAAAGTCATCTCTGAAACAGCAAAAATAATTACTCCAACTGTGATTTTCTCCAATCACAGAATATTTAAGTGTTGAGCACATATGTCACTTTGTGGGAACAGTGCCGGACAATTAATGGAACCATTACGTTAGCAACATCCTTGCATAATGTAGTTCCATTCTACACACTACCCACAATACACACACATATGAGAGTTTAATCAGTACCAATGATCAGAAGGTATCCACGGATTGCATTAAGAGCATTAGCGGTGACATCAAGGTGATTGGAATTCATTTCAAGAGGGTTTTAAGTTGTACACATCTGGGTTAGTGAACCTCTACAGAGAGGCAGTGATGTTAATCATTACATTAGGTTAGAGAGGGATTTGCCAATCATTCACTGTGGACTGTGGTAACTTGGTTACATCAGATCCCAGTGGAATTAGAACACAAGAAACTCTACTTGCTTCTTTACTATTTGATTCTACACAATAAAACTAACATGTGAACATTTCATTTTAAACGATGGTCCCTTTTCTTACGACATTAACCCTTCTCAGATTCAAATTTTGGGGAATATAAACTGATATCTTTTCACACAACCACATTACTTCAAAGTGAAATGTTTCTCAAAATGCTGTATACTATCAAAGCTTCTATAGTATTTAGCCATTACATGTCATTCTAAGAGTGATTACCCTTTAACTTAAGTAAAGCAGACTTCTTCATCCCTACAGGACTGTCACCATGTTTTCATTCTTGCATCTAATGAGTAATTGTTTCCTAAACAGAGATCACTTTGTTGAAATGAAAAAGCGAGTTTTATCAACAAAAGTCCACCCCTATGTAATGTTAGTGTCAAAGAATGCCATCTCACCTGTACGCCATATGCATTTAGCAGAGGCAGATCTCCCACAGTAGATACCCTCGTTCCATTTCCCAAACAGCTCATGAATAACTTGTCCATCTTCTGTGATCACACCGTGTACCTCATGCCTTCGATTACTCCAGTAACTCGCCTGGTTAGGAATAGAAGAATTTTGTATCTCATGTTATACAATGTATCTGATGTCTGATTTGCAATTTTGTAATGTGATTTTTCACATTGCTGGCCAATAAAATGAAATGAAATGATTGAAGTTGCAAACTGCTAATCAACCAAAGGGACCCATGGTATGAAAAAAAAAGAATCGTTAATGGCCTGACATTTTGACCCAAGCAGAGTCTTGCTCGTTTGCTTTAAAACAAAAATTTTAAAAAGAGGAAAAAAAAGAAGAAAAAAAAACTTCAAAAAAGACATTGCTAGGGTCGAAATGTCAGGTCTTACTATTGTTTGCTTTAATAAATATAATAATATACGGCAGTATAACACATTGTACAGTGACAGAGACTGAACCCAATACGCCGCTCTTAATATTCATGCATGAGGTACGTCACAATACTAATCCAAAACGAGGCTATGGGCGCAGCCACTGCAAGTGATGGCCAACGTGCGCCCATAGCCTCATTTTGGGGTAAGAATTATGACGTCATGCATAAATATTAAGAAAGGCGTATCAGTGCGGTCCGTTCACAATCCAGTAAAGAAATTGCTTGTGGCATTTCGTGGTCAAGCAGACTAGCGCACTGGACTTAAGTTTCAATGTTCTGTTCAGCATAGAGTGGGTTCAAGTCCTGATATGTATTGTTGTTTTGTCTTGAAACAGTTTTGGTCATGATTAAGGGAATAAAAGGGTAGCGACGAGTTCTTTAACGTACGTTTAAAGCCAGCAGGGTCGGCGGCCGTGTGATGAAGGCCCGAGCCTAAGGCGAGGGCCTTTATCGCACGGCAACGACCCTGCAAGGTCTTAAACGGACGTTGAAGAACGAGTCACTACCTTTTTATTCCCATTCATATATGCCCTTTTGTTTAAAAACCTTAACAAATACAGTTATAGACACTTTAACAATTGAAAATTCAAGGTTTGAAATTTTGTTTTCCAAAACTTTATGAAGAATCTGTTCGAGGCGCGTGGGTTGTGTGTACGTGCGCACGCTTAGATAACGCGCTGATAGCTATGGTTTGCGTGTTCCGCGTGATAATCTTGCGTGCCTGACATGCATAAGCCAGCTCAGTGTGCATAAACAGAGCTCCAGTGTGCATTAACAAAAGGTTTATGCACACCCACGTGACGCGCTCTCCACCAATGGGGGTAGAGAAACTGTCTAGGGTATTTATGCATGTGTGTTGTATAAAATGTCCAATGGACTTATCATTAAGAGAAAGGGTTTTGCACCAGTGTTGTTCCTGGTATGGTTCGCTGCAGATTGCGCAGCAGCTCCTTATATTATAAACTTTTACAAGGTGCTTTAAAATAGGTCTCATAATTCAAACACAGCACACCCCTATCATACCTGTCACAAAATGCATGTAAATGAGTGACTTTATTATTAATAGTTGTTTAACACACAAGTCGATATTCAAAGAACTAAATTCCAGTGAGATCTAATCCAAAAAAGGTCCCTGTAGGTTATTTACAAACACTCAAAACACCGTTTCAACTATCAAAGCACTCTTATCAATCCAAACACAAATTGTGCAAGTAGATGACCCTAACCCTTCAGAGACCATAGCGACCGTGAACAGCTTGCACCAAAATGCCAGGTGTGGTCAACAATGGCTGCAAGATCTGACATACTTCCACTCAACTCAAAAGGTCAAAGTACAACCAAAATTGACATTTTCTCATGAGTTGTTCACGTAAACAAAGTATCTATGTTTCTGAAACAAAACAACAATTCTGTTTCATTTTACTTTTTCAGACACTTTTACATTTTTACAAGGAAAAATTGCACCAAAAAATTCAACAATTATAGCCACGTATGAGCCAATGGTGATGATTTTACAGACATGAATAGTCTCTAAAGGGTTTACCTGATTCAAGCCATGGCTGAATGCCTGGGCCCAGTTTCATAGAGCTGCTAAGCACAAAAATTTGCTTAGCATGAAATGTTTGCATTGATAAAAACAGGATACAATCCAAATTTTAACGTGATTTCAGGATAAGCAAACACCAGCTATAATACCAGTAAAAGGTTTGGTTGGTAATCCTTTTTTTTTTATCAAGAAATAAATTTCATTCTTAGCAAATCCTTGTGCTTAGCAGCTCTATGAACTTTGGCCCTGGCAGCCAAACCATACTGCCATGCAGGGCAAACAACTCTACCTGGCCTACCTTAGTGAATGTCAGCTTGCAGACAATACGTCCATTGGTTATTAAACTTTCCCCATAGTGGTCGAGCCATCTCTCTCCACTCAGTATATTATGTACACAACTGGTCACCTTGTTGTACTTGTAGTGATCGTTGTACCTAAAGGAGGACGGCCACATTAATCTGGTTGTTAGGCAATTCAATTCTACATATCACTAAAACACTCTAGTGGGCTGCTACAATGTACTTACAGGCACTGGAAACCTTTGGTAATATTGTCAAAGACCAGTATTCTCACTTTGTGTTTCCCAACATATGCATCAAATAACAAATCTGTGAAAATTTGGACTCGGTTGGTCATCAAAGTTGCAAGAGTAATGGGGAGATGTTGATAGTATAAAACATTGTGAGAACCAGCTCCCTCTGAAGTAATATAGTATTCGAGAAAGAAGTAATTTTCCACGAATTTGATTTCGAGACCTCAGATTTAGAATTTGAAGTCTCAAAATCAAGCATCTGAAAGCACACAACTTTGTGTTATACAGGTGTTTTTTTCTTTCATTATTATCTTGCAAGTTCGATGACCGATTGAGGTTTGTTATTTTATGCGAAGGCTAGTCTTTGACAATTACCAATAGTGTCCAGTGTCTTTAAACAGGCCATTGTGACTGAGAATATTCTTAAACCAATCTTCAGAATCTTTACCAATATTTGTTAAGTTTGAATTTTTCTGTTGTTGACTGACTGATAAATTTATTGATTACCTACAAATACACACCTGCAAATTTTTTGAAAAAGCAATAAAAAAATTTCCACAAAAGTTAACTTTAAGAGTGATTATCAAAGGCATACCTTCCCTTTACACAGTCAGTGACAGACCTGCCTATGCTACCTGGTTTTTTATCAATACTTTTTTACTAAATCGGGAGGGTTATTTTGTTGAGTTACCTTGGAATTTTGATGTTGACATTCCCAGCTGGGATAATCTCCATAGATTTGCCCCAGAATTTAGTTTTGATACGTGCATCCTGGGTGTAGATGAAATTCTTGCTCTCGCAGTGGCACGCTGAGACTGGGGGATGATGAGATACCTGAAGACAAGGATTTACAGTACATCGGGATTATTATTGCAAAACCGTAAATGCAGAATACAAGGTATACAGTACAGTACACATCGGTGTATGGGTGTAAAAAGAAAAAAATTAATATTCTTTATCTCAATGCAAATTTAACATCTCTTGTATTGTTGCGGTACCCGCTGCCGAAACATAGGAATCGAACTGCCTCTAGCTGCCGGGCAACCTCGGGAGTCTAGTTGGTAATCTACTTTAAAGCGGAGATTTCACAGGCCTGATAAATACAATAAGTTCAGAATAAGAGCTAATCAAACTTTGTGAGTTGTGAACCTTGTGAATTGTGATAGATGACATTTCATTTGGTACATTTATATACATATACAGAAAATACAGAAAATACAAATGCATAGGGGGGAAAAAAACGGAAACAAAAGTAGCATGGCAATGCAACGATATTACAAAATAAACCATGATTGAATATGATAGAAACAGCAAAACCAAAAGCTGATAACAAGTACATGTACAATATTCAGCAGAAACACAAAAAAGTGCCTATATCTTGCTCATCTCCGCTCAGCCAAAAATGTGTAAGCAATATTTTCTGCTTAGGCAGAATTATGTAATTGCGCCCTGATATACAGTGGAATGGAATGGATTTCATACCCATCAAACAGACCCACCTGTTCGGCCATGAAGCGAAAGCCTTTATCCTCCCTAACACATTCATAAGTTTCTCCAAGTAATGGATTGAATGGTTTAGTACCAGCACGGTAGTACGTCGAGGCGTAGCTGGAGACGGCGAATGATGCCACATAGACCATCCTCTTATAAGGATCATCCGTCTCGGCCGCTTTGTCCAAAAGCTCGCTGTACTCCAACTCTTCAGCCAACACCTGGTAAGAAGTAACAAGACCAAACAAGTTAGTTATCAAGAATGCTCTCATACTGATACTCCTTAGAGGCAGTGGACACTGTTAGTCATTACTCAAAATAATTATTAGCATAAAAACGTAATTGGAAACGAGCAATGGGGAGCTGTTGATAGTATCAAACATTGTGAGAAATGACTCGCTCTCTGAAGTAACGTAGTTTTCGAGAAAGAAGTAGTTTTACACGAATTTGATTTTGAGACCTCAGAATCAGATTTTGATATCTCTAGATCAAGCATCTGAAATCACACAACTTCGTGTGACAAGGGTATTTTTTCTTTCATTAGTATCTCGCAACTTCGACGACCAATTGAGCTCAAATTTTCACAGGTTTGATATTTTATGCATGTTGAGATACACCAAGTGAGAAGACTGGTCTTTGACAATAACCAATAGTTTCCAGTGTCCTAAGCATTTACCAATATTTCCACTTTGCATAAAAAAACAATTTCTAAGAGTGGTAATGATACCTTATGTATCCTCAAAATTTGTTTTTAATACATTGCTGATCTTCTCTGAGCAAATTCTTTTTTTCTTTTTCTGAAATCACAATTTAGTGTAGGTGTAACATCATGTCTGTTATTTTTGGAAATAGAAACAACATATTTGTTGAACAACAAATATTAGTGGCTTGTAGTGGCCGAGCGGTTGAGAGCACCGTATTCAAGCTATGGTGTTTGATCAGCAGAGTGTGGGTCGTATCCCGGTCGTGACACTTGCTACATAAAATTGGGGAGGTAGTGCTTTCTGCTCTACTGGCCAGGCTTTTTTGGACTGATAATACCCAAGCCTACATCCATATGGACTGTAAAAGGGGTAACCCTGTTTCAGCCCAAGGAGTAGGTGGCAACGGCCTCTGGAAAAATATTTTACAACACACACCTTGAAGTGGCCTTCAGGCCTTGTGTGTCTGGCAACTTGCATAAAAAAAAAACAAGAAAAACAATGCAGGATTTCTGTCATAGGCAAGTGCATGGTGAGCAATACAAATGAAAAGCCAAAATCGCACCACAGTGCTTCTTAACATAGTTTAGATGTTGACCCCAGTGTTTCTAGTTCACGTAGCAAGCTTGTTAACAGGTTTCCTCAGGCTTAGGGTTCACTATAATGAGGCATCCATGGTTTCATTTAAAGAAAAATATAATAGAAAATAACAAAATGTTCGCCTTCATGTTGCCCATACTAATCCAATTCTGTAAAGGACTGTGATACCACTGAATGAGAAAACCCTTTTTAAAATCAAATTTTGTCAGCAAAAATGTCAACAAAAATAACACAAATAAACTGCTTTTTTTTTTTTAAATTGGGATACTATGATAACATTCTACATTGGAAAATATAATATCCGGACATGACCGTTACTTTGACCTGTATATGTGAATGGAAGTAGATCAAATCTTGCGACCGTTTGCGGCTGCTTCGGCCATTTTAGTGCAGGCCACTTCTGGCCGCTATGGTCTCTAAAGGGTTTAAAGCTGAAAACTGAACCAACCTGAAGCATGCTGAGTGGCTCGTTGAGTGCGACTGGCATAGCAATCTTAGACAGATCTTTGCCAATGTTCTTCTTGAGAATGTTCCAGAGACTGAGTCCGCTGGTGTCTGGCTGAGGTGCTGGTAGTTGAGTTCTACGTCCGGTCTGTGACTTCTTTAACCCTTCAGAATCGTCTTCCTCCACTGCAGACAAACAGAAGAAAAAAATATCAATTATCAATTTATTTATTAATAGGATTCAAACAACCACAAGCATCTAGGTGTACATACATGTATCGGGGTAAAAACGCTTTATCTTCTTTATCGCTGATGCACAAAATAGCATCTATTAAATGACTGTAGTACCCACTGATGACAAATGGGATTTGAACTGCCTCTAGCCACCGGGCTAATGTCGATGGTCTAGGGCCTTTCTCAAACCTTGGCTTGGGCTCCGGCTCAGGCTTAGGCTCCACGCGCTGTGTACGCAGCTTGGCCTTTAACCTGCATTTTCAGCGCGTATTGCTGATTGTACCAGCACGCGGAGCCTGAGCCGTAGCCTAAGCCGAGGTTTGAGAAAAGCCCCTCGTGGTAAGACATCTGCTCTAGCAATGCAAAGGTTGTGGGTTCGAATCACACCAAAGTGATTTGCTTGTGAATTTTGTTTTCACAAAACTCGGGAGTGTACAGTGCTTAATACACATCAGTGTAGGCGTCAAATGAAGTCTTAAAGGAACGTTACAGAATTGGTAAGAAGCAAAAATCGTGAAGATCACAGATTTACATAAAACTAACACGTTCTAATCACGATGATAGTAGAAAAAATCCCTTGAAATATTTCTGTCTGAAATTTCATATTTGATATCTGGAGTTTATCGCTCAGTGAGCGTTCGGTTTTGTTTTGGCATCGGTGCAGTGGAAAATTTGAAATCGGTGTTTCACTATTCTCTCGTGACCCAGATGGCCGATCAATCTCAAACTTCTACAGGTTTGTCAGTTTATGTATATGGTGGATAACATAAAGTGCTAACACTGCCAGCAACTTTTTTTGCTAGCAAAACAAATTCTGTAATGTTCCTTTAACTTGAATTTTACGGAAGCTCACAAAAATGTTTCTCGTCTTTATCTTATTTGGAATTTCGTTCTTGAATTGACAATGGGGCAATTTTATAAGGGGAAATTGTAAATTTGTATTTAAAATTTTCAGGGCACCACAGCCAGCCAGCAAATGCACAAGGCACCAAGGCAATTGCTGTGGGCACCGTGGGTTACTTCGAGGGCTGAACCATGCATCCTACCAGTGAAGCCTGATGTTTTTCACTAAATTTGACAACCCCTAGCCGGAAACTCAAACCAAATTAATTAGAGACTAACGCATTGCATTAAGGCTTATATATTAAGGGAACATACACGTATTGTACTTATGTAAATTTGACATTACTGTGAGTTCCACTTCAAACACAATACCTGTACCTGTTATGTCACATTAATTAGTACAACACACCATAATATGTCTGTACATTGCACGTATGAATGTACTGAAAGGCAGAGATTGACATGCATTGTTGAAAAGTGTGTACAAAATGTACAAAATGTACATTGAAAAAAAAAATCGTTTTAAAACCTTTGAGAAAGACTCTGCTAGGGTCGAAACATCAGGCCATTAAATTTGTTTGCCTTTGTCACTATACATGTACATGTAGGTCCCTTTGGTTGGTAAGCAATTAGCAACAGCTAGTTCCATTCATACAAAAAACAATAAATGAAAAATCAATTGGAAGATATTCAAGACCAGAAATAGTCTTTATACATAAATCACTTCATATACAACAATAACAGAACTCTGCAGCATCACTGTAAATATTTGTTTTCTTGTAGATAAAAACTGTATGAGAAGGAGACACCAGGAGCCAATTTCATAGAGCTGCTTCACCAGAGAATATTGCTTGAAAATGTTCTGCTAAGCAGAAATGAGCAGGATACCAGTCACAAATTGTATTTTTGACGTGGTAGTTTGGCTGGTAACCTTATCCTGGTAAGCGTATTTTTGTTATGCTTAGCCTAGTTGTTGTGTTTAAGCAGCTCTATTAAAATTGCTCTCAAGCTGTCAGAATCACTGTCACAAGAATTCAATCAGGGAGAACGAGCAACAGTTATATAGCACTGCTTGGAGACGAGAGTCACCAGGGACAAAAACCATCCTTGGCGTAGTAGGATTTGTTAATTATGTGCCCAGGCAAACAGGATCCAAGCAAACAAATGGCAGGAAATTAACAACCCAGGCCACGGATAGATCCATGATTCAGATGGACTATACAGCAATTACAGAGTATAGAAAGTCGTTACTTAAGCCCACTGGCAAAATAAGGTTTTCGCAAACTGATTTGCAAATCCAGAATGAAAAATTATTTAAGTGACAAGAATTGGGTGGTGTTGAGGGAAGTACATGTACAGTGTTCCAGTTTGTAGTAATACAGTAAGCTTATTATACACGCCACAGCAGATGATATTATCAATGTATGTAGAATACATAAAGCTATCCTATTGGTAGCATGTAGCATCACCTTTTTTTTTAGGGGGGGGGGGGAGAAGTGTAAAGCCTATCGAGACATTATTCTGACATGCTCTTGTAAAATTTTGTCTCAGACTGCCTGAGTTTTAATATTGCATTTTTCTTCTTTGTAAATTGCATGTAATTCAGCCTTTGGCTGCAATGTGTTTTTAACAATAAACCAATTAATAAAATGCTCTAAGAACTAGTTATTTGTAAATTTTATTTATAGACAACCCTGTTACGTATTGGGTATAAAGTGTACATGCACAAACCCTAAGACCTGTACTACTAGTGTGTGCTGCTTTTACATGTACTATTAACGCCAAGAACTAAACTTCCCAAAACTCAAGATTGATAGAGGGACAAAAATGTTGTTCACAATCAAATTAAAAGAACTTAAATTTTCAGAATGTTAGTTTGGTGTGCTACATAATATGGCGGCACAGGTTGTATCCCAAGAGAGCTGGGATGGTTTAAAGTGTGAAATAAATAGCCATGTGACCAGGGGTCTAGTGTAGGAACAAAGACCGTCACCGAGTAATGGATTTAAGCGCTGCATGTATTATATAAGCAGCCACTGTTATTATTTTATATCATTTCCATTTCAGTTCAATTTTGCTTTAAAACTCAATTTAGTTTCATTAACACATTTATTTTGAAATCTTAAAAAGACCTTCCAAAACGGCGAGTCGTGATCTTTTCTGAATCTATTTCAAATGTTTTTCATTCAATACGGAAATTGGTTTCACATGAGTATAAAACAGATTTTGAATATTCTTATCAAGTGCTTTTCAGAAATATTCGCGAAAAGCTCTGTAACGTCATCACTCATCATGCTACATGTACATCATTTTAGTGGGAGCTCCAATTTGTAAAGCCGTTTTGTTGCAGCATGGAGGTATGACAAAGCAAACTCCCAGTGCTCCCACACATGACGTCAAAGTATTGCCATTTTGACGCACGCTGTCAACGGCAGAAGTGTTTCTAGATTTTCAAAATCCTTGAGGTTGGTGCCTCACATTTTGATTGACAATTAAGAAAAAATTAAGAAGTACAGTATACAAGAAGTATGTTTATTTGTATAGTAAAAGGAAACAGAAGAGAAAACTTCAAAAAGCCAGGAATGTTAGCAAGATGTTCAATTCAAAACAGACATAAAAACATAACAATAGCTTGAGCATATGGTACTGTGTTGAGTCATGTAGGAAATGATTGAATAGAGATGAGTAAAAAAACCACCAACAAAAATAGTGGGAAACAATCAACAATAATGACGCCAAATTTAACCTTGCGAGCACAGCGTACAAGACTTATACCAGGATAAAACCCCATTTTTTAATCAGCTAATCATGTTGTGTGGTGAGCAATATTTGACATCAACTCCAGACCCTGATAAATCACTTTCCTCCGTTACGTATCATCAATTAAACCCAGTGATTATTAGGAAGACTGCGTGGGAGGGAGAGGTATCTAGGGAAGGTGGCTTGTTTAACATCTCAAGATTCCGACCATTCGCCTCATTCCTATTCCTCAAATTGATTTGTGGTTTTTGTTTACAGCGGCAAATTACATAGGCCTACTATACTGCGTGTACGCTGCTAAAAATTGTATTCTTGAAACGAGAAAAACATCTTATTTTGAGAATATATTTCTTGTTTCACTCCCTAGCCTAGGGAGTGACACAAGAAATATATTCTCAAAATAAGATGTTTTTCTCGTTTCAAGAATACCATTTTTAGCAGTGTAGTCTTGCACCTGTACATAGAATGTTTAATACATACATACAGTGGAGATGAAAATTTGCATCGGGGATAACGAATATATATTTTGGGTTTACCCATATCCACCGATGTGTGTTTGCACTGTATACTGTATACTCAGAATTTTCCTGTGCTCTGTCAAAACAAAACAAAAATCACTGGCATACATGTACAGAGTCTGCAAAATATGCTAACATAGCTGTGGACACTAGTAGTAAAATCAATGAACCTTATGCATTGACGTCATCATGCTCTCATTCTAGAAGTAAATCAGTGGCCAAACAATAGAAATGCGCAGCTACGTACACGCAGCGCATAAGATGGGCCAATGACCAACCTTCTTTTGACCTCTACACTAGGAACCCTGCTAAAATGACGTCACTACTAATCGATGATGTTTATTTATGCATTGAGATAGATAAATTCCATCCCACATGACTTCAGTTGCAGTTGAAAACTCTAAATTGTATTGGGTTTTTTCTTCTTAATTAAATAACAGGGCGTTGGTGCAGATCAAGTTTTTTTTTTTTTTGCACTTAAGCTTAAAATAAGTGTTTTAGAATCTAAAGAACTCGGTTCACTAATCAAATCATTAATTCAGACATGCGACTGTAACTTCACAAAAAAATTGAGGAAATTACAAAATTCCAATGGTTTTTGTACAGTGTTTGTTCAAGTTTGAATAGGACAAATGACTCAGAGTTTAATTCTATCCCCGTGTAGCTGTTTCTCCCTCCACTTTATCTCTCCATCCACTGTACTGTACATGACGATTCACATTTTGTGCTAATGACACAACTGACCTGTGATATGTGATTTGTGCTGTTATAATCAAATCAAGAAGCACTAAATTGATTTATCCCATGGCCATCTCCATCGCCGCTCTCAAGCAGAAAAGAAAAAGTCAGGAGAAACAACATCAATGGAGGACTGTACAAACACATTGCACTCAGTGTTTGTTATGAAATCAATAAATTTATTTTTATTCTGAAACCCCCACGAGTGATGTCATTAGTTTTCTAGTTCCAACTAAATGTTTTCATGTTATAGTAAAGTCTTTCTTATGTTTTTGATTCTTTCATTTTGATTCTGAATATAACATGAAACCCCATTAGTTTCCAGTTCCAACTAAATATACTCATCTGTAAAGTCTTTCTCAAATTAAAGTGAGCAATTACCTCTTTCTCAAAAACAACTTCAGAGGGGGGTCGTTTCACACTATGTTTTATACTATCAACAGCTCTCCAATTAAGTTTTCAAGCTAAATATATATTTTGAGTAATTACCAAACGTTCTCCAGTGCCCTTTAAGAAATCTTATCTAAGAGAGCATAGTGCGTCAATCGTCCCCCATGATACAAGTATGAATTCACTTAAGGAACACGTACAACGATCCTTTCCATATAAGATAACGTTAAACAAACTCAAGGTTTGATCCATGCTTATTAACGTTGCATATTCTTAGGACAAAATATAAGTTCCTTAACACCCTTGTCGCATGAAGGTGTGTGCTTTCTGATGCTTGATTTCGAAACCTGAAAAAGTTCTAAATCTGAGGTTTCGAAATCAAATTCGTAGAAAATTACTTCTTTCTCGAAAACTACGTTACTTCAGAGGGAGCCGTTTCTTACAATGTTTTATACTATCAACCTCTCCCCATTACTCCTTACCAAGTAAGGTTTTATGCCAAAAATTATCTTGAGTAATTACCAATAGTGTCCACTGCCTTTAAGTATACTTCAATACTCAATAGAAATGAAAGTTTTTTTCACAACTCAAAGTCATCACAACTAAAATCCAATCCCTAGATCTCAGTGGCTGCAGTTCGACTGCTTACAAAACAGCACAGAACATTTTTCTTCTCTGCTGTCTGAAAATTAAGTGAATCTATTCCAAGTTTATCCAAAACATTTTCCTTTTACAAAACTAGACAGACCACCCAGTTTTGTTTTTGCCTTATTTCTTTGGCAACTTTGTCTATGATGAATGCCAAATCACTCACGATTATTTATGTAAAAATACAATATCCATTACAAACCAGCATGACCACCATATCACCTCAAATCACTACAAACAGTGAAGCCTGCCTGTCATAATACCATAATATAGTCAAGTGTTCATTGATGCATAGCTGAAAACATAATCAATTTCATTCCCTACATGGACCAAAATTGAAGAGAGTGAGATGAGATTGTGCAAATATCATTACTGACTGAAGTGCACAAAGCAGGGATGCGATAGGCTGTTAACAAAAACCCAGAGCGAACACGATTGGCAAGCGCGAAACCTTACATCTGTTTATCTTTGGTTTCATAAGCCAACTCTATAATCTGTGACGTTCTGTATGGTTTTACCTTCATATTTTTACGAATGTAATTTTAACTATAAAAAAGAAAACAATATCGCCTTAGAATTCCCTTTTTGGTAGTTTCTGATTACCATGACGCATTTGTCTACCTTGATATCAATTAGCGCCAATAACAGGATGGATGGGAAATGAGAAGAACCAATGGGGGAAACCCACACAATTTGATGTATAATGTCTTTAAATATACAACACAGTTAGTCTTACATCAAGGTGTTTTTTTTTTTTTTTTTTTTTTTTTTTTTTTTTCGAGGTAAACATGATCCAATTCTTATTTAATAAACAACTGGGACACTCGCACACAAGTTAAAACGATATCACTTGTATAAAAACATTCTTTTTGCAGACTACAGTACATGTATATAGCTAGAATCAAGTCTGTAATAAACCAATTCAATTCTCGAGGTGAGAAAAACAGTCTACACGCACGAGCGACTTTTTCCAATTGAAATTTCCAACGAGGAACTCAAGACTTTCTTTGATTGAAAACTCATGAATTTATTTCCAAATGAGTAAACACTGCCCTTTTTACATGTGTCAATGTGACAACCTGCACATGAGTTTTGTCAATTACAAGCATCGCAACACTATTAAAGGCAGTGGACACTATTGGTAATTACTCAAAATAATTATTAGCATAAAACCTTAGTTTGTAACAAGTAATGGGGAGAGTTTGGTGGTACAAAACATTGTGAGAAACAGCTCCCTCTGAAGTGGAGTGGTTTTCGAGAAAGAAGTAATTTTCCACGAATTTGATTTCAAGACCTCAAGTTTAGAATTTGAGGTCTCGAAATCAAGCATCTGAAAGCACACAACTTCATGTGACAAGGGTGATTTTTTCTTTCATAGTTATCTCGCAACTCCGACAACCAATCGAGCTCAAATTTTCACAAGTTTGTTATTTTATGCATATTTTGAGATACAGAAAGTAAGAAAACTGGTCTTTGACAATTACCAATAGTGTCCAGTGTCTTTAAGTGTGTTATCATATTTATTGACCTACAATGTGTTGACCTTTGTACATATTTTGTCACATACACGTAGTTAAAGGCAGTGGATACGATTGGTAAATGTCAAAGACTAGCCTTCACAGTTGGTGTACGTCAACATATGCATAAAATAACAAACCTGTGAAAATTTGAGCTCAATTGGTCATCGAACTTGCGAGATAATAATGAAAGAAAAAACACCCTTGTCACACGAAGTTGTGTGCGTTTAGATGGTTGAATTTGAGACCTCAAGTTCTATCTGAGGTTTCAAAATCAAATTCGTGGAAAATTACTTCTTTTTTGAAAACTATGGCACTTCAGAGGGTGCTGTTTCTCACAATGTTTTATACCATCAACCTCTCCCCATTACTCGTTACCAAGTAAGGTTTTATGCTAATAAATATTTTGAGTAATTACCAATAGTGTCCACTGCCTTTAATACTTCAAAGCTTAATAAAATCTGGTCTGTAGAAATTTGCATGAAAAAAAACATTAGTATAATATTATGTGAAGAAGAAAAATCATTGGTTATAAATAAGTTTTGAAAATAATATTCTGTCACAATCAAGTATCGACCATTCCACCGATAGAGGGCATTAGTTTCCGACAGCGCCCGCTAGCGTTTGATAGTAATATGCACGGCGCAGAGAAGTGGAGTGGGGGACTGCGGATGTTGAGTGATAGTAAATAACAGCGTCTTGCACCAAGACTAATGCAGATTGTAGACCTTGAACTTTGCTCTTATAAGGGGAACTTCTACGTGAAAAATAGAAAAAAAAATTTGGAAATTTATAAAGGGCACCACAGTAAAAAGCACAGGGCACCGCCGCACTTGCTGTGGATGCCATGGGATATTTCCAGGCACCACATGTGTCAGTACCTTTTAAGGGATAATATTACTACAATTATTAATTGTGAAACAAAATTATTTTATAGGCTTGATCACAACAACAAAGAGAAAAGAAACAAAATCATATGCCATGGGTAATTTCGAAGCCTGATGGATTCAGGGAAACATGGGGAATCCATATACCCGTTGCGATTGAAGCAAACAATCAGAAAACACACCTGCCCCCGATGTGCTCCTATATAGTGCCATGGGCTACCTGCTACATGTATGCTCCAACCAGCCCTTGCCACTCCTAAACGTGCTAACATGACACTCTATTAACATAGCCTGGTTGTACAGCAGAGCGTCTTCTAGCCTATAGAGAATTCCGTATTGATTATGATCAGTGAGACATCCCCTACCCACTACCCCGATCAACATCTCCCAACAGTCAACACCTCTCTCTCTCTCTCTCTCTCTCTCTCTTTCTCTTACTCCCTCGTCGATGATGAATGCGAGACGAGAAAAACTCAATTTCATTCCCGTCTCGAGTTCCCCAGGATTTACTGCTGACAAAATGGAATCGATTAACCAGAATCAGAATTGTCTCTTTTCTCACACATTGTTTGCATGAAAAGAACCCTGACAGCCGATATGATGGTGTTTCGTCAGAGAATTGTGTCTATTCATACATGCATATTAACATCTCATCTAAGAGTTTGAAAAGTAAATGACAAATGTGCCGCCTGAATAATATATGCAACATTTCAATATCAGTCAGACAGACACACCTTGTGTTAAACTAAATCAAAGTACATTAGAACGTGAAGTTGTGTTGCGTCGGGGGTTTTTTCTCTCTCTCTTTTTTGTACAATCAAACCCGAAAAAACAAGTGTAAAGAGATACACATCTTTGGTCAAACATTTTGATAATTAACCCCGGGGAATATTGTGAAAGGTTCAGCTTCTTTACATCACAATTTTTTTAATTTTTTTATTAAAAAATCATTTTTATTAATACTGCAGACGACCATTTTCAAATCTTTCACTTAAAACACATTTTACTAAAAGCATTTATTTTAATTTGACATGTACAGTTGAGTTGTTACATAACCAAAATATACATAGCCTTTAAGAAAGCAAATACAATAGACATGTACTCGTACATGTAAGGCCTCAATGATTATGACCATCCTGGGCTTACACTCCCATGCCTTATTATTTTCACGTCTCCCTAGAAAGTCAATGCTCCCAGCTTACAGGTAAAATGGATTACACTAGACAGGTGCTTCCATTAAGGGGAAGAGAATCATAGTTTAGCAACTGCAAGGCATTGGGGCTCATCATAATGTCACAGAATGCAGGGACCTGAGTTCCAAGCGCAAAGCGCGAAAGCATGCAAGCTCGGAAACTTGTTATTAGCATGAAGCCCAATATTATTAATATTTATCTTTAGTTTTAAAAGCCCTTATCTGCAATCTGGGGCGTTATTATAATAATATGGTTATACCTCCATTTCTTTTAGAATTTGATCTTTAAGAAGAAAACAAAATGGGGGGGGGGGGTAACAAAAACGTAGTTTAATTGTTAGGGCAAAAAGAAACGTAATTCCGATATAAAGCGGAAGAATCACATCCCTGCAGAATGAGAGGCTTGTGGATTTTTTGAATGATTCTCTACTTGCAAGTACAAGTAGTTCCCCTGCAGCGTGCCATCTTACTATCTCATCAACTTGCTCTCGGTGTTCATTTGCATATTTTTCTAGTCGCAAGTAAACTTCTTTTTCAATTCATAGGATAGCAACTGCAAGAATCATAGTATAGCACTTGCAAGGCATGGGGCTCATCATAATGTCACAGAATGAGGAGATCTTGAGTTGGATGATTTTCTACGGCATGGAGAAGTAATTCCCCTGCAGCATATCATCTTATTATCTCATCATTCGATGTTTCCTACATGTTTCCTGTTAGGAATTCCTCTAACTTGTTCTAGCCCCTCGTTTGTATTTTTTTCTAGTCTCAAGTCATCATAATGTCACAGAATGAGAGGCTTGTGAATTTTGAGTTGGATGATTCTTTACGTGCATGGAGAAGTAGCTCCCCTGCAGCATGCCATCTTATTATCTCATCATCCGATGTTCGATGAGCTTCCTACATATTTCCTCTGAGGAACTCCTCTAACTTGCTCGCTCCTCGTTTGTATTTTTTCTAGTCTCAAATTGAATTCTTTTTCAATTCGCTGTGTATAACTGAAGCCACTGAACTTTGTAATATTTTAGTGCGATTTTTATTCTTTTAACTTTGTACATTGAAGCAATATTTGGCCTTTGGGCCTTCTGTTCAAAAATTTACCATAAATATATAAATATGTGTAGGGATTTCAAAGACAAGGTATTGTACAAGTTTTTGTATCAATTTCTAGAAAGTAAAAAGTAAAGTCTTCCCCCAAAAAAATGTTTTCCCCTTGACAGACGCCAGTCCATAAAAAGTTATTCCCCGACTATCGCCAGTACCCTTTTGTTTCCCTGGGCAGAGAGAAGCATTTTTGATAGAGTGATTTGTCAAGGACACAGGGGTTTATTATTTTAAATTGAACGTCACTAACATGTATAAAGCATTGCCTACGCACTATTCAAATGCCTACCCATGTGTAGTTCCCATCTACATTGCCAAGGCACATTGTCACTCCATGTTGCATTATTTTGTAATGTATTTATTCAATACGACGACGACTAGAGCAAGCTAGTCGAAACGTTGAGACCAATTTAAAAACTGACTCCGCGGTAGTGCAGTTAATTACGATCCTACATGTATAAGCTAAAGTAGTAGCCCCAGCCCATTTTTTATACCATCCGCCCCGGTAATAGTTAACAAGCAGGACAGTTCTTTTCAGAACTGAGAAGTCTCCAGAACACCCGAACAATCTACTCCGCGGTAGTAGAATAAAGAAAGACAGTTCTCTAAAAACAAACTAGATACACACATGGTGTTACCGCAAACCAAATATATATTGATACCTCACCATGCAATGCCTCAAATCCTATAATTTTATGTATTTATTCAAATTAGAAAAAACACAGCAACCCTTTAAAGCCTAGAATGTTCTTTATGCTGAGAATAGCAATAAAACACCATGACTATCAACATATGATTGTAAAAAAAAAATAATAATAATAATTAGGGACAACTACTTTAGTCAATGGTCACTATTAAATGGTACTTGATAAATGATTTTGTAATTTTTTTAACCACAGCAAATCTTAGTACAGCCTAGAATGTTCTCTGTGCCGAGAATAGCAACAAAACATCATGACTATCAACATGTACATGATAGTAAAATGCCAAGATTAATCAGGGACAACTACTTTAGTCAATGGGCAAAATTAAATGGTACTTGATAAATGTTATTTTGTAATGTATTTATTCAAATTTTTGTAACCACAGCAAATCTTAGTAAAGCCTAGAATGTTCTTTGTGCTGAGAATAGCAATAAAACACCATGACTACCAACATGTGATTGTAAAATGCCAAGCTAATGTGGGACAACTGTTTTAGTCGATGGTCACTATTAAATGGTACAGTACTTGATAAATGATACATTTAAACAACCCACACATCCACAGGGGATGAGGATTGGTTGCCATGGAGGAGTACAGAGGTGCACTGACGTCACTTCTTGATTTTGATTACTAGAGGCACGGCGGTCCTTCCCAATTAAAACCGTCTAAGAATTCAAGGCTTTATTACAACTGACATAGATCTAGACAACAATTTTTAGAAAACAATTGATACAAACTGAACAAGTGTTTTTTTTATGTGACAACTTGGTAATTTTGAATGGGGTCAGTAATCATCTAGTGTAAGATCAAAAAAAAAGATTATAAATGAGTTTTTATAACTATTGCATTATATAACAACCAATTTGTTTGTGCAGCGACGTGTCTGATTGTCTTATAGAACCAGCAAGATGCACATAATAATAACAATAAGTTTAGAAATGGCCATGAGCATGCAATCTTGGAGAGTGCATGATAATCAAATTAGCGATCACAATGAAATGTGCGTAAGTGAAACACAATGCATTCAGCCAGATGTCACCAACTTGATTTTTTTTAAATAATTTTTTGAATACATATATTATGCAAATATATAATTATTATATATAATTCTTATTATATATATATATTTTTTTGTTTTTGGGGGGGGGGGGGGGACGGGGGGTGGTTGGCTAGCACAATTTCAAAAAAAATATATATATATTTGCCGTGTATACATGTACATGTATATCCCACAAAATTGTCTGGGCATCATTCAATGTGATTTCCTTTGCTTCCTCGCACGTGTCACATTACACAAAAGTCAGTATTTGCATCAACTGAAAATCAGCTATTTTAAAAGTTGCATAAAATTAATGTTTAAATCAAACCAAATTCTGCCCCTAGCCATCACTACTGTAGCTCTGTGGTCTACTGGCATCACATCTGCTCTAGCAATGTAAAGGTCACGGATTTGAATCCCACCAAGTGATTTGCCTGTGAACTTGGGAAAGTACTGAGTATACAATGCTTAATTAGAACACATCGGTGTATGGGTTGAAACAAATTAAATGGCTCTTTACATGTTGCATGTTACATGTATTATGTGAGTACTATGTATCTGTATAGGTACTTCCGTTGTACATCAAATATATGCTGGTGGTATTAACCTCCTCTGTTCAGCCCATAACATGCATCATTTTGGCAGACAAAGAAAAGTTTTTTTTTTTATAATCGATCTTAGGTTGATGAACAAAGAACAATTTAAGAGGCTTACAATTATCAAAATCACTGACTGTTTCATAGCTGGAGGGGTGTTGTGTTGAAAGAAATCATTTAACAATTATAATTTTTGCATTTATTTTACTTTTTAGACCAAAAAGTGATGATGTTTTTGACCGAAAAGGGATTTATGAATGGGAATCAAAGTGTGTTGAATCGGTTTTCAACTAGTGGTTAAAACCCGCCGAGGCCTGGTTCTTTATAATTTACTTAAAAACTTGTCTTGGTAAAATGATCTAGAACCAGGCCTGGAAAACCTCTTCACCACACATTGATTCCCTTATTAATAATCCTTATCCCGGATGACAAATTTCCAAATTCATTGTTAAGGGTCATTATGGTGAAAATAACGAGAAGTACTATATGTATGTATTCCATCGTTAAATATCAAGGGTCAGTTTTCTCAAATGATTTTTATTTTGAAGTAAAAGGATGGCCATTCTGTTTTTTCTACTTGTATTTTAAGTCATTGCTATGGTGATTATGATGAAAATAACAAGGTATTCTTGAATCAAATATCAAGGGTCAACTTCTCAATCAGTTTGTAGGAATTTGGGGGGATTTTTTTTTTAAGTAAAAGGATGGCCGCGCTATTTTTGTCTGAGGCCAGCCATGATGTAAAATTGCAGACTTCCCTTGATAAATAGTTTCAAAAGATTATTCATAATAATCTGGGACAGTTCGTGCATTCTGATTGGGTGAGAGGTAATCCAATGGCCATTTTAAAATGTGCGATATTAAAATATTATTTGTATTTTTTTAAAGACTTCTCTTCCATAAGGTTTTCATGAAAACTTAATTATGGATATTATACATGTAGTTTCCCATTGCTACAGTTCTCATTGATATCAAGCCTTTGGCTGTGAAGTTTTAACGTTTTTAATTAACAAACAATAATATACTGCATGATGATGGATTTATACTTGTTTGTGTTCATTCTTACATTATTGCACCAAATAGGGATTGTTGTCGGTCGTTGCAAAAAATTGCTTTTCGAAGCTATTCATAGAAGACAATGCCATTTTAATTGTATTGGACCTGATCATGTTACTTTTTATACAAAGAAAAGGGATTTTTTTTTTCATTTGAAACATTGAATTTAGTTGTTGGTGAGAGTCAAATTAAATAACTGCTTTAAGGTTTAAAAAATATGACCTATTTGATATCAAACTTCAGATCAGTTCTTCAATGCCCCTTATTTTTGACCGCGCAAGGGCGCTATAAATAGTATTTTGATCACTTCCGGGGGTACACGCGATTCGCCCTGCACAAATTAATAGGCGTTCTGTCACTTTTATTGCGCCGTAGTTTCAATTTGCTTTAGAGGTGGATTATAACGGCTCCTTTAAAAGTCTTATTGTCTGTGATGGATTAGATGTCTGTGGTTATAATGTGTTCCAATCTTTAAAAACTGTTTTGGGTATGAATGAATATACCCCCGGAAGTGATTGAGAGCGCCCTCACGCGGTCAAAAATATGGCCCATTACCTAGCTATTTTTTGTTACCAAAATCTTATTAAGCTTCAATATAAACAGAAATAGACAGAAATAAATAATCGAAGAGTAAATTAAAGACACTGGACACTATTGGTAATTGTCAAAGACACGTCTTCTCACTTGGTGTATCTCAACATGTGCATAAAATAACAAACCTGTGAAAATTTGAGCTCAATTGGACGTCGAAGTTGTGAGATAATAATGATAGAAAAAAACACTCGTCACACGAAATTGTGTGCTTTCAGATGCTTGATTTCGAGACCTCAAGTTCTAAATCTGAGGTCTCGAAATCAAATTTGTGGAAAATTACTTCTTTCTCGAAAACTACGTTACTTCAGAGGGAGCTGTTTCTCACAATGTTTTATACTATCAACCTCTCCCCATTACTCATTACCAAGTAAGGTTTTATGCTTGACATTATTTTGAGTATTTACCAATTGTTTTCACTGCCTTTAAATTAAATTATTTTAATACAAAAATAAGACACACTTTTGACCCAGAATCTAATTTTTCAAATACTGTTTTAGTAGACTGTATATTAGTGTAGATGCGCACTGCACGACGATGTGAACATTTTTATGAGCCAAATACAACTCATCAAACCACACCATACAACACACATACACAACTCATAATTCCTAATAAATAAAAAAAAAACACCATCAAGTGACATCAAGACATACCGTCAGAACCCAAGTCCATTTTGTATCCCATTTTGGTTTGGCAGGCCGCTGCTGCAAAACACATCCACGCTGGGACCTCCTTGACCATTTATGGGCCCGCTAGGTTCCCCCTGTTGCTGGATAGCATTCACAGCCGCCTTGGTGCTGCTGGCACAACCGCCATACAACAACGACACTCTCCGTCTTCACTACTTTACAGTGAATCAAACCACGACATAGTGAATTCACCTAGCCTCGTCGTAGACACACAGCTCTAATATGTAATTGGATAAATTATTCATATTTGCAGGTAGGTTGTATGGTCAGCGCTCGGTCTCTCTTCAGACCATGGTGGCGTAAGAGCGCTCATTTGCATGTGAATGGTCCTCAAGGCTCTCTCTGACAAGGGGTTAGTCAATGTTGCTATGGTAATCATCATATTTGTGTAATTTGAGCGGGAAACAGGAAGTTATTACAACTCTTCTGAGAATCAGTTTCACTCAGGTATAATGAACTGTCGTTTGAATAAATGATTATCACGGGCTATGCAAAGCAATGTTATGTCACTTCTTTTTTAATTAGTCATGCCGCGGTGCTTTGTTTTTTTTAGAAGAACGCAAGATTAATTAATGGGACAGTGGCAAACATAATATATTAGTTGACCAGAATCTCTCTTTTTACCAAATTTGTATTTTTTAATGCCTATATATAATGAGCTTTTATAGTTTTAATTGCATCTGTAAGCCATGTTTTATGTTCATTATAATGTCCTTTTATATTGTATGTTTCTTAAATTGTGGAATCTTTAGATTAATTCAATAATAGTTTAGTTTACTTTTTTTTTTTTTTTTTCCCATCAGGGGGGGGGGGGCTACTTTTTTTGTTCTCTCTCCTTTGTGTATGTTTATGTTTTTTTATCGTTCTTATTTTCTGTACTTTGCAGTTTTATTTGGGAAATTAACAAATGAAATGAAATTAAAAAAATAATGATTTTTGTGCTTCATGGAAATCTGATCTCACAGGTAAATAAAATATTAAATTGAAACAGAAGTTTATAGCTTTTGCTGGTGGGCACTAAGAGTTGAAGTAAGGCAGTTAGTTTGCAACAAAATATGTGGATATGTTTTTTACTGGTACATAATTGAGTGCATGTAGACAATGATATCAGAGTAAACATAAGAATTACTGAAGTGGTTGAAGCATTAAAATGTATGAAAACTGCAGCTTGTATGAAAATTTGAAGCATTTAAATGTATAATTAATATAGCGCACATGTCCGTCACCCAGTGACACTCCTGGCGCTGTAACATACAGTATTTCCTGCAAGATGTGGGACTACGTTTGAATTCTGAGACCTAATGTATGAAAATTGCACAGCAGACAAGGCTACAGAAATTGTCAACTGACCTGCATTGTCATGTCAAGACACGGGTCCAGTTTTATTGAGCTGCAAAAAGCAGGGAAAAAAACATTCACAAGCCAAATTATGATGATCTTTTTGAAAATTGATTTCCTGATTTGATCAATGACCTGCACTGCCAAGTCAAGACATGGGTCAAATTTTATAGAGCTGCTTAAGCACAAACTTAGAGAAAAAACAATCTTGCTTACCAGAAAAAAGTAACAATAAAAAATACCATCTACTTTTTTGAAATTAATTTCCTTATTTGTTTAAAGGCAATGGACACTATTGGCGATTGTCAAAGACTAGCCTTCACAGTTGGTGTATCTCAACATATGCATAAAATAACTAACCTGTGAAAATTTGAGCTCAATCGGTCATCGAAGTTGCGAGATAATAATGAAAGAAAAAAAACACCCTTGTCACATGAAGTTGTGTGGGTTTAGATGGTTGATTTCGAGACCTCAGGTTCTAAATATGAGGTCTTGAAATCAAATTCTTGGAATATTACTTATTCCTCAAAAACTATGGCACTTCAGAGGGAGCCGTTTCTCACAATGTTTTATAACATCAACCTCTCCCCATTACTCGTCACCAGGAAAGGTTTTATGATAATAATTATTTTGAATAATTACCAATAGTGTCCACTGCCTTTAATGACCTACATTGTCAAGTCAAGACATGGGTCAAGTTTAATTTTATAGAGCTGCTTGAGCCTTACTTTGCAAAAAAACCAACTCTGCTTAAAAGCAGATACTTGTTAAAACCGCAATACTGTTAAAGGCACACTTTATATCAGAATATTTGAGCTTAATAGTTGCTCATGTTCCACTTCCCTGTTGTTGGTTATTAAAGGCAGTGGACACTATCGGTAAGTACTCAAAATAATTATCAGCATAAAACCTTTCTTGGTACTGAGTAATGGGGAGAGGTTGATAGTATAAAACATTGTGAGAAACGGCTCCCTCTGAAGAAACATAGTTTTTGAGAAAGAAGTAATTTTTCCACGAATTTGATTTCGAGACCGCATAATTAGTTTTTGAGGTCTCAAAATCGATTAACTGAAAGCACACAACTTCGTGTGACAAGCGTGTTTTTCTCTCATTATTATCTCGCAACTTCGATGACCATTTGAGCTCAAATTTACACAGTTTTGTTATTTTATGCATGTTAAGATACACCAAGTGAGAAGACTGGTCTTTGATAATTACCAATAGTGTCCAGTGTCTTTACACCTGGGGAAAACCACAGCTGGTGTTTATACACACTACAAGCAATAACTCACTAGTGTCAGCACACTCTTGTTCTTATAAATGAATGACAGGAAACAGCCAGTAATGAAGAATTCCAACAACTTTGTCGAAAAAATAGAGGACTTTGGACAAGCGTAAGTTTCAACAGGACACAATGGACAATTCTGCACAAAGAAACAACGCACAACGCTGCACACTAAAACAATGTACTTTATCATAATAACTTTGCTCTTATAAAATTTTAAAGGCACAGTATATCTTTGTTTTTTTAACTGTTTTATTGTTTTAGTCCTATATAAATGTAGATGTATACAATAAAATTACAATGTCAAAATTAAATTTCCTGTCATCACACTTTGAGGCTCGTTAATAACACCGGAGACCGGCCTGACCAGATGTTCAAATCCTGCCATTTATTTCACTCACAGATTTGCAGTCAAATATACATGTATTCCATATTGAATAAAACAACACTACAAGATGTACGCTGCACGCAGACGGTAGAAGGTGCAAGCTGACACTACATGTACATCACCTTGGACCAATCACAACATATGGAAAGCTTACGTCACTGCACGTTTATCCAATGAAATCATTGTATCCAGTGAAGTCATCACCAGTGCCTGTCAGGGGACCGGTCTATAGGACACCCCTCTACCCTGTTGATGCAAAGTCTTCCTGCTAGTGTATGCTTACTCTGTCTTTTATATATTTGCATTACAATGTACATGTAGATCTGTAATTTAAGGAAATATGTTCATCGGCATCTGTTGACTACTGTACAAACGCCTGGTGTGGCCAACTCGTACAGATCGCGCAATGCAAGGATACGGTTTACACTAACTTTTGTTACATTTATGTAGATCAGCCAACTCAATCTTAAGTAGGTGATCTTTGAATTTTTTGCAGAGTTGGTGCACAGCGGATCGTCTCGGGTGTTACTAACACCGTGTTAGTGGAAATAAATGTGAATTAAATTGAAAACAATGAATTGAAGTCTGTAAAAGTTGAAGAAACTTACGTTCTAAGAAATCTTCTTCTCTCATCTCCACTTCCTCCTCACTGGCAAGAGATGAACTCTCAATCTCCTCCTAAAAATTCAAATCAATCCATCTTTAAAAAACAATTTTGATAGTTTCATATAAGAATTTCCATCTTCAAAACGCTTTTAAAAAGCAAGTCAATTTCTCATCTTTAAGGAGCTAAATATTAAGTAGGTCCTGGAGAGTCAATGTATGCAACAATGTGAAGGTGTTATAAGTAATGTGGCTTATGTAAAAAGATATCAGTTTTTTAGGCCCATAAATTTGAATCTGAGAAGCGTTACTGCAGTGAACTACTCTAAGACT
Source organism: Asterias rubens (assembly GCF_902459465.1). NCBI lineage: Eukaryota > Metazoa > Echinodermata > Asteroidea > Forcipulatida > Asteriidae > Asterias > Asterias rubens. The sequence continues at coordinate 9,616,406 of NC_047067.1, forward strand.
GTTTGTTCCTATTATAGGGATTATTCTTTCTACGTGGACATACTCACTCCGGAGTTTTGGCGATATTTTGATAGTTTCATATAAAAATGTCCATCTTCCAAAAAGCAAGTCAATTTCTCATCTTAAAGGAGCTAAATACGAAGTAGGTCAATGAATGCAACAATGTGAAGGTGTTATAAGTAATGTGAATATGTAAAAAGATATCAGTTTTTGAGGTCCAAAAATTTGAATCTGAGAAGCATTACTGCACTGAACTTCTCTCAGGCTGTTTGTTCCTATTACATGGACATATTCACTCCGGATTTTGGGCAATATATCTCCCAAAAAAACAACCACCTTTTAAAATAAAATGTTCAGATGTTAGTTTTATTGTTTACATAAGAGTAGACTGATCAAACAATTCCAAACACCAAACGTATAATTTGCCTTCAAGTCAAGTTGGTATGGTTATATACAACCTTGGTTCATACTTTCTGTGAATGGGAAGTGAATTTTGATGTAAATTGGCTGTTTTTCGCTCGTTGCGAATTTGTGACGTAAAATTTCCTATCCAATTCGAAGGAAGTATGAACCCGACTTGACAGTCAGCAATTCTTACCTCATCTTCAGAGGACGATGCACTTGTTGATGCTGCATAATCCAATGCATCGTAGAATTCCATTAAGGATTCTGAACGTGACATCTCTCTATCCTCAGACAACTGAGGGGACATGGAGTAAGGCTTGAGAGAAGAAAACATAAAATATTGTGTTATTTTAGGAAGGAGCTAACAGTAAACTTTAAAACTCAAAGAAAATGTTTTGTTATCTGACACAATGAAACGGTAATATCTAATGAGAGACACTCTGGCATAGTGTTCGCCAGAGGGATATGTCTCGGTGTAATTTGGACACCCTGTTTTAAATTTGGAAACCCCTTTATATCTGTCATTTGCATGTAATTAATAGAGAACAATTTAGATACCCAGTTTTCAGGTTTTCAGGTTTCGAGCAAACATTGACAACTTCAACAAATCCTGGCTAAAACCTTACACTCTGGTGTTATCATATTTTAAATGTTTGACAAGATGTATCATGCCAAGCCGATTTTCTCATTCTTTAGTTGCAATCTATCATTATTTGTTTTAATCAGTAAAAATATGACGACCAATTAAAACTTCCATTCTGACCAATCATTAAACAGTCTTAATGAGATAAAATGCAATTCATGTGCCAACTTTTCAAGATGTTTTGCAACAACATCAAATTCTTTTTATAGTCCTTGGTAACAAGTTTTAGTGTGTCATGGCCAAGTGGTGTAATGAACTGGACTCAAGTTATGGTGGTTAAGTCATTGGGATGTGGGTTCCATACAAATACTGGTCGTGATACTTGTTTCTTTAAACAAGATGATTTACTTGAATTGCTTCACTCAGGGGTAAAAATGGGTACCTGCTGGTGTAACGGTTGATACTGTGTTTGAAAAAACCTTTGCAATGCAACTCTATTATTCGACTCAGTTGTTTGTTATTCCACCAGCGATAACCAAATCATATGGTGAACGCAGCTTCGTTCACACTGCCTCAACCTTATGGAACAATCTCCCGGAACACATAAAAAACATTGCTTCCATTATTAGGTTTAAGATTGCTTTAAAGACGCACTTATTTATCATTTAATTCATCCATTTTATTTGTTACCCAGTACGTCTTGTCTTTGTATTCTGTTGTGTTTTTCTCAGAAGCGCTTAGGGACATGTTTGATTTCTATGTGTTATGCGCTATATAAGAATGGTTAATTATTATTATTATTCAGTAGTTAAGTTAAGTTATTAAGTAGTTGTTATTACTATTAATAAAAGAAATATGGAGCTATTTCAATGTTGAAGTTACTAAGGGTATTGAAGCTATTAAGGTTATAGAAGTTAGTGAAGTTATTGGAGTTATTGTTTATGTGCATGCAAACAGGAAATGTAACTTATTGGTGGAAAAAAAAAGACAATTGTCTTTTTCTTTCGACCATAACAACAAATATTGGTGAACAATATACTATGCAATGTTACTGTGGAGAACCATGCCATAAGCTACATAATTTTGATTTTCTACAATGTGCAAAGGACACATGTATTATTGTACATCTGTGTCTTCTGCATAAATTATGTACAGACAGTATTGGCCCAGGGTTCACATACATGTATGCACTATAGGGTTAACTTGGCCTAGTCAGTATGTATTGTAACTATAAGCAATATAACCAGGGTGTCATTATTTAAGCAATGCCGTTGCACTACAAAACAAATTGAATAGATGAAAACTAAATGTTTTCCTTAAAATATAAAAAATACAATGTAGGGTGTAAACACTCACTGGGAAGAAACGTTCTGATTTTCTATTGGTAAACAAAACCGTTAATCAGACTAATGTAGCTAGAATATAATGCCTCTATTGGAGATTATTAATGCCCTTAAAAAGATGGACATGTTTTAGAAAAGGACATTATATATACGTGCATTATATTTTGCACAAAACCCACACAGAAATCAATCAGATTACAACCAAGGCGTACCAACAAACATACAAAGAAAAAAATGCAACAGGAACACAGATGCCCTCCATGAGGTAACATAAACAGAGCCCTCTACCTTTCAGTTTCAGGCAGAGGTGTTCTTATTGGTGAAGTACAGGAAATACCCTCCATTCACGAATTGAGCGTGACTTTTACTTCTTGACTTGAAGCAAATAAATTTGTCTTTGTCCAAATGAAATCATTTAAAACTTACCAAGTCAGTTTCCCTTGTGGTATCAGCAAAAATGCATGTGGAGTTAAGATTTTGACAATTATCTTAACAAAAATGTTCTCTCTTAGTCACGGTTTCAGAGTTTTGATAAATAGTTAAAGTTCTTATTTTTTCTGATTTTGATGAGTGTCTCAAAGTATTGCTCACTGCGTACATGTCTATATCATCGTCCCAAACACCCCCTAAATGAGAGAGGGCGCTCTTCAACTACACAAACACACAAAAGAGGAAAGGGCAATCAATGCCAAGATGACACACACATGAATCCCACCTTTGCTGTCATCATACCGTCATCTAGATCCCCACTCATACTTCGTTTTAGTTTAGTCAGTAATGTCTCCAACACTCCTCCACCCTTCAAATGAGCAAAGTGGCAAAGGTATCAAAACCATGTAAAAGGGTTTGGCTACTTTTGGTAAGACACACTATGCAAACCTTGACACATTTACATTAAACTTACAGGATTTGGAGATATTGATGGTAGAAAGCTTCCCGTAAAATATTACTTGCTGAGGTGATGGAGTTTTTGACCAATGAGTAAAACAATTTCAAGAAAATATTTTGCGTCTTGTGAGACGAAAACTATTCACATCGTATTATTTGAAAGCTAACAGAATAACACTAGCTGCTGTTAACAACTGAAATCTGATGAGTCATGAAAAATGGATCCACAGGATCAGTGAAGTCATCTCCTTTTATAACCACAGTACAAATCAGCCGAGGAAGATGGCACAAAGTACTTGTTCGAGTAAACCTAAAGCTGTTTAGCAATCAAATGGCAACTGGGAAAACAAATGGCATTACTGTTACATTTTTGTTGCTAGAATTATCCCAAGACATGTTTTCCCATCACTGTGCATGTTAAACAACCGCAGAAGTGCCATGCTAGACAGCGTGGGTTATCTGGTGATGGTTTAGCATTAATAAATATGTAAATGGATTTGAAATAAATATTGATGAAGGTTAATAATACTGATGTGATGTTAAAGGCACTGGACACTATTTGTAATTACTCAAATTAAATGTTAGCATAAAACTTACTTGGAATCGAGTAATGGAGAGCTGTTGATAGTAAAAATCATTGTGAGAAACGGCTCCTCCCTCTGAAGTAGTTTTTGAGAAAGAAGTAATTTCTCACTCAAATAATAAAAAACTTTAGACCTGAAGCCTTTTTTAGGTATCTGAAAGCACACAAATTTGTGCAAAAAGCTTTTTTTTTTTTTTTTCTTCCATTACTCTCATGCAACTTTGATGACCAATTGAGTCCAAATTTTCACAGATTTGTTGTTGTATGCATACATTGTATGTTGGGATACACCAAGTGAGAATACTGGTCTTTGACAATTACCCAAGGTGTCCAGCGCCTTTAAAAACAATGAAATCATATTTAAATCAATTCATTTGTTGATAATGACTGAAGTAAAGAGATAGAGAGAGCATTGTCCTGAAACAGAAGCTGTAATAATATCCACATGTAACAGAAGAAAATAAATTGAAAATTCATGTTGACAGGTGAGTAAAAGTAATCCAATTTTATCTTCAGATGCTACTAGCTGTACTATCATGATGGGAGATAGAAAATGAATGCATTTAATCTGCAATAAGTCATGTATAGGTGATGCATGCAGTGGCACAGTAAGCAATTTACCCCAGGGTACATGAACATTGATATTATAGGAATGTTTCTTCTTCCCCCCATATCCAGCGAGGCCATATTTCCGCGCGCAATAAATGTCTGCTAGTCAAGCCAAAGTCGTAAGACTAGTGCAGAGATGGCTTCTCCTCCTTTTAATACTAGGTGTAATTTTAGAATTTAAATACTAATGATTATATACCACACAGACAGATCCTTGTCATTTGATTAGTGGAGCACAGGTCATGTGTTTTTCATTACTTTGACAGTATTAACTGCCACAAAACTCCGAAGTTTCATACAGAAATGGCTCGTTCTAAATGGGTAGCGATGTTTCTAAACTCCATCTCCGCCCATTTGTCCCGATGGGGCAAAGGTTGTGCCACTGTGGACAAGGTTATAAATTGTTTTTTGTTACATGTAACGCTTGCACTGATTGGTATTAAGCACTGTATAGTCAGTACTTATCCGAGTTCTGTGAACAAAGAAAAAGTCCAGAGGCAAATCACTCAGGTTGGACAAGGTTCGAGTCTAAATGGAGCCATCAGTCATCAAAGCTGTTTACAATGTTTTTTTTATAGAAATTTCAGTGGGTACAGTGGATAATTTTGTGTCTATTTGGTTTTAATTGGGTACACATTTCAAATGACAAGGTTCTATGTACTATACAGTGTATGTGTGAGTTATACAAAACAAACATTTCACACACTTTGTTCATGCGTTGTCAAAAAATATAACAATTCTGTGAAATCTGGCTTTGCCTTGTGAAACAGTCCAGATTTCACTTGGTGATTATATTCTGAAACAATGCATTCATACTGTATGTGCATTCAATATGTGCAATATATCATTTTCATTAATTATCCTTGAGAAAAATAAATATATTTTATTTCTTTACATGAGTGCAATTAATTAGGCTACATGTATGAACCATATGGGTCTTAACTTTTGGTGTTAACAATATCCCTCAATTACGCAGCTGTAATATAGCGCCCTCAGGAAATCAAAGAGCTAAGTCACCTCATGCCATTTATACGTTACGCCACCATGTCAGTCTGCATTGTTAGATGCTGCGAGGTTTGAAGTTGTTTCCTTTGCTTTAGGATGATGTGTGAAGCGTGGTTAATTATGCCCGGTCATATTGGAATTGGCTTCTACAGCTACGGCTACGGCTGATGCTGAGGGTGTTGCTATGGGGCGACCACGCATGACGACGTGGAAGTCTAGCTGTAGCCCTAGCCGTAGCCGCCAATTCCAACACGGCCTCAATCAAATGGTTTTGCTATGAAACCTGTTTTACCTTTGTCTCACAATGATCAAAGCTGAAATTCAGCTTTAATGGTGTTGGCAAGGTGAAGGATCTTTGATGTTGCTGCAACAATTTTACGAATAACACCATAAATAAATCAAAGCCTTTTCATCTCTTTAAAAAACTAAAATTAACACTGGAGGAAGCACAAGTACGAAATACATATGAAAAATATTTTCAACAAATTTGATCATGTGGCACAGGGCCTGTGAATAGACCATTGCACTCAACGTCATTTTAGTATGGCACCCTCGGCATGAGGTCAAAAGAAGGTTGTTCATTGGCCAATCCTTTTCGCTGCGCGTACAAAATGTGTGTATCAATTTTTTTATTTTTTTTTTCAATTCACCTCATATGGCAGCATGATTACGTCAATGCATGAGGTCAATTCTGTAATGATGACCCACAGTTTGTGAAGGGTGATACACAAATACTCCAAGTGGTAACAAAGTCAGCATTTGTGAGAAATAATGTAGTCATTGCAACAAGTACATGTAGGAGAGACTTACCAGGAGATCCGAGTCTGACTTGACAGGCGGGGAAAGATCTTGGATATTAGATTCATTGAAGATTCGACCGAGTCTACCCCTCATATCCTCATTTTGACTCCTTGCCTAGAAAAAAAAAGGTGAATTTGCTAAATTCATATTCTCTATACATGTACATTTTTTTATCATTGGCGGGGGTCTGGCAGTACTCATCTCAAGATGAAAATGTTTATACTTTTGAATAACCTTGACAGCACTGTTCAACTTGTATTCCTCGTGTAAATGTCTAAAGATTTGAGATGAAAAAACAAATAAATAAAATATAATGAGGCCCTGTGGTAATTAAAAAGTTCACACCTTACACAATGTGGAGGCCTGTCCCGTTTGTTAAGTTGGTACATCCTCTATAGTTTGATTTCTTGTTGTTATTGTTGTTTATATTAAACCTCATTTTAGTAAGCGAGTGTTTAAAGGCAGTTGGTAATTACTCAAAATAATCATCGTCATAAAACCTTTCTTGATTACGAGTAATGGGGAGAGGTTGGTAGTATAAAACAGCTCCCTCTGAAGTGATGTAGTTTTCGAGAAAGAAGTAATTTTGCACGAATTTGATTTCGAGACCTCAAGTTTAGAATTTGAGGTCTCGAAATCAAGCATCAGAAAGCACACAACTCCGTGTGACAAGGGTGTTTTTTCTTTCACTATTATCTCGCAGCTGCGACGACCGATTGAGCTCAAATTTTCACAGGTTTGTTATTTTATGCATATGTTGAGATACACCAACTGTGAAGGCTAGTCTTTGACAACTACCAATAGTGTCCACTGTCTTTAATGTCTCCATTGCAAATGGAAAACAATTATACATCTATGTATCTTTTAAAGTGGACACCATAAGGAATGGGCCATATTTTTGACCGCGTGAGGGCGCTCTCAATCACTTCCGGGGGTACATTCATTCATACCCAAAACAGTTATTAAAGATTGGAACACATTACCACCACAGACATCTAATCCATCACGGACAATAAGACTTTTAAAGGAGCCGTTATAATCCACCTCTAAAACAAATTGAAACTACGGCGCAACACTAGTGACAGAACGCCTATTAATCTGTGCAGGGCGAATCGCGTATACCCCGGGAAGTGATAAAAGTACTATTTATAGCGCCCTCGCGCGGTCAAAAATAAGGCGCATTGCCCTCGTTCTATTCTATTCTATACTGTGTAAAAATCAAGCCCTGGTTTATACACAAAAAAAACCATAACACTCCAACGGGAATATCAACTAAAACATTTCATAAAGTCTGTAAGCACACAAAAACTTGCTAAGCACAGACAAGTCTTGCTTAGCAAAAACAGGTTACCAGCCAACATTCCATTAAGTTTATATTGTTGCGACTGGTACCCCACTCATTTTTGCTTAGCAGCTAAATTTGTCAAGTAGTATTTTCTGCTTAACAGCTTCATGAAACTTCATAGAGCTGCTTTAAGCAGAAAATATTGTTAAACAATTCTTAACCAAATTTCTGCTACGCAGACATGAGCAGGTTACCTGGCACAAATTGTACATGTGGCATGGTAGTTTGGCTGGCAACCGTAATCTGGTAAGCATAATTTTGTTGTGCTGAGCTACTTTGTGTTCTTATAAGGAACACGTTGCCTTGGATCGGACGAGTTGATCTAAAAAAAAAAGCGTTTGAAACCGTTTGTTATAAAATGCATATGGTTGGAAAGATATTTTAAAAGTAGAATACAATGATCCACACAAATTTGCCTCGAAATTGCATGGTTTTCCTTTTGCTTTGCGAACTAACACGGTCGGCCATTTATGGGAGTCAATTGACTCCCATAAATGGCCGACTGTGTTAGTCGACGAGATAAAAGTAAAACCAAGCATTTTCAAGGCAAATTTGTGTGGATCATTGTATTCTACTTTTTAAACATCTTTCCAACCATATTCATTTTATAACAAAACGGTTACAAACGCTTTTCAAAGACCAACTCAACCGGTCCAAGGCAACGTGTTCCTTTAAGCATCTCTATGAAATTGGGCCCTGATTGGACTGTGAGTGTTTTACCTTGGTAAGAGCCTCCTGTAGTATTGAGATCTGTCTGGATTGTGAGGCTGCTCCTCCTGCACTGTTCTGTGCCTCAATCACATAGCGTAGTCTATCATGCTGGACTGATAGTAGATGAAGGACACTCTTAAGGATCCTATGCACTGAAACCAAAAAATAGAGTCAAATTATTGGGAGTGTTATAATATATAGTTTTTTTGCTTTGGGATGAAAAAAATAGGGTTTTTGTTTACCCTTACACTGATGTGTATTAAATGAAGCACTGTGTACTCGGCAATGCTCTTCTCTACAGTCTTCCTAACAACCAGATTTCCAGACTTCAACGGCTCCAAAATACTGCTGCCCGCATTGTGACACTGTCTAGAAAACCGTGTTCTATCACCCACATTCTGAAACAACTACACTGGCTCCCTATCTCTCAACGAATCATCTTCAAGCTGATGCTCATTGTCCACAAAGCTCTTAATGGCAAGGCTCCCCACTATATTTCTGAACTGCTTCAAGTTTACACTCCATCAAGGAATCTTCGATCAAGTTCTATGCTTCTCCTCATTGAACCCAAGTCTCGACACTCATGGGGTGACAGGTCTTTTTCTTCAGCCGCGCCACGCATCTGGAACTCTCTACCACTTAATCTTCGATCTTGTCTTTGTACTGCAAAATTCAAGTCTCTTCTCAAAACTTATCTTATGTCACAGGTTTTCAATGACTAATTTTGTTGTGTCTGTTTTTCTTTGTGTTGTGTTTTGTTTTTGTTTTGTTTTTGGTTTTACTGCGCCTTGAACACCCAGCAGGGTGGATATGTGCGCATTACAAGTCTTATTATTATTATTATTATTACTCAGTACTTTCCCGAGGTTCTGTGATCAAAATTACAGCCAAGATACTGAGTATACAGTGCTATCACACATCAATGTAATGGGTAAAACCAAAATTAATATTCTTTATCCCCGATGTAACTTAATATCTATTAGATCATCATTCACAAGGACAGGCCTCGAGATAGCCCCTGGCACCCGCAGCAATTGCTGAGGTGGCCTGTGCAACAGATTTACTCTATTGTTGTAATACCCGGTGCTAAAACAGAGGATTCGAACTGCCTCTAGCTGCCGGGCAACCTCGGTGGTCTAGTTAGTAAGACACTGCTCTAGAATTGCAAAGTTCTTGGTTCGATTCCCACCCCAGTAATATGCCTGTGAATTTTTTTTCATAGAACTCAGGGGGGAAAGTACCGAGTATACAGTGCTAAAACACACATCAGTGTATGTAGGTAAAACCAAAATGAACGATGATCTAGGCCCAATGGGAGACTTTCTGGGACGATAGAGGGCAGCAGACTTACCGGGTAAATCCATTGTTCTCAGAATTATGCGCATGTTCAGAACTACGTAAACAATGGAAATTTACCCGGTATGTCTGCTGCCACCTAGCGTTGGAAAGTCTCCTATTTCATATAGCATGAAATTTCTTCTCTGATAAAAACAGGATTACCAAACCAAATTTCCATTTGGTTGCATGTTGCTTGTACTGGTATTCAGCGGTTGTTTGCTTGTGCTGAAAATCACATGGAAATTTGGTTGGTGGTAATCCTGTTTTTCACAAGGCAAACATTTCACGATAAGCAAAGTGTTGTGCTTAGCAGCTCTATGAAACTGGGCCCTAGTTGAGTACCTTGGTTAGCCATATCCATGAAGTCATCTCTTGGATTGGAGTCTTCTTGAAGCTGCTTAGAGGATGCAATAGAATGCATGGTGTCATTGCCGTATGTTGAGTTGCTCTGAATACTTGAAGATGTGTTACTTGATCTCTGTTAACCAAAAATTATTTCGGTAAATATGCAGAACATACAACTATTTAGTCATCCAAACTTGCTAAACAGAAAAAAACACTTGTGGTTTATTGTTATCTCTTTTTGTAACTTGACTCACACTGATTTTTGCTTCAGAGCAAGTTAATTTATTCTGCAAAACTTTCTTGTAAACATGGCCCACTTTCGGAAACCTGTTAAGCAGGAAATACTGCTTGAATTTTTGTTTTGCTAAGCAAAAACCGAGTGGGTCACAAGTCCTAACAATGTCAACTTAGTGTACTTTTTGCTGGCAATCTGATTCTTTTAAGCAATACATTGCAATACTTTTAAGCAATATGTTTTACGCATATTTGACCTAAACATAAATGCAAACTAATCAACTGAACAGTTTGTAATTGAGTTTATTCTAAGAATTAGAAACAGTGCAAATGGCTGGTATGTTAGGTGGCACCAGATATTAGCGATTATGATAAATTGTTTTGTCTGCCATCATTGTATATAGCATGGATGTATAAGTCTGAGATTCCAGCATGCCATAGCCAATTATTGGCCGTAGCTTACAGCCAATTGGCTAGTTCACACAGAACTTTTAAAAGCTACATTTTATAGAAAGAGAAAACTAATACCTCAATATTTTATTTGAATATTGTTGTCTGTACTTAGTTAAGTCTACTGCTGCGGAGTATACAATTTCTGGTTTCAGGAGACTTCTTAGTTCTAAAAAGAACTGTCCAACTTATTATCTACTACCTGCACAGGAGGTAGGAAATCGGCCGGGACTACTTTCGCCTATTGGATCGAGGGGGACTTCTTAAAAAAAAAGAAAATTTAATTACCCGTGTATCTACTACTGATGTGTCGCTGGAAGACTTCTTGGCTTTGCTTTTCCTGAGTGACAGCTTTCCCTTGGATCTCTTCTGACCAGCGATGTCATCAACCTAAGAAGAAAAAAACATTGCTGAAATCATCAACAAATTACACACTACTAGAAAAAGGTAAGTTTGAGTGTTTTTTATTTAAAAGTAAGAGGAAATCAGCTGATCAGACCACCACGCCTGTTGAACACTGATGGCTCATATAAAAATTCTCTTTCAGTATCCACTGTTGTGCCACACCTTTAAACTAAGATATAAGGGGGGGGTATACCTTTGGTAACCACTCTTAAATTAGCGGTAATCAAAGCTGTTGGTTAGAGGTCTACTATGAGTATAAAAAGTACTCAGCCCTTTAACAGAACAGGTGTATCTTTAACTGGCATTCGAATGTTGTGATGTAATTGCAAGACTGTATGGTTGGTGGTAGATCATTCTACCATTCCAATGAGGCATTGAGAGAAACATTTCACTTCAAAGTAATGTAGACATGTAACAAGGTAACCATTTTTATGCCACAAAATTTGAATCTGAGAAGCGTTGCTGTCAGTAACATTTATCAGATCGTGTATTCCTATTAGGGATTATTCTTCCCTGTCAGGACATATTCGCTTCAAACTTTGTATACCTGTATGTATCTACATTTAAAGCCATTGGACACTTTCGGTACAGAAAAAAAAATTAAAAGTTCACAGATTTACAAATAACTTATAGGGTTTACAGAAGGTATTGGTGAAAGACTTCTCTTGAAATATTATTCCATGAAATGCTTTACTTTTTGAGAAAACATTAAAACAATATCAATTCTCGACACCGAGAATTACAGATTTATTTTAAACACATATCATGACACGACGAAACGTGCGGAAACAAGGGTGGGTTTTTTACCCGTTATTTTCTCCCGACTCCGATGACCGATTGAGCCTGAATTTTCACAGGTTTGTTATTTTATATAGAAGTTGTGATACGCGTAGTGTGGGCCTCGGACAATCCTGTTTACCGAAAGTGTGCAATGGCTTGAAATAGGATTAGCAAAATTGAACGGTTCCAAAAACCACTGGTACACTTTGCCTGTAAAAGCATTTAGTCCTGACACTGGAAGACTGAGATTGGCCATCTTCAGATTGATTAAGAATGATCTGCAAAGAATCCGTACATGAATAGAGGCTCAAGTCATTAGAATGTTATTGTGGATGGAGGAAGAACGTCAAATCCAATTAGGAAAGAATGTTCTAATAAGAAACTGAAGAAGCCACGGTTGCTCGCTGAGGACAAGAAGCACTGGAGATAAAAAGGTTCCGAGTAAAAAGTTAAAATCACAAAGCAATGTATTCAGGAGAGACCAACCCAAGAACTGACTCCGCGGTAGTACAGTTAATTACGATCCTATAAGCTAAAGTAGTAGTCCCAGCCTATTTTTTACACCATCCGCCCAGGTAATAGGTAATAAGCAGGACAGTTCTTTTCAGAACTGAGAAGTCTCCCGAACACCCGAACAATCTACTCAGCGGTAGTATAATTAAGCAAGACAGTTCTTTAAGAACAAACTCTACCTGGCAAGTAGATACACACATGGTGTTACCACAAACCAAATATACATTGATATCTCACCATGCAATGCCTCAAAGCCTGTATTCAGGAGAGTTGCATAAATACCAGCACTGGTAAATACATTATAATATGCTAAAATAATTTTTGTCTTCTGAGACGAAAAACTTTGTGACATCATTGTCTTTACTCATCAATGAGAAAAACAATGTCACAAAAACTACAGCACCTCAGCAATTAATGTTTTATGGTAAGCTTTCTTCCATCATTATCTTCTGAACTTGTAAGTTTAAAATCTGTGGACATTGTGTTTTGTGTCATACAAAAAGTACCCACACCCTTTTAAGAGTCTTACCTCTGGTTCTTGATTACCATACGGAAATGGTAACTCTTGGTTGAGTAGATCTTGAAGGATGTTAGACAGCGTTACTATACTATTTTCAGCCTCTGTCAACTCTGTTTACAGGTTTAAAAGATATTCAATGGTTAAATAAATCTAATACAATTGGTTTTTGTTCAACCCCCAACTGAGCTATCTAGCCCTAATCTTTGCAGTCTCCCTATTTTGTCAAAATCTTTGTCCGGGGTGCCAGAAAGTACAGCATTCCTGACGGTATGATTTGTCAGTTTATCTTGCATCAAAAAGATGTTAATTTATAATGTATGTAAACCTTTATAATAACATGCCCACAGACATGTTGTGTAAACTACCAATGACATTCAGTCCCCTTAATTGACTGCCTGGGTATTTTCAGCTGTCCTCATAACTTTGGCTTGTATTGAGAGGAGATGTTATTAAAGGTACTGGACTTGTTTGGTAATTACTCAAAATATGTAACATAAAAACTTATTTGGGAATAAGCAATGGAGAGCTGTTGATAGTATAAAACATTGTGAGAAACAACTCCCTCTGAAGTAACGTAGTTTTTGAGAAAGAGGTCATTTATTACTAAAATGTTTGAATCTGAGAAAGACTTCTGGCCTGAATGAAGCTTGTCTCAGGCATCTGAAAGCACAAAAATGTATGCAACAAGCATTTATTTTTTCATTCATTACTTTCTAGCAATTTCAATGACGAATTGAGTCCAAATTTTCGCTGGTTTGTTATTTTATGCATATGTTGGGATACACCAAGTGAGAATACTGGTCTTTGACAATTACCAACGTGTCCAGTGCCTTTACTTGACTGCCTTGCCTGGCCTTGAGCATTTTCAGCTGTCGTTGACTTATTATGGCTTGTATTGCGAGGAGATGTTATTAATAAGTATATATCAATCTCCGGAGAGAAGTATCTATCAGGTTCAGATTAATCAGTCGGATTAAAGCTCGTTTCATAAGATTGGAAAACCTGAATGGGATGATGCCGTCATCCTGGTTCAGTTCATATTAAATTGACAAGAGGTGATTTCGTCTGCTCGGAACTGCATGTATAAAGTCTTTAGTGCAATTTGTATGTATTTCATAAAATCGCTTTTGCATATTTTGAGCTCCTGGTAAATGGAGTTTATTAATCAAGAGTGATCATCAAAGCATTTGTTTGGCAAAAAGAAAGATTCATTTGCTAAGTAAAACATTTATTTTTTTATTTTGGTGAATTTTTTTCTTCTTCATACTAATTTTTTTATTTAATGACCCTTTAATCATTATCTGAGTATGAAATTGCAATCAATGACCTTATAGCACTTAGTAGACGAAATTACAAATATGAAAACTGGGTTGAACTTATTCAACATGGCACTTCAAATTGAGAGCATATGAGTCAAACTCGTTGAATAATTCATTTTTTTCTTTCATCAATTCCCACAGAATAATCCAGATCAGACAAGCAGTGAAGTGTATACAATTAGCTTGTGAGTTAAACAGTTACTGTAATGGACATGTGGATGTGCATTCAACCTGTGCACAATTTTATAGAGCTGCTAAAGCAGACAATTGTGCTTAAACATTTTGTGCTTAGCAAAAATTAACAGGATACCGGTCTAAAGTCTACAAGTAACTTCTTTTTTTTGGGCTGGTAACCTTATTGTGGTAAGCATCATTTTTTTGGTTTTAGCTACTTTTGATTCTGAAGCAGCTCTATGAAATTGAGCCCATAAATAGCTCCCAAAAGGAGCGGTTGTAAAAAAACATAAAAAAAAGTAAATTTTCCAATTAATTTTGACTTAGACCGTTGCCATGGCAAGAAAGTACTGCACAGACCTTGAGATGTAAAATAGCATGGAGAATATGATGATATGGCATTGATTGACTTGTAGTTTGATATACATATATTCCTGATTAATAGAGAAGTGTGATATATTCATTGCTTTCCCAGTTCTGTTGAAAACCAGAGAGACAATGATTGTGTTTAATATCGTAGTCTGATTTTCCATATGCCAGAAATAAGGAAAACATCTAAACTATGTAAGACGCGTAACTATACCTGACAGGGCTTGAATTTGGGGGTAACACACTAGATTGTAGGGCTTGTAGCTTGACATGTTTTCTAGACCAGAATTTATTTTACATGAATGGAATAAAAAAAAATGTTGAACAAGCACTAAGAGCAGATCTAAATGTTACTCATGTACATGTAGACCTTACATGTTCAGTGAACTTTGATACCCTTTGAATTTTTCATCAAAAACATATTACACAATGAAGCAATGAGGTAGTCCACTATACTCAATTGAAAAACACAAGACCACTTGAGTTGACTGGCCCGACACTAAAATTATTGGTCTCGAAACTATTGGGCCTGGGGTCCAGTTGTCGGACCCTGCCCGACACAGATACCCAACCTGCAGAGGCCTCGGTTTTCATCATCAACCCAACCTGCGACAACTTTCACTTCAACACTCACCTTTTGAACATTTATCCAGCTCACTTATTTCATTTTTCCAGCTTCCCGAGCCTTGTGAGCTTGAATGACCCGGGAGCCTGTACCTAGACATTTGTTTACGCAGACTCAGACGTCTGCGCTCCAATGTCATTGCTTTAAGGGTGATTTCACTGGTTGGACTTGCAGCAGGATGGGCTGGCCTCTCCCCTAACATCTCCTGAGCTAGTTGGATTTGTTTACGGTAGGATTGATGGAGGTGTAGGTGGTTATGCCATGCCAGAAACTCATCATGGGAGGTAGCCTAACATCAGGAGGAAATTCACAACAAAAACATGGTCAGAAAATTTTAGGAAAACAAAAGTTTTTACTTATAACCTACACAGACATTTGATATATACATGTAATAAAAGTTTAAATCCTTGGAGCTGCCGCAACACTCATTCAATAGACCCTTTAACATAGTTCATGGGAAGGCCTTCCCAGGAAATATGTAAATTGTATAATATCATATGCACACTAAAAATGTTGGTTGGCAAATTTTGATTTAAAAAAACTTTGCTGGATTGTCCATGCAATGGAAATCAGATAAAAGTAGGAAGAATATGAATGAAGCCTGCATTAACCAGTTCTTACTTTTTAAGTAATAAAAATACAAGTTTTATTACATTTGTTTTTGTTTCTTAAAAATGCTTATTTGATAAGACCAGATTAAACACAAATTATCATAAACAAAATATTGAGATATACTGTAATTGTGCTTTTATTTTTTATTTGTTTACTGGCACCAGCATGATCTTTATAACATGTAGTAATTGAAGACAAAAAACTCAGGGAAATTTTTTTTATTGTCTCGGGTGATAAAATAGAGAAAATAGAATTAGCCATCATATGAGGCAAACTGCTTACACTGTACCAATTAAATGGACCTATCAAGAACATTGAACCCTAAAATGCAAAACAGAGTTAATGGCGTTACATTTCAACCGTAGCAGTGTCTTTCTTGCAGGTATTGACAATACAACACAATCCTCTAATACATGTACATGTATGTCTACCATGCAAGGCAAATAAACACATTGCTTATGTAGTACACTGGTAATTTAAATGGTCATTCATAAATACCTCGGACAGTTTCGCTCTTCGTATTGGTGGAGAGTGCGTCACGTGGATGTGTATAAACCTTTGTTTAAGACCCGTAAAAAGTGTTGAAACATGGGCGTGACACGCGAGCTTGCACCTGTTCTTATAAGACAGTTTCTTCATTCCTATTGGTCGAGAGCAACGGTTGAAACAGTTGTGCCACATCACTCGATACGCGCGACGCGTACAGCATTCCCTTATAAGGAGTTGTTTACTCGAGGGCGGCGGAGGGCTTTACCATTTCATAGCTGGAGGGGGTGTTGTGTTGAAAGAAATCTTTGAACAATTAAAATTTTTGCTTTCTGACCAAAAAGTGTTGATGTTTTTGACCGAAAAGGTTTTTATGAATGGGAATCAAGGTGTGTTGAATCGGTTTTCAACTAGTGGTTTAAACCCGTCGAGGCCTGGTTCTTGAAAATTTACCTCGACTTCGTCTCGGAAAAATTTTCAAGAACCAGGCCTTGTTGTGATTAAACCACTAGTTGAAAACCTCTTCACCACACATTGATTCCCTTATTTAGCAGTGGTTCAATCAAGCAGCTGTCACAAAGCAAATCTATTTAACGTTTGAAACTAATGTTTGAAACTATTGATCACACACATTGACTATCTGCCTCTGCCAACACTCTCCTAGATGCACAAGACAAAGCGACTGGAGGGTAAATGGAATCTACAAACCTTAACGTGATAGAGAAACTCTTCAGTGTCAATATCAATCCGTCTGGCTTTCTTATCCCCTTCCTTCTCTGTTGAGATGACAGCAGCAAGAACATCAATAGTGCCATGAATCTTGCCTTTCATCAACTGAATGAAAAAAGGAAATATATATGTAGGACCTTAATATTACATTCATTCAATGGCATCTAGTATAAATCTGTAGTTAGTACAGGCATATTTTTAGATGTATACAATAAAACTAATATATGAAATTTCATCTCAAAAGGGTGGTTGCGTTTTTGAGATTTCGCCGAATATCCGGAGCGAATACGTCCACGCAGGAAAAACAATCTCTAACAGGAATACACAATCTCAGATTCAAATTCTAGGGCATAAAAACTGATATCTTTTACATGACCCCATTACTTCAAAATGATCTTAAAATGATTTATACTATCGGAAGCTGCTGAAGACTTCTATTCTAACCAAAAGTTTTTAATGCCATTAATTTTAAGAGTGATTACCTAAATAGGAATTGGGTACTTTTTGTAACACAATACACAATAAGAGTATACTGTTCAAAACGTCCAGACCGAACCGGCTCTTTTCAGAGCCACCACTCCCTCAAAAGAGATTTTACACATGGTTGTATCCGCAAGTCTACTATTCATATTTATACAATGCAGTGCAATTTTACATAGAGAGGGCGACAAATTTAGACAGTGGATTCGGGAAAGTCTTTGGTTTAGGAGACGACGATCAACTCTCAACAGAGACGAGGGAGGGTACAAACTTTCACACATATCGGACCCCCTCGTACCCCAAGGGGAGGACACAATCGGCCAAACCACCATCCAGTGGCCGTAGCAGGAAACAGCGCCACCAACCGACTGGTGGTGCCTCGTTCTGAGGATGACTAGTGAAACTAGACGAAACGTAAATGAAAATTACATGAGTATTGGCTGTGTTTCATAGAAAATTCCTGAATTGTAGTTACTCTTATTCTCCACACCATGCAAAGCTTCAAGATGGAGGTACATGTAGAACTACCTCCATGGCTTCAAACACCATTTACAAAACACAATGTCCACAGATTTAAATTAAACTTACACCTTTTGAAGATAATGATAGTAGAAAGCTTACCTTAAAATATTACTAGCTGAGGTGCTGTAATTTTGAGAAATGGTTAAAACAATGTCACGAAAAAACGTTTTATACATGCTAAAATAATTTTCGTCATTAGAGACGACTTTGTGACTTGTTTTACTCATTTTCTCAAAAATTACAGCACCTCAGCAAGTAATATTTTAAGGGAGGCTTTCTACCATCAATATTTTCAAACTGTGTAAATCTGTGGACATTGTGGTTTGTGTCTACAAGAAGTACCCAGACCCTTTAAACAAATATTTTTAGAGAGTTCAAATGAAGCAACCCTGTCAGTTGCTTGTGAGTTATGTTAAAATAATCAAAGACCGATTCTTAACCAGCTAATCACATAATGAAAAACAAAATTATAGAATCTGTCTCACCTCTCCACAATTCTTGCCGTAGGTCAGCATACCTTTCTCCAACACAAAATACCTCTGAAGATAGAGCAGGAAAATATCTGATTAGTATTCTGTGGCGACAGTTTTGCATCATTTATACAGTATTCAGTTACCAGAATAACATCATGAACATTATAAACAAAATAATCAACCTTCATCCCTTGACACAATTGATGACTTTCAGTACATTTTCAACACACTAACTGTGGCACTGCATAATGCAGGTTACATTAGTACACCACCCAAGCATGACAAGAGCTAGAAAATTATACAGAAACACTGCAGTCTACAAAAACAGGCCATTACCTAAAGCCCCAATATTACGAAGAACATTTTTCAAAGAGGAATAGTTTAGAAATTGTTTGTGGTTTGGAAATGCCTTTAAGATCTGTGTGGTGGGGTTTTTTCACTGCCAAATAATTGAATTCTTGAAACAAGAAAAACTCTTTCAAGAAAAGTTGTTCTTGTGTCACTCCCACAAATCTTTAAAGAAACAAAATCTACATAGCCCAACAAATTGTGAAAAACATGTTTTAAAAGAGGAATAGTTTAAAGTTTGTTTATTTTATTAAAGAGTATAATGTCTTCCGCTGAATATATATATATATTTTTTTCAAATTTGTTTGTTTGTACACTGCCAAAAATTGTATTCTTGAAATGAGAAAAACTCTTTTTTCAAGAAAACTTGATCTTGGGTCACTCCCAAAAATCTCATTCAATAAGACGGTTACACAACAATATTTTTCATGGAATGTTATTTGTTTCTTATTTTAAGAATACCATTTTTGCAATGTACTAAGTACAAACTCTATTTATCTTTGAATTTTGAGGTATTGCCAGAGTTTTGTGCTGTCATTGTTGTTCTGAAGGATACTCCATACCTCTTTAAACTGTCCTTGGTTGTCCAGTGCTCCAAAATGTTTACATGAAAAATGTGAACAATATATGGAGACTAACTAGAAAATCCAACACTTCGGCGATAAAGAATATTACCTGTTTTTACCCTTACAATGGGGTATACGCCTCTCTTAATATTTATGCATGACGTCATAATTCTTACCCAAATTGAGGCTATGGGCGCACGTCCCCCATCACTTGCAGTGGCTGCGCCCACCGACTTGTATTGAGTTAGCATTATGACTTACCTCATGCATAAATATTAAGAGAGGTGTATAAGCACTGTATACTCAGTACTTTCCCAAATTCTCTGAGTACTTTCCCAAATTCTCTGAGTACAGGGCACAATACACATCGGTGTAAAAGTAAAAACAAATTATATAACCAGAAGGTTGTTTCAAATTAGGTAAATCTGTGTGTTCCTACATTGTACAAGAAATATTCTCAGCTAGTCCTAACAGATATACATTGTACAAGTGAAAACAAAAATGAGACTCAGAAAGACAAATCAAAGTTTTCCACCTTGTGCCATCCTTTCATGGGACGTTTCCGTCGCTTGAGGAGGTATCCTTCAATCTTGCCCGGTTCCTTAGCAACCGTCTCGCCAGCCTTCTGTAGATTCAATGGGAGGAGTTTGGGAGATTTCTTGTCAGGTTCATCAAGTGCAGTCGTACCAGTGGAAGACGGCAGACTTAATGAGTTGGTTTCAGTTATAGGCTCCTTGAATCAAGACAAGAAATAAGTACATTAATTTTAGCATCTGGAGACTGAAATGCCCTCCCAGTCAGAATGAAAAGGGTGTTCTTTGAGAAATGATTGTTGGGTTCTCCCAATTTTGCACAAGCTAGTGCATCAGGCTGATATGCGCCATTTGCGTAATACGCCTACATTTCGTCCGGGAAAAAAAAAATAAATAAATTTATATCAGTTTTATTTTTACTACATTCAATTTCACACCAAAAAAAACATCAAGATAAAACCATTTATAATATGCTCCAGAAGGCAAATTAGGGCATTTAAAATGTGTACATTTTTAAAGACCAAGTACTGTAGAAACATTCAAAAAGACCTTCAATACGGTGTAATTTTGCCAAAAACTGGAGAAACCTGTATTGCAAATATTGAATGTTCTAGACTGCAACCACACTCAGTTGTTTGTACTCATCTTTTCATGACGTGTGTTAAACCCTGGATTTCTTTTCAATGTTTAATTAAATTTGTGGAGCCAAATCTCTACTACAATGGCAAAGGTGTACAGTGAATGTAGGCCTTCATGTACTGTACAAGGGATGCCACAAGTTAAAGGTTTGATTACAACAGTGCTATAAATTTAGCAGCGCACATTTACTATCCTGTTTCTTGCTCTATGGTATACTGCACACAAATACACATGCAGTGAATACATCTACACTGTATGTGCCATATTGATCACACCTCTAACCATCACCTATATCTCAGTGCAGCCCCATGGGTGTAATTCACATCATAAAATTCTTAAAGAGCCATTTTACACAGATTAAAGCCATTGTACCATTGTTTGGAGGAGGATCATCTTTCCTGGCAATCACAAATCATTGCCATTATTATATTCAGTACAGGTTTTAAGGAATCATTAGACAAAATAACTATTTCTTTTAGTCTTTGAGAAAGACTGCTTGGATTGAGCATTTCAGGCCAGAAACTATTTTTTGCATATACATATAAAATGGGTCCTTTTGGTGGATAAGCAGTTTGCAATAGCTAATTCTATTTTCTCAGAACAAACTATGTACAGTGGTGCTGAACTAGACAATATCTAGTATCATTTTTTACACCTTTGAATAAGAACTAATAAAGAAATTATTCAAATAATATTACAAAATGGCACCAAACATACTTGGTCAACAAATTAAGCTACCGATTTTAATGAAAGCCCTTTAAAAACATAAAGGCAACCGTTACTTTCACACACTGTTCTCCTATCCCATACTTTGTACATTGAATATTATGAAAAAAAGCAAAATTTTTTAACGACAATTCGAAAACAAAAACAATGCACTTTGTGTATACATCCATTGCCAGGATGCACGAACTAGGGAAAGTGTGGCATGTAAAAGTGTTAACTTTTCCTTCAACAATTTATCTGATATAAATCTGGTTTCCAACAAAGGGTACAAACAAATGGACAACTTCCTCTCAAGAAGAAAGTAGAACTGCCGGTACTAAGCATACACATTACAACCCTGTGATTAGCCATGGAAGATTTCCTGTGCAATAGTGAAACAGCAGCCACTGCTCTGTGACCTTAAAACAATAAATTATACTCTAGAATAGAAACAGAGTTATCACAATTTCAGTGAGAAGTCAATCCTGATATATCAGGGAGGCAATGCATTGGTGCCCTTGAAATGCTCCATTAGAAATTTACAATTTAGGGTGCCCTTTACCAAGAAGAAAATGCATCGGTGCCCTGCCCTTTCAGAAAAGAAGTATACAGGCCTGTGAAGTGCAGAGACATTTTGTGAAGGAATAACAATCTCGCAATTTGGGAAAGTTCAGGAGTACAATTCAGGAGTCCAATTAACTGATTACAGGCACCTGGAAATATGATTTTTTTTCTTTTAAACATAAGAGTCTGGACTTCTGAAAATACATCACATTAAATTGTACAATCATAGATCAATTTGTGCTCTGTAAACCTCAGTCCATTATCATGTAACACAACCATGCTAAATATGTGCAGTTCAACCAAGCTCCATAAAATTACAACTTGGCAAGGTGTGCTTCAAGGTCTTTCATAATAAACTTCAGCTCTTCCCAAATGAATGGACAAACCATGTAGCCATATGTACACCATGAATCACAAGCTGTGCAGTATTTGTTGTTGATTACTGCGTGTGTGTACCCAGTTGCATTTATTTGCTACATGTACCTCCATGGTTGTGATGGTACAAATGGTAAATGGGCATGTTGTATGATACAAATAAAATGTACTTACCATTTTTTTTGTAATCCAGCATGAAATATGTACGAAATTTATGAAAAGGTGAATTTGAGAAGACTAATGCAAATACTTTACTGTGTACTACTTAGGCGAGTTTATCTTTTGTATATACCACTCAGATCATGTACTGTACTTGCGTACAAAATGTACTGTATGTTTAGTTTAACAGCATCATAGAATCTGTTCATCATAACCCCTCACTAATGCATGCAAATAAGACTGAGTGTGTGTACAATATAAGATAAGACCATCAATAATAATTAGCTAGATTCCATGTTCTGTTGGATGGTCGAGGGACCAGAGTGGCTGGCCAAGGCTAATACATGTATACATACTAGAGTTTGACCATTAATCTATATGTAGGCCTACATGTAGATGTCAATAAAATGGCTCATCAATATTACTTGCAATAAAGTCAATATTGCTTACTCTCTCGCAAGATTAAATGTATATTGCAGGATGTAATGAACACGGTCAGTTTTAATTTACTGAGAACATAGCATTGACTCTAGTAATAGCTCCATTATCTGATTATTATTCAAATACATGTGCATGTACAGTAGGCCTACTGTCAATTGTCCAGGGCAATACATACATGTATGTGTGTACATTTTCTAGACTTAAGTTCATGCCTGAACATACATTATAAGCAGACAGTCCTTTCTACAAAAAATGAAAATAAATCACAATTTCTTAAAGTAAAACTGATCTTTACAAACAACTCAGTAATGAGTTTTGTCTCTTTAAAATGGCTTCCTCACTCACCAAGTTCCATTCAAACTTGCCTACAGACTTTTACAGCAATTTACACACATTGTAACTTTTTCATTTTGTTTTCTTCAAACAATTGCAACAATTGCAAGTTATTTTTGCCATTTTATCTTTGATAATTTGTATGGAGCATGGAGCATGGAGGCAGGTGTATTTTTCAGATAAATCTGCGCTCAATGTTAACATATTCACAGTTTAATACAAGCAGGAAGTTTTAATTTGTCTGCAGGCGTAATTGTTTATAGAAAGAAGTACTGAGCACACATTCTACACACACATGCTGTGCCTTTCTAGCACACATGCATGATATTATCCCATGTGAGCGGTCAAGCGCACCGGACTTGGGCTCTGATCAACAGCA
Organism: Asterias rubens; assembly: GCF_902459465.1. Lineage (NCBI taxonomy): Eukaryota > Metazoa > Echinodermata > Asteroidea > Forcipulatida > Asteriidae > Asterias > Asterias rubens. Next base: position 9,640,095 of record NC_047067.1, read on the forward strand.
GAGTGCGAGTTCAAGCAGCAGTCTTGACACCTAAGCTCTCACAGCAAGACACTTAACGACATTTTTGTCAACAGCTCTTCTGAGCCAACACTCCTCCCGTACGCCAAAAGAGATTTATACATGCTTGTACCCACAACTTTACTGTTGAATTCCCATCTGTTTTATAATGAGGATGGGACGAAAAGCCATGAACCTAATGTTTTGTAATGCATGAACCCAGTTAAACTTCGATAACAAAAGAGGCCTGCTCTATTGTTTCTGGTATACATTTGCTGTAGATAGTGCTGCACCACTTAACCTTGTAACCCTTAAGGTGTTACCTTCACAAAAATTGTTATAAGCAGTTTGGGATGCCTAAAGATAAAGGGCTGCATAGAAACTGATCATTGATACTGTATAGTATAGTAACAGTTTTTAACCCAAATCGCCTGATAGTACATCTCAGGAAACAATTTCGTTTATCAACTTTGCACAGAACAATATTTTGACTAAACAGATTGTGTGCACACTGAATGCTTATATACTTAATAGCAAATGAAAATATGCGACTAGCAACCGAGTACAGTTTGCATATATAGCATTTTGCTATGCTACATGTATACCAGGGGAATCTTTCACTGCATCTGCTTTAACACTCATCAAGGCTAGTTGAACTTACCATATCGGCCGGTTGTGAATTTCTCTTTGATTGCTGCTGGAGACGCTGCCTCCTCTCCTTAGTATCTGCATCCTCCATTAGTGTTCATGCTCTGTCTGTATCAACCTTATACATGTACAAGTAATGAATCCACACTCAAGGCAAAAGTCAACAATGTAGTCTGTTGTTCAGACGGTGTCAAATGTCACTGTTGAAGCAATTAACACTGAGAAAGCCTCGGGCTTCCTTTGAAGTATATCAATCACTGTTCCAAAATGGTTGATGCTTGAAGAGAAGTCAAGTTGATAATTAATTTGTAAACAAAAGTACTTCACCACAATAAGGGTATACAGAGGAGCTGTAGATGCATACACCTGAACATCAAGCTTTGTTCATTCTTTCTTCAATGCTGAAGTCCCTGGAGTTCGATGTTACTTCCATCATGGGGTGAAGTAGCACACAGTGTGAAGGCCTGTAGAAAGACACAACAAGGTAAAGAAGAGAACTTAATTCAATTACTTTGTTAAAGTGCATTCCACTTGTGAGAATGCAATGGATTACAGGGATCAAAATGACTTACACACGGACCATTTATATTTCATATTTATGGATTTAACAATGTACAACTACTGGCAGGCGCCATAAAGACTCATTTGGGGATCCCTCAACATTTGAAATGGCTAAGTCTTTCAAGAGTGCATCTAAAGGCCCAATCCAGCACAGGAAACCACAAGTATTTTGTTCATTAAAGTTAAGTTGCTTGTAATTTGATTATTTGCTACATGAATGCTTTCCTCAGGAAATCACACTACCGGTTCACCACAACATTACAATTCAGGATCAAAAGTGCATACTATTGAAAGGGCAAGGGCATCAAGGCATTTTCTCATTGGCAAAGGGCTTATCTATGGCAACAGTTTTAAGTACAATCCATTGTTCATTTTCTTCACTGTGTCAAATTCATTCAATTGAGTTGACTATAATGTTATTCCCAGGAAAATGTTGACCTTTTCAGTCACACTCAAATTGTTAACAAGGCAGACTCTAAATCTAGACCTTTTAGAAAATCTATACCTTTCACTTAACCGTTTTCCCAGGTTACATGTATGGCCTGATCCCAGGAGTGTACATGTAGGAGAAGGGTTAAAGTGAGATGACCCATACCGTAAGTTAGCATGGAGTGTTCAATTTTTTTCAGGAAAACTTCATCAAATGTGAAATGAACATGGGATGGGGTTTGATTTCATAAGAATTGGCCGGTACTGTGGAATGGGTTTTGCGTTTAGAAAAAGTTTAAAGTGTTGAAACACTATGATAGTGTCAGTAGCATCAGTTAAGCCTAAGAGGAAAATCCATTAATCCATTAATCTGGGATTAGATGAATGGATTATGTTTAATTTCATCAGGAACTGATAATAGTCCCTGGAGATACTAGCAGTAAGTTATCTCAGCAGACAGTATACAGACTTGTCATTCCCTGTGCACATTTAAATTAGATTCTGTAATAAAGCAGGGCTTGAAATTAACGCTGGCCCACAGGCCTGAGGCCAGTGTTTTTAGCGTCAGAATCAGTTATCTCATGACTGTACAAGTCAAGTTGTCTTGTGTTTTTGCAAACTTTGAACCTGAAAAGTATTTTCAATTCTGTTGACTATAGTAATGAGGGAAACCTACCTAAAAACATTATGTAATAAATCTTCTCTAAATGCTTGTTCAACTAATGTTTCTCTTTTTGATTTGGGTCTTGTACAACAAATTTTAGGCCCAGTAAACATTTTGAGCTACAAGCCCAGCGGTCTTGTGGATTCCCCCCCCCCCCCACCCCAAAATTCGAGCCCAGGAAAGTGGACTATGCAAACTTAACAATGTGTGACCCTCATGGCCACCCCAAAGAAAACACAACTTCACAAAATAATAACTACAAAATAAACAATCAACAGTGTTTTAACCTTTTGAATATATATGAATCAGTGTGTTCTAAGTGCAAAGGTGTAGTGTCAGCAGAAAATGAACAGTCCTACTTTAGAAAGTTTCCCTGTCCTTGCTGTATGGATTGTACAAACATTTAAATCATTTATACCAAACTAAGCTTGGCGATATTGCTTTTATTATCCCACGATATATCGTCAACAAAGTATCGCGATATTCGATTGTATCGCGATTTATATTTTTAGTCTGAAATTATGCCATCTCACGACGCCCAGCTTCAATTAGTTATACTACTTACAAATCGGGTATGGATCTGTGGGGTGTACTGTCTACCCATGGTGTGGGCGTGGGCCTTTCAGAGTTCTGCACACACATAAAGTGTACACTTTGGGGGATTTCCGTTTATCATATTTCATTATGATTCATGCTTACATCATAGTGAATAGACAAATTGTACATGAATCTGTTAAATAAAATGTAGTTTTGATTTTGGTAGGTTCACAAGCGAAACATGTACTTCTCAACCTTGTTGGTGAACCTTTGATGGCTTTTTCTGTAGTTGGAGTGGCTCTACAGATAAAGGTCAACCAATATTTGATTTCCTTTCCATGGAATTGTGCTGAGTCATCTCTTTGAAGACACTTTATGGTTTGTTTTGTTTTGTTTTGTTTTGTTTTGTCAACTTATTCAGTTCAGAATTGGCATGACTTCATAAAAATTCCTACAAATAGTTGTCCATAAATTTGCACAACTGACATTGACAACAAGCATGGTAGTCTAGAATGCAGCAATAGTTCAAAATCTGGTTCTATACTTGATAATGTATACATACATGTGTACAAGGATCAGTTCACTGTGTCTGCAAAGTGTATCTTGATTGTGCAAAAATGCCATATTTCGCACAATGGATTTATAATGTATAATTCAACATTTTGACACTGTCAGACTTGCTTGGAAAGTAGTATTTTAGGGGACACAACAATTTTGCACTGGCGTTTGGTGTAAAAAAAAAACTTTAAAAAACTCACTTTTCCAAATCTATGACCGAAAACACTAACAAAAGCAGCTTAAATATTTTGCAGAATTTGTAGATTATTTCAATGCTTTCAAATGTTAACAGTCAAGTCTAAGGTAAGTCACTGAGGGGACCATGGGTGAGTTCACTTGGCAGGGACTGACCCACCATGCACATCTTGTAAATGATACCTTTTGACCCTAAAAAATGTAACACATTCCACATGTTTTAAGAGTGCATGCACTTCTTACGCAGTATGAACCTGTTCTTGAACTCCAAGCAAAGTTTAATAGTGCAAATTCACACAGTTTTGTTTCCTATCAAGCAGGACAAAAGCTTGTTTACCAGTATTGTATATATATTTATACTATATTTTTGCAGATTTGGTTCACCAGTCCCTGTGTAAATAAAAGTAAACAAATCAACATCTTCATGGATTGGATAAGCAGGCTTTTGAGTCATAGTGTAGTAGTACGCTTATGTTTATCCTGGCCGTCTTAGAATGGATTGTTGTCCCTTCCTCTTCCTTCCTCCACATCTCGTACCTGTCCTGTTGTCTAATCCCACTCCTCTAGTTACCCTGTATTTAAGTTACCTTTTTTGAAGTCTTATTATCCTTTGTTTTACTTGTATGTATTTGTTTTTGACACTGGCCGAATAAATAATAATAATAATAATAATAATAATAATAATGTGCAACAACTTGCAAAAAATCCGTAAGCTTTTAAACAATCAAAATTGACAGTGGAACTTTGGTTTCAGAGCTACATTTAGAGTTACTTACTATACAAAGTGACAAACTAAACAAACTGTAATCAGTGCACAAAAGCAAAATGAGTTGCAGTTTTAAATTGACAATGAAAATTACTTTTTCAGATATATATATTCAAATTTCATTGTTTAAATATAATTTAAATATTCATAACAAACTGGTGAACAAGCATTGCTACATTGAACATTGTGCAATATGTAATGTTACACAACTGTACAACTGGATGAACAACTGGTATATAGGCCCTATACTTTATAAATTAATACCCTACATAAATAAGCGTGTAGGATCATGTTTTCATCAAGAGACATAAATTGTATCGAGTGTTAATCATATGCAAAGTGGGAAGGACACCCATCAATTGCAAAAACCAGTCCATTAGTTAATGTGTACTGCATAATGGAGTATTGTTTGTTCACTATAGGAGAATCCATTAGGGGCTACCCAGCCTACTGACTACAAGGTGAAAGCACAACCTCCTACATGTATTAATACCATGGAGCTATAAAAAGCATTTAGTGAGGAAACAATCATAGACACAACACACAGTACAATATTTCTAGTGTATGTTAAAATTTACAGCAAGCAATTCTAAAACTGAATGGGTAAATTTTAATACAAAATTTTGGTCGACCAAAGATACAATTACTAGAGCGAGACTTGAATCTTCAACCTGTGGACATGCAGGTGCTGTACAAAGCTCAGTCGGTAAAGCACGCGGATTTTAATCTGGAGGACGCAGGTTCAAATCCAACTCCAGTAAATCTGTCTCTGTTTAACCCAAATTTAAACCTGCAGAATTCTAAAACTGCACAATAACATTGCAATGAGCACTACCACGTAATGTATTGGAAGTGTACAAACCCTACAACTGTAACCCTTAAACGTTGAGACCAATTTAAGAACTGACTCTGCGGTAGTACAGTTAATCACGATCCTTTAAGCTAAATTCATAAATACCCCAGACAGTTTCTCTACTCCGCAACACACTCTTCACAAAGTTTTTGAAAAAAATATTTGAAACCTCAAATTTTCAACTGTCAAAGTGTCTGTAATTGTATTTTTTGTAAAGTTTTTCAAAACAAAAGGGCATTTATGAATGGGAATAAAAGAGTAGTGACTCGTTATTAAACGTCCGTTTAAAACCTTGCAGGGTTGTTGCCATGCACTAAAGGCCCGAGCCGTATCACACGTCAATTCGACCCTGCCGGCTTTAAACGGCCGTGTAAGAACTCGTCGCTACCCTTTTATTCCCTTGGTAGTAGTCCAAGCCTATTTTCAATACCATCCGCAGGTTGGTTCTTTTCAGAACTGAGAAGTCTCCCGAACCAACGAACATCTACTCAGCGGTAGTAGAATAAAGCAAGACAGTTTTTGAGAACAAACTCTACCTGGCATTAGATACACACATGGTGTTACCGCAAACCAAATATCTATTGATACCTCACCATGCAATGCCTCAAATCCTACCCTTACATTCCATTTTTTATACTACATTGTACTGAACCTGTTCTTTTTCACCGTTCTCTTTAAATGCTGGGTTCCATCTTTTTGTGGATCAATTTTGCTTCAAAATCAATGCTGCATCACAAAGCGCATACATTACAACACTGCACATGATACCGTCAGTAAGTTGATGTTAAAAAAATGTTGTGGGCTTCAGTCGTCTTGACATGACATAATGATTTTTAGATGCAAATTCGTGTATAAATCGGATGTTGTCCCACACCATCATCACCACACTGTACAAAATTGTACCACACCATACCCACTGCAGTTAAATCTTGCATATTTGGAGTATTTAAAGTCATACTGCATACACTTACATAGGCCCTAGTGTACTTAACATTATATCCTAACTTGTGTAAATTTTACACCTGTGCATCAGGCGCATATAATAATTGTCATTTGCATATTTGCAATCAGGGAGATTTTGTTCAACAATCAGAGAGAATTGTTTCTTACATTTAATGTATCTATAGACCTTTTTTGTTTAATTGTTGATTTAACAAACCGAGCTGGTTGGCATTGACACCAAACATTAGCAAAACATTCAATTGTGTTGTAAAACAGATTAGTGAGCCTGACCAAACTCAACAAATTTTGCAAAGTTACAATTATTCAATAATATATCACACAGGATTGGTTGCCTTGTTTTCAACAAATTCAACACCATTTTTTAATTGAATTACAAACTGCGCCCATTTGTTTTTGATTTGCATTTACAGCTTTCCATATAGTTTGCAAAAACTCAGGCTGTGACGCTACAACAGAAAGGTCTATCCAGTAGAAAATGCTTTCAGAAGCAGAGAGATTTACCCTTTTTTCACGGAATTTTCTGAAGAATAACCTGGAGAGTTGGCAGCTCTTATGTCATTCATACTACTGATGTGTAGCAAGGTGTTCTAACGTGAGTCGGCCAACTATTAAAGTCACCTGGAAATATAATTTTTTTTCTTTCAAACATAAGAGTATATGCTTACGAATTTTTTTAGTAATTGTTTGTCACGATTTATATGTTTACAAAAAAAATAAAGTTGTTTGGGGGGCTGACTCAGCCTACCCCTTTTGTGACGTCAATCGAGGAACACTTTGCCTGCAATGCGTATAGTAAACACATGTGCAAAGTTCATGTACGTCCAAGTCGTGAGTTGGTACGTTTCAAAAAGTGTTTTTCTGCATTCAGCAGCAATACACCTGGTCGGCATTGCCGGAAAAAAAAACAAAAAATCTTTTTGTGAAACGTACAAACTCACGACTTGGTCCGTACATGTACTTTGCAATTGTGTTTACTCTACGCATTACAGGCAAAGTCTGCCTCGATTGACGTCACGAACAGCGCCCTCTCGGGTCGGGGTCTACTCTTAAATTTGTAAATAACATAAGAACTGATTTTTTAAAACCTTAGTTAACTGTTTATTCACATTCCACTCATCAAAACACATAATATTAGTGACAAAAGCTTTATTTTGAAAAAATACCACTTCCTGGTGACTTTAAAGGTCTCTTGGAGCAGTTGGCGCTAGCCTGTATTTTTAAGAATCTTGAGGGGGGGGGGGGTGACAATGAAAATTACTATCTAGAAGGCTTTGAAGCTTATATTTCATTTAGAGTGCTACTGTAGGAAAGTTTGCTGAAAAGAAAGGGTCGCTGTGAAGAACTTGCATCTTTTTGAGAATTTTGGTAGAGGTGTGTTTACAAATGTAGTTGGGGCCTAGTAGGGGGCTCTTTGGGTCCGCAATAGTTGCATGCCATGGGATGGGCACGAGAGCTAAAATTCATTAAATAATAATAATGCGGACCAGTATTTACCCCATTTCACATTCACATACATGTAGGCCTATACCACCACAGTTTTCATCAGAATTATACACTATTTAAACAAACACCAACGTTTGTAAGGTGTACAGTTATTATTATTGTTGAGATGAGTGAGGAGTGTACATTTTTCACTTTCATATATAAAATTCTACTGATGGTAAATTCATAATCAAAGGAAGGGTCATAGATTAGTTTTTGGAATTTTGTCAACGTAATGCTGACTTATTGGCTAAAATGTCAACAAACATACAATAAAAGTCACGTGTATAAAGTTTCATCAGGACAACGTCTACTTATTGAGAAAACAGCAAAAGGAACTGTTGGGGAATTTTTATCATGGCTGTTGAACCCATCCATATTTAGCAAGGTGACAGCAGGTACAATTTTGAGCCCTGTACACAACAGAATATGGACTATATTGATTAAGTAAAAAGTGGGTTACGTTGTCGTTATCGCAACTACCTACGTCCAGGCCTACAGGCTACACTCTCTACTATCCATAGGGCATAGAGCTAGATCTATGAATGATGATCTATCCATGCAATTATGATGACAACAATCAAACGATTGGATTTGGAATGGTGTAGAGCCTTACCCTACATCTACTAGAAACTATAAAAGGCGCTCCCTACAGGGGAGCCTTATAGTTTCTAGAAGTAGTAGAGCCTGGTAAGTAGTGGTACTGTTACTGGTCGTGGGCACTCTACCGGACCATGGATGGAGCAATTGCTCCATGACCGGACCGGCCGGCGGCCATGGCCGATCGTATCCGTCCGGCGTACGTTGAAATCACTGCACTCGAAATCTAGGTAGCAAACTGCAGTGCATGCAAAGTCAAGTGGTCCAACCCACCAGGCCCACTATATCGTTTAATTGTCCTAAATAGTAATACAAAAATCGACCAAAACTTCTTATGTGCCTCTAAAATTATTAATATCATACTTACGTTTCACTCCTCAATGTGTTTTAGGTGGACTCCCGTGTAAATAAGCTGATTTTCACTGGATAGAACTTGTGTGTGTGGCAGACGATTTGGTTCGACCATCAAATTTTATCAGACAGGAAACGAAGTGTATGATGGGTAACATCCCCAAACCTCTCATACCGCGCCGTAGTCTTGATTCGCGACGTTCATTTTAGTCGCGGATAGCGCAACAAGAATTATTGGAGACAAGATGTATCTGTGTCAAACAACCATATAGATCAAAACGCATGTTAAAAAAACTTTCCTAGTCCCTCGAGTCAGCATTTTTTTTAAAGTCTATAAAAAGTTGCACCCGTTGTGACTATTAAAACAGCGTCTCGAATCAAGACTAGCCATTCGGAATGAGTTTTTGTTTTTTGTACTTTAGTTTATGCATGTTTATGAGATGCCTCGGCTCTTTTGGTCCATTGCTCTTTTTTTGTGCACAAGGTTTTTAAGGCTATTTCATTACAAGACAAGCACTCCAGGCAAATTAATAAGGGAATCAATGTGTGGTGAAAAGGGGTTTATACTAATGGTTTAATCCCAACGAGGCCTGGTTCTTGATAATTTTACCGAGACAAAGTCGAGGTAAATTATCCTATATAGCTTTCTTCATAACAGAAAACACAGGGCAAATAAAAAATACTAGAGAAACAAATGACACTTTGTTGATGGTCTGTGTATAAATTACGGCTATTTATTGAGCCAACACTGCAAACATTTACATAATGCATACAACTGCATTATCTTCATCAATCAATATTTACAACAAAGTAACAACAAACAATTGTAAAAATTATTAAGAAAAATACTCGCTGGAAAATATAATGATTACATATGTATCGACCAGTTTCTACTACTGTGGTGATGATCCTCTCTAATAATGCAGTGCTTTCTAAATCGTAGTAGTTGTCTACAATCATTACATAATGGAAATCACAAGAAGGTAAAAAATACAACCAGAATTGGTTAATTATTGTATCAATCAAAATATTATTTATCAATTTCAAGTAATACATCACAATGGAAACTGGGTAAAATTTTAAGTTAATTTAGGGCTCAAAAAAAAAAAAAAAAATGTATGCACAGCACAAAGTGTACTGAGCAACCCTACCCCTTGCGCCCTTACAGTTTCTTATTATACTAGTGTGCAGCACAGAGGAAGAGTCCTATATAGGGCTAACAGAAGCCCCTAAAATAATAATAGATAGCTAATTAGATGGGTCACATAATAATCTCTTGGAGAATTTGAAAACAAAACTCTGCAAGTCAGCCCAGACCTGATACTTCACAGAGGCAACAAAGGCGATTGCCTCCATGCCCTAGAAATGCTTCAGTCGAAATTTGCAATTTCCTCATGGGGTTTTCTTTACCAAGGAGAAAATGCCTTGGTGCCCTTGCCCTTTCAAACGCGAAGCGTACAGGCATGTTAGCACATTACAAACCCTCTTATCCAACATAAGTTGATTTTGTTGTCTTTGCTAACAACTGTTTTGCGACTAATTAAATGTAACAAAATATTTTGACAGCTGCTTAAATAGAATAACCTTAGCCTTTACCCTGGCCCTTCCACATGGCAAAACATTTGAACTGGATTTGTTTTTTATATCTATTGATAACAAGAAATGGAATGTGTGTAATGTTTGTACTATATTTTATGAGAATAATGTATTTGTACACAAACTACAGCTTTTTGTTGTCAAACATCGTTATGGCAGTACAAATCCAATGATACAACTCAATTATTATTTTCTATACAAGTTGAGTTTTTGATGAACGCTTGAAGACATAAAGTCACAAAGTTTTTTTGCCGTAATGCAAATTTTCATTGAATGTCTTTTCATTAGCAGTATCAACATTTTGTGCCATCTTCTGCTATCATCATAAGTACTTGAGAAAACAGAAGTAGATGTTGCAAACTGCTTACTGCTGCTTACCAATCAAAAGGACCTATGGTATAAATACAACAAATAGTTAATGGTCTGACATTTCGACCCGAGCGGAGTCTTTCTTGAAGGTTTTCACCCACGCAGAGTCTTTCTCCAAGTTCGATACGTCAGACAATTAACTATTGTTTGCATCATAAGTACTTGTTACGCTTATCCCAAATCAATTTCAGCATGATATTTATCTTTCGAAATAGCCCATCATGAAAATTGTGTTTCACGTTTTAGACAATTCAAGAATTATTCAGAACCAGATATAAATGCTAATTTCAATAGAAAAAGACAATTATTTACATATAAATATACAGTAACAATAAGAATAAAATATTCTTTGGTTCTTTGCATGTTTTAAATTAAGGTTAGAGTCACATGGGACTAACAATATTAAGGCAAATCACGGTACCGATGTTTGAATACGCTTCAATCTCCATCTTCAAATCACACAATTCAAGAGTTATACACAGTACTGTCCTATTGAATACTAATATTGGTGAATAAAGGCCTCAATTTCATAAATTACTCTAAATTATTCAGTACTTATATCTCACTTTCAGTTTATTTGGAGGTGTTCAGTATTTCAATTAATTTTACTCTCAGACAAGCGAACTTAATCACTGTACTAGCCAAGAACCCAATGGAGAGAAGACAAGAAAGGAAGTTTCAGTTTTAGTTATTGGGAGAAAAAACATAGAGAGATATTCCATGGAAAACCCGTTCAGTCAGGTAGGGACTGAAACCCAATCTACATAGTGCCCCGGCGTGATTCGAACCGGGGTCCTGGAGGTGAAAGGAGAGAGATATTCCATGGAAAACCCGTTCAGTCAGGTAGGGACTAAAACCCAATCTACATAGTGCCCCTGTTGGGATTCGAACCGGGGATGCTGGAGGTGAAAGGAGAGAGATATTCCATGGAAAACCCGTTCAGTCAGGTAGGGACTGAAACCCAATCTACATAGTGCCCCGGCGTGATTCGAACCGGGGTCCTGGAGGTGAAAGGAGAGAGATATTCCATGGAAAACCCGTTCAGTCAGGTAGGGACTAAAACCCAATCTACATAGTGCCCCTGTTGGGATTCGAACCGGGGATGCTGGAGGTGAAAGGAGAGAGATATTCCATGGAAAACCCGTTCAGTCAGGTAGGGACTAAAAACCCAATCCACATAGTGCCCCCCGGCGGGATTCGAACCGGGGATGCTGGAGGTGAAAGGAGAGAGATATTCCATGGAAAACCCGTTCAGTCAGGTAGGGACTAAAAACCCAATCCACATAGTGCCCCCCCGGCGGGATTCGAACCGGGGTCCTGGAGGTGAAAGGTGAGGAAAGTAACCTTAGACACAAACCTGACCACATGAAATTTTGTAAATGGCTGTAAATTTATCCAAATAAGAGTGGAAAGAAAGAAAAAAGAGTTTACACACCATCCTTCTAAGTTGAGCCAACTCAATGGTACTATTTGAAAGAAATTTAACATGTGTTTAGGTGTTTGGGTATTTTAAGAATCCTACACAACACAATGAGAACCCGCCCAATTTGTCATGATACAATAGGAGACTTTCCAACGCTAGGCGGCAGCAGACATACCGGGTAAATTTCCATTGTTTACGTAGTTCTGAACATAATTCTGAGAACAATGGATTTACCCGGTAAGTCTGCTGCCCTCTATCGTCCCAGAAAGTCTCCCATTATATGTATGCAGTTTGCGGTAACATCATGTGTACTTCATGTACCTTACTGTGTAGATTTCTTCTTGAGAACTTGTTTTGCTATTAACTCTACTGCCGCAGAGTAGATTTCGAGGACTACTTAGTTCTGGAAAAGAACTACCTGGAGAGGTAGAAATTCGGCCAGGACTTCTCGATCTAACTTAACTACCACAGAGTGAGTTCTTAATTGGTCCCAACACTTTGACTAGCCTGCTCTAGTTATCGTCGACTTGAGTTCCACACATGGACAAAGAGAATGAACTTTGATTTAACAATCCCAAAATTTAGAGGTAGATTATTTTGGAAATCCAAGTTAACACATTAATTGGAGACATGCTGTCATAAATGTTACTTTACATGTAAGTGCTGATCAGTAACTTAGGCTGTTAAACTTTTTATAAACTTGTGATCTAAAAAGTTTCTCCAAGTGCAATGCAATTCAAAATTAAAAGCCTGAAAAACATGTGAAGCTACTTTACATGGAAATACCTTGGATTCATACTTGGTGTGTTGCCCTGTAGAAGGGAACTATTAACAATTCCTTTAAGACGATTCAGTATGATCAGTTTCCTAACTTCAGGATGCGCACAGCAACATAAAACAAAATGTGTAAATGCTTCATGGGGTTGATTTCACAAAGAGATAAGACTAGTCCTAACTTAAGACCAGTCCTATTACAAACTTATGGAAGACTAGTCTTAACTCAGATATGTGAGTTACTTCCCATGAAAAAAAGAGGAAGAGATAATACCAGGCAAGAAAAAAAGAGGAAAAGATAATATTCCTATACTTTTGTACACGGAAGATGAAGAAAAAAAGAGGAAAATCAAAACCAAAAAAGAGGAAGTCAGCTGAAACGAGGAAGTCTCACATGCCTGTTAACTCTTTGTGAAATCCACCCCTGGGCTTCTATTCCAGCGTGCCTAGTGCATTGTACAGCTTCTAGAGTTGATAACTTTGGGGTTGAAATCCCTGTTTGCCCAGTCTTCAAGCTTGTGTCTTTAAGTTGCTATGCTATTTGATAGGATGCCGAGTAATTAGTCCTTTTTACTAGTACAGCCGACTCAATTGCAATCTTAATTGCTCAGCAAAGTGTGTTGCCACAACAACAAAATCATTATGAAAATATTGACAAATCCATTTTGAGATGAATCTTAATGTTTTGTGAAATCGAGCCCAGTTTGATTCCATTTCCACATTCAGATAGTGTAACTTAAATTATTTAAACATGTCTAAAAAATTCTACGCCGAGATATGTTTAAATTGAACGTGCAGAGTTCGGTGACAGATTAGGACTTGGGTATCCTTTCTAAGAAGCAAAGAAGAAAATTATTTTTTGTTAAATTTGAATGACAGAAAACTTGACAAAACCCTCGTGAAAAGAATGATACTGAAACACATGCAACAAGACTGACGGAATGTAGTACCTTTTAAAAATATTACATTTCAAAACTCTTCTTTGAAATACCATGTGAAAAGGAGCATTAGATTATCCTTACACTGACAAATTTGCATATTAACATTCACTTCTTCGTCAAAGCACGGCTATGCACATTTTCTAAATGAAATTCCGAGTAAGTTGCAATGTTATCTGCACAAGTCACAAATGCTGGCTGTCACTGCATACCTATACAGAGATCCAAACCACAGTTCCCAGCTAGGTCGTAACTATATCTGCAAAAGGTCTTCCCATGGCAGAATCCCACTGTATGGATGATGCACTGCTTATTGTTGAGGGAACTTGCTGTTGATAAGCTGCACTGTTTATCATTGTGACAATCGCGTATTGATAAGTTGCAGTACTTCTTACTATTATGTGTATTTGTCTTCTACGATAGAGGCCAAGTTCACACGGCTCTTTGTTAACAATATCTGACCTATCTGTATACCATTCACATAGTCTGCGATGAAAACATACATGTACATAGCTAGCTGTACATGTATAAGCAGTTTTCTCCTTACTAGTCTAATGCGTGATCCCCAGCTTCTATACATGTAAGTATCAGGCATGAAACTGTAACTGCACAAAAAAAAGAGGAAGATACAAAATTTCAATGATTTTGTACTGTAGTTTTCAATTTGGAATGGCAAAACTGAGAATGAAAAAAAAAGGAAATCAGCTGATCTGAGGAAAAGTTGCATGAAGTATACACGGGTTTCCTATGCAATCGGGAAATTCATGTTTTGTTTACTTATACTTTGTAGGCTATATTTTTGCTTTATTGCTATGTTACTGATGGACATGTTACCAGCATAGACACTAATCATCTTGACATAGTATGCTGTAAGTAGCTCCTGATCCTCGCTTCATCTTTGGAAATCATAACATGTGAAATAGTTCCATGTTAAAAGACCAGAACCCCCTGTGTTATGTCAACACAAAACATGCACAACTTTCCTGACACAAAACCATTTTACTGGTCTCTTAAAAGAGTCCTGTATTTGAAGGTCAGGAAACTCGCTCAAAGGAACATCATCATGATACTTCTGTGGAACTGGAAGCAGCTCGAGGCTCTATGAGGCCAAAACGGAAATCTTTGGTTGGCCTCTCTCTCCTAAGGACATCATCACTTGTTTAGACGCGGTCCGTTATTAAAGCATGACCGAGAGGGAAGGCAGGCCCTTGCCCATCTGGGTTGAGGGCCCAGGACACGGCCTGGACTTGGTGCAAGGGCAGTCTTCCCCTGGAGCACGTCAAAGTACTGAGTCGGAGGCCTTCGTAGTAGGGAAGTGCTCGTGGGGGCCAGCGAAGCTCCCTCCCCCACGACCCTGCACGAACGACTCGGTCCGTTATTAAAGCATGACCAAGAGGGCGGGTGGAATTAACAGTCCATGCTATCTTTGGATACTCTAGTGTTATGTCTTTGGTGAGACCAGAAGATTGTGGATGTAGTCTAGCAACCGTCCATCAGTCTGGTCTTTGGGAAACTTCTTCGCCAGAGAGCCCTTCATGAAAGAGAGAGAGAGAGAGAGTTTTCACTCTGTTAATTTTGACATAATCTAGTTTTCATTCTGTTAATTCATTCAACTGCTCTTTTTGTATTCAGTTGTTACAACACAAATGTTTGTTATTTTCCTCATAAAAAAACCAATGCAGAACAAAAAAAGTATCAATGATTGATTGATTGATTGATTGATTAATTAATCCTTTGTTTGATTATCATGTTGATTGGTCGATTAACTGATTTTGACTGAAACAAGCATGATTTATCACCCATGACATGTGTAGAATGCCAACGATAAGTTTCTTTGCAGAATTTACACCATTACAGCACTGTGACAATACAACATTTAACCACAAATTTCTTATACATTAAAGGCAGTTGGTCATCGTGGTTAGAGGCAGTGGACATTATTGGTAATTGTCAAAGACTAGTCTTCTCAGTTGGTGTATCTCAACATATGCATAAAATAACAAACCAGTGAAAATTTGAGCTCAAATTGGTCGTCAAAGTTGCGAGATAATTATGAAAGAAAAAACACTTGATTTCAGATGCTTGATTTCGAGACCTTAAATTCTAAATCTGAGGTCTCCGAAATCAAATTTGTGGATAATTACTCCTTTCTCGAAAATCACTTTCTTTCATAGGGAGCCGTTTCTCACAATGTTTTATACTATCAACCTCTCCCCATTACTCGTCACCAAGTAAGGTTTTATGCTAATAATTATTTTGAGTAATTACCAATAGCGTCCACTGCCTTTAAGGGTAAGACTGTTGGACTTGCAATCACAACATTGTGGACTCGAATCTGGCCAAGCTAACAGCTGGTTTCGCAACTAGAATAAGCTTTGTCATCTAGTTACTGAATCGCAATTTGTTGATTTAAGCAACTCATAAGCATAGACGATAAAACAATGTTTGCATGAGAGAGATTGGCTGTTGCCAGCTAGCTTGGCAATAATATGCCCTTGAGGGAGCTTTGCCAAGTTCTGTTGTTTGGAATGTCAAATGTAAACAAATAAACAAACAAACACCCCAACAAACAAACAAACAGATGGATATCCTCATTGCATATAAAATCTACACACGTGAAGTGATCTGTGTCATGTAGAGTTCAAATCTTTAAAATTTATTTACCTTCAATTTGTCTAGGAATGTATCAGATTTAAACCATGTATCTGAGAATTGCACCATGTCAGGACCATCCTTGTAAAAGTCCACTAGGTATTTCTGTGGGTAACAAAAATCAAAACAGTGAATAACTCTTCAACTTTACCACTCAAAAGGGCACACTTTTCCATTCATTCATTGTTTGTAATTTAAGAGAAATTCCCATGGCGACCAAAGGTCGCGTTATGGGAAACTATACAAGGAATACAACATGTAAGCCTGACGAAACTTGTTCACATAGGGTGCTTCCTATCTCTCTCTCTAGTCGACCGAGGTCGGAATCATGCACTAGGGTGCTTCCTATGTGATACAGAAACAGTGCGCAACCCCTTCTCTTCTAAGATAAGTGTTCAGGGTTCTTTTACGTGAACTACCAATCCTGTTACACAGCACCTACGGCTTAACGTCCCATCTGAGGTACAAAGTAATTATGGTAAAGTATCTTGCTGAAGGATACAAGTGTCATGACCAGGACTCGAACCCACACTCAGCTGATCAGAAGCACCAGACATTGAGTCCCGTGCTCTTAACTGTTTGGCCATGACGCATCTCTATGCTCTATTGTATGTTGAATACAGGCTGCTTGATATAAGAGCTATGCTCACAGTCCAAAATACCTCACAGGAAAATAAGTGATAAAGCGCCTTGCGCATCACTGAGTGACGGATATGAGCGCCATATAGGAAGCCACCATTATGATTGTTATTATTACTATCATCTACCCTAGGCTGAATGACTAACTCACCATTTCTAACAATGTTTCCTGAGTCAGGAAGATGTCGGACTGCCAGTTGAAGTTCATCGTCATTGGCATGCCACGGCAACTACGGCCACGATCCTACACAGGAATGACAAAACAATTGAGTATTGGTATGTAAACATACCCACCGAAGAAAACATTTTATAACAATCTTGACCGGGTGGTCATCCTGGATTCTTATAACTATAAAACAGCTTCATTATGAAGCCAAATTATGGTATTAAGCAATATTTTTCTGCTTTAATAATTCAAGTCTGCCCATTCCATCCCAAGAAATGTAATTTCTATACATACCTCTATTTGTGGCATCACCCAGAACGCTTTCAGACTGGATTCTTTATTTGGTTTGTGGAGGTTGAAAGGTGCTGTGAATAACAGATAAAAACAAATATTACACATAAAACCATTACATATATATTAAATCCAAAATAATTAAGACATGAACTTCACATCTGTGTTTACAAAGAAACAAGTCAGTATTGTATTCACACAAATACACTGTTTGACACCCAATTTTTGGTAATCCATTTACTTTAACTCTGAAAAGTAAACATCTTAAAGGCAGTGGACACTATTGGTAATTACTCAAAATAATTATTAGCATAAAATCTTACTTGGTAACGAGTTATGGGGAGCTGTTGATAGTATAAAACATTGTGAGAAACAGCTCCCTCTGAAGTAAAGTAGTTTTCGAGAAAGAAGCAATTTTCTATTTCGAGACCTCAGATTTAGAATTTGAGGTCTCGAACTCAAGCATCTGAAAGCACACAACTTTTTGCGACAATTTTCACAGGTTTGTTGTTTTATGCATATGTTGAGATACACCAAGTGAGAAGACTGGTCTTTGACAAATACCAAGTGTCCAGTGTCTTTAAAACAAGCTCAAAAACTTACATCTTATTGAAGTATTTTGAGAAAAAAGAAGAAGATGATTTGGGTTGAACTAAGGCAAATTAACTAGAGTGGGGTTTGAACCATCGACGTCCGGACTAACGTGCCAGCACTCTACCAACTGAGCCCTATGTTTGGGGTCCCCCTATTTGTCAATATCTTTGTATGGTTGAATGGCTTCTGACCGGCGCTCTGAACAAAGGTATTGAGAAATAGGGAGACCGCCAAAATAGGGCTGGATAGCTCAGTTGACAGAGCACCGGCACGTTAATCCGGAGGTCGTTGGTTCAAATCCTGCTCTAGTCAATTTTTCTTTTTTTTCCACCCCAAATCATGTCTAAAGTTTACAGTCAGTTTCCCTTTTTGTGTATTATTTGACAAAAGAAAGAATAACCTTTTTTTTTTTTTTTAAAGAGAGAGAGATGCAAGCTTGTTACTTACAACATACAAAAGCTAAACATGGCTGGTAGACGGTTCCCTCTCCCTTCATCTGGAGTTGGTAATCCATCTGTGTTTGAATATCTTTCAATGATGGTTGTGCAGGGTAGCATGGGTGACTGTGGTACCAGCCAACAAGTTGAAGACCACGCAATGCTATTGCCTTTCGAATCTGTGAATGAATTAAACACATTTGACATTACACTGCGTTACACCACAGTACACCTTACGCTCAGGCAGAAGAGGGTCAATTTATTGGGTCATATGGCCGTAGTGGTATTCCAAAATAACAGTGCTATAAATTTGTAGCTATGTCTGGCAATCTATCCATTATTATTATTATGATCAATTTCTAGAAATGAAACTAAGGATGCTTTGAAAGCGAAATTAAAGCCATTGGACACTTTCGGTACAGAAAAAAAAAAAAGTTCACAGATTTACAAATAACTTACAGGGTTTACAGAAAGCATGGGTGAAAGACTTCTCTTGAAATATTATTCCATGAAATGCTTTACTTTTTTGAGAAAACATTAAAACAATTCTCAACATCGAGAATTACACGGCGAAACGCGCGGAAACAAGGGTGGGTTTTCCCGTTATTTTCTCTCGACTCTGACGACCGATTGAGCCTAAATTTATAAGTTGTGATACACAAAGTGTGGGCCTTTGGACAATACTGTTTACCGAAAGTGTACAATGGCTTTAATCACTGAGAAGCCTGAGAAAACCTGTAAACAAGGGTGCTTGCAATGAACCACAAACACAGGGGTAAAACCCTACTCTTCCATTACGAGTGTTCTCTGGGTTCTTTTTTATGCACTACTTAACATAGAATACCGGACCTATGGCTTCATCCAATCCTAAGGACAGAGCATTTATGGTTAAAGACACTGGACACTATTGTCACAGATCAGTCTTCTCACTTGGTGTATCTCAACATATGCATAAAATAACAAACCTGTGAAAATTTGAGCTCAATTGGTCGTCGAGGTTGCGAGATAATAATGAAAGTAAAAACACCCTCGTCACACAAAGTTGTGTGCTTTCAGATGCTTGATTTCGAGACCTCAAATTCTAAATCTGAGGTCTCAAAATTAAAATCGTGGAAAAAAAACTCTGTTACTTCAGAGGGAGCCGTTTTTTCACAATGTTTTATACTATCAACAGCTCCCCATTACTTGTGACCAAGTGAGGTTCTATGCTAGTAATTATTCTGAGTAATTACTTGTCCACTGCCTTTAAGTATCTTGCTCAAGGATACAAGCATTTTGACCCACCGGGTTTGGATTTGAACCAAAATTCTGTGAACGACAGAACTTGAATATGGTGCACTAGACTCGGCCAAAATTATAAAAATAAAAAAAATATGATTTGAACCCTTTCATATCCCTGTCTCTAAGTACACCCAGGTGTTAAACACATAAGAGTTAAGACTGTAGTGTGACAGGGTCCATCACTGTTAAAAAATCTCAGACAAGTTTTCTTCAGAGTAATAGTATACACATAATGAATGTTTATGAGTGCAATGGTGCGAATATGTTCATGAGTTGAATGGAACATTCCAGCTTTCAACGAATGAACATATTCGCACCATTGCACGAATGAAAAACATTCATTATTTGTTTTATATAACATCCAAGTAGATCTTTGTCATTTTGATTGAAAGATACAACTTTCAAAACAAACAAAGCGTAGGCCTACAATTTTTAATTGTAGAATCCAGATGCTAGTATAGTATTAGTAATTTTACTAATATTATTCCTTGCAGTAACACTGCTGCGTTACAAAGACACGCGCACGCAGTGATGTTTTTACTCAGCGTGCAATGGTACTTTTCGGATGGAACGAAAAAGCACGGTGAGTGACTCAGCGTGCAATGGTACTTTTATTTGTTATCACGTGACGGACAATCCTCCAATCAAATGGCAAGGATATGCTTGGGTGTTATATAAAATCAACCAACCTCTTCTTCCACTGTAAATGCTTTCCTCTTATCTCCTAACCGACATCTACATGGAAAAGCTTGAAGCACTGACATATCTGTTCATTGCAACAACAAAAAACAAGTGGAAATGAAATTACAAAGGCAATTACATGTACTATGCTTTTTGTCAATCTCAAATTGCCCTTTGGAATTTGTTATCACACAACAATGAGTTACCCCCAAACAAGACATCAAACAAAATTCATTGTTAATGCTCATCATTATGTGAAGCATATTTGCTCTTCTTGACACCACCGTCTCGTAGCAATGGAGAAGATTGACTGACTAAACCATTATGAAGGATCAAAATTACTTCTGTTAACAGCCGTCAATCTCACCAAACTCTTCCTAACTTAGGATTAATCTTAGGACTTAAGTTCCGTATCCAGTAGGACGCATTGAACCCATCCTAAGTTAGAACGAGTTACTCGTTCAACTCGAGAAAGGATTAATCCTAGCGTTTGTGAAAGCGATTTCCAGTTGGCTTACTGTACTTTCAAAATAGAGAAAAAATTTCTCAAATTAACCTCCACAAAATGTTGTTTTTCACCCAGTTTTTGATGCATATTCAACATTGAACAACAAACCACGGTGTTGGGTAAATTCTAGTTTGTTCAGTGAGAAATGTAAAGACTTACGTTGAGTATTTGGATCCCACTTTCCTGCGAGGTATCCAACAACTTCACTGGTTGTTAGATGACAATGGAAATCCTGCAAAAAAATAAAATAAAAACATAGGGCTTTTCATTTTGCAGTCTATTGTTTAAACTAAGCAGGACTGTATGAGATGATCAGGGCCCAATTTCATAAAGCCTGTAAGCACAAACATTTGCTTAGCATGACATTTCTTTCTTAATAAAAACAGGATTACCAACCAATATGCAGTAATAAGCAATATGCAACAAATTAAAATTTGAATGAATTTTCATGCTAAGCAAATTTTTGTGCTTACAGGCTTTATGAAATTGGGCCCCGCTGTAATCATTCTTTAAGCATATCATTTATTGATTCTGGTCGTGAAGCGAAGGATTATCAGAAAAGCGAAATAACTGAATCACTGCACCAGCCAAGAACTCAAACGGAGAGAAGACAAAGAAAGAAGTTTCAGTTTTGGATGTGGGAGGAAAACCTATTCCAGGGGAAAACCCACACAGTCAGGTAGGGACTGAAAACCTGTTGGAACTGCGGTCCTAGAGGTAGAAGGTGAGGCAATGTACCACTACGCTAACCTGACCACCCATAAAACAAATCTCAAAATGTCTCTGTGTAACCGGCAAAGTAAATAAAACATGAGGATCATCATAGTAATAATAATAATATTTATTTGGGCAAACACATGCATGTACACATTAAACATTTATTTGGCAGGTAAAATACAAGGGGAAAAAGTTGGATCTCCTGAAGTCAACTTGGTTCAGCCAGATGAAAATCAGCATGCCTGGTTTTGAGTCAGTGGTAGGTAGTTTTTTACATTAAAAATATTTTAAAAAACAAAGTAAAACAACAGTGGGGTGCCCAGGAGAGAATAAAAGTATTTTAAAAAAAGAACTATCGCCAAAAGGCGTATGTCTCCTACATAAGGAGTAATAATATCCAATCTCAATTATATTCCTTCACAAAAATACCTTGAAATTAGCATGATTACTTGAGTAATACAATTAGTGGTCGTCTTGAGTATCATTCCTTTTTTAAGTAACTGATTAATTAGGCCATTGAATGACCTCTTAAACATTTGCAGAGAAAGCAGGGCTGTGAGGTCAAAATTCGTATCACATAAAATTCGCAGGAAGTATGAACAAAGCTTTAAGCTGTATCTTCAAGGCAACAGATGCATCAACTCATTACTTGCTATTGCATCTCGTTAAAGAGGAATTACGAAGTCAAATTCAGTTTCGTGTGATGCACCTATTTTCTAATAAACATACAGTGTAATTCTCTTAAAAATGTTTCTATCTGTTGGTAAACCAGTACGCTTAACAAAACTGAATCTGACCATGTAATTCTACAGTGATTATCCACAAGATGGTATCTTCCAAAAAGTGTTAAGATTTGAGAAGGTCTTCACTTTGCAAAGAAAAGAATTACTGCATGGATTTGATGAGGAGGCTGTTTCGTTGACTTACCATAACAAGGAGACAGTTTGTTGTTGCTGAAACTGTAAATGGTTGCATTCTACCGACTGAACTAAAAGGAAGACACTCAACTAAAGTATTGGGACTCCTACAAAAGGGAACAAAACAGTAGTTTTAAATATTAGTTAGGGGATCTTAGGAACTAAAAATGTACATGTTACTATCCCCTTTACCAGTTAAAATAAATGTTTCATTTATAAGAATGGTCTCTGGGAACACCTTCAAAAACAGGATTCGCTCAGTTTTTTACAACACTAGCAACAGAAAACCCAAAACTTCTAAATGTCATTGCTGCAATACAGACGTGTAAAGTTTTGTTCATTCCACCAGTGAGGTCATTATGATACATCATGAGCAAGTCTTAAATTGTAAAATTACACCAGTCCTGTTTCCAAAATGAAAACCATGTGCATTAACCAACAAACACAAAATCTATTCACTTGCCTATCTGAGTCCTCTTTTGTCACATCAGCAAACTTGACAATTCTTCTTTCTTTTAAATCGTGTTTCTTGAATGAATGCGCAAAACCTGACAGAAAAAACACAGTCTACAATGATTAAAAGTGAACTACTTTTAAGTTGATTTGGGGTTGAACAAAGAAAAATTTACTAGAGTGGGACTCGAACAAACGACCTCCGGACTAACATACGGCGCACAACCAACTGAGCTCGACTAGCCCTATGTTGGCGGTCTCCCTATTTTGTCTGTTGTTTAGCCAGGGATCACACCCAAATTTTGATACAACCTGGAAAGGGACAATTAGAGGATCCTCACACTTTTCATTTACCAGTCAGTTTCCTATGTGGTTATAAGATCAAAATTTGATTTCACGCATATAGCACAAAGCAGAATAAGTTTCTCCATTAAGTGCAAAAAGTTTCTCCATTAAGTGCTTATCGTTTTCAGAATTTTCTGATTAAAGGCAGTGGACACTATTGGTAATTACTCAAAAAAATTATCAGCATAAAACCTCACTTGGTAACGAGAAGAGGTTGATAGTATAAAACATTGTAAGAAACGGCTTCCTCTGAAGTGGCGTAGTTTTTGAGAAAGTAGTTTTCCACGAATTTGATTTTGAGACCTCAGATTTAGAATTTGAGGTCTTGAAATCAACCATCTGAAAGCACACAACGTCGTGTGACAAGGATGTTTTTTCTGTCATTAGGCCTACTATCTCGTCAACTTTGTTGACCGATTGAGCTCAATTTTTCAGTGAGGTCTCGAAATCACGCATCTGAAAGCACACAACTCCGTGTGACCAGGGTGCTTTTTCTTTCATTACTAACTCGCAACTTCGTTGACCGATTGAGCTCAAATTTTCACAGGTTTGTTATTTTATGAATATGTTGAGATACACCAAGTGAGAAGACTGGTCTTTGACAATTACCAATAGTGTCCACTGTTTGAAACTAGTGCTGGGCGAATAGTGAAATTTTGTTATTCGGATACCGCTGGCCAACTATCCGAAATTAACCGGATATTCGAATAGTTTTTTTCGCTGCTAGAGGGCGCTGTTCGTTTGTGATTGAGATCTTATGGGCGGATTGATATTAGTTTTAGACAGTGTCACTCGGTTCATTCATAAAAATGACCGGATCTCATTTAAAGATGGCGATTTGCTTTTTCTTTTGATCGTGGTTGACTCTACGTGAAGGAAAACTTTTGTAATCTTTGAACAAAATACGCCGGAAATGTCATTATTTTAACTCTTCATGGAGGTGAGCATAGTTAAATACTTAATATATGCTGTTTTATGCTGTCTTAATAGAAGTTTCATAAGGATACAGACAAAACATTCATATCAGTTGTCACCCGACGTCCGCGGATATTCGGATATTAAAGAATATCCGGTTACTTGGTTGTAATTACAGAACTATCCGGTTTATAAATAGCTATTCATGCCCTATGCGGATATCCGGTTAAGAAAAAAAAGGCATTCGCGGTTACGGATAGGAAAACCTATTCGCCATTAACCGGATATTCGAATAATTCGCCCAGGCCTACTTGAAACCATTCAAGTGAATGGTTTTGAAAGGTACGATAGCTGTGCACACAGTTGGTTCCCCAAATGGTTTTGAATGGTGGTGCAGCTCGTACAGAATCCTATGAGGATTGTTTTAAGTGGAGCATCAAGGATCCCACTATGTCATGACTGAGTGACACCAGGCGGTGTGGTGGTGACCAATATGCCCATAGCTACGAGACTACAACACACTACATGTATGTCATAGACACTACAGGATTTGTTAAACAGCTTGCTGACCAGCGAAAACCATTCAGCTACTGTAATACACACAGGTACAGTGTATGCACAGCTCAAAACCATCTGAATGGTTTTGAGTGGTAGTACAGCTTATCATCAACCCTGCTCAAATGGTACTGCCATGTGTGTACAAAAACAATGGGGTTGTAAACGTTAGATGGTTTTGAATGGTGTATCAGTGGGAGGGTTAAAGGCAAATATTGTGTCCAATATTCAACAGAAACAAGAAAACAATGCACAATGCATGTATAAGCAATAGCAAAATAATGATTTGAAAGACTATGAGGATCACTCACCCTCCTTATGTATGCTTCCGTCACTTTCACTGAATTTTCTGTGGATACAAAATAAAAGGTTATTCATGTTTTAAGCGATCACCTTGGTCTTTTTTGTGTAAACTGCATAAAGACTATCAAGCATTTTTTTAATTTGCTTATTATTGCTTACTTGCCAAAATTAATGTTATTTTCTCACAGTTGACAGAATAGAGGACTGAAATATTAATTTTGTAATAATAATATTTGTATCCCTTTCCCCGGACAATCTTCAACTGCGTTTTCTTTTCCTTTCCTTTCCTTTAAGGAAGATACGCTGATAGTACCAGTAGAATGACCAGTGTCCTTCAATGTAAGCTACTGATGCATTAAATAAGGATATTTTTACAAGCAATCTATACAAAATTCTCAATGGAATTGTTTACTTTCACCGAAAGGTTATTTACTTTTAGCCAAAACAACAAATTTTCTGTTTTCAGTTACCCGGTCGACCGTAATTTTACTGCGCACCCCTAAACTTGTCATTCCGCTCCGACGTCATATTTAAATGAAATATAATTGTTTTCATATAAAACCCCACCCAAAAAATTTAATAAACAAAATCCTGATCTACCAACCCTATTTTGAAATGATATGTAATCAAATTTTTTACATTTTTTATTTACCTCGTATGACTGAAGATACTGGTAATGTTATACAATGGTTTATAAACACACAAGAAAAACATGGTGCAGCAAAATTCATGGGTTTCCAATCTTAAAGGTGACTCTCTGATAAATATATACCGGTACTAAATATCCACACAGATAATCTGGTCCAAAAAGGTTTTGAAATCAAAGTTAATGAAGTAAGTTTATGACCACTACTGGTAAGTAGTTACACATAAACTGTTTTATTGTCCTGTTTCAAGTATGCTTACTGATAGAAATTTGATTTGAATTTTGAAGGTTCATTTAGTGAGAGATTTCTTTAGACACACGTCTTAATCTTAATATGCTTTCCCCAAAGCCCCCTTCCCACAACATTCCATCATCCATGATTTTGTCTAAATTTGCAGAACTTGATACTTCACTCCTGGACCATGCTATTTGCAAGTTCAAACATTTGAGAGTAAACATTTGAAGTGAAGAATCCATCAAAGCTTCGGACGGGATGTAAAGCTTAAAAGGACACAAGTTTCCCAACCTGGACTCGAACCCACACTCTGCTGATCAGAAACACCAGAGCTTAAGCCCAGTGCTCTCATCCGCTCGGCCCAACACGCCACATAAACATAAAGATAATATCTTATGTAGATAAAGCACTAAACAAAAACCAGTCATTATTATTAAAATCATTATGGAGACAGTTTTTTTTTTCGTGGGAAGGTCTGTTGAAATTACATGTACACCGTAGCACTTACATGGTAGCTATCCCTATGGGATATTATGCTTGTTTTTCATGGGGTACTCCTTAAACAAAAATTATTTTTTAACTTCTTGACAGAACACAGTGAGTACCTTTTCTGGCTCTTGGTGGCTTCCGATGAAGGAGGGTTAGGTCTTTCTGTTGGGCTTTCAGGCACCCCTGTGTTACCTTCTTGTTCATTCTGATGTTGCTCATCAGTGTGCCCATTGGTGTAACCGTTCTCTTCCTCTTTAAAATCAGGCTGTGGGATAAGAATCAAATCAAAGCACATCAATATTGAGTTACATCTGTTGGAATTCTTTTAACATAAATGTTTATTTCCTTTGTCTATGAAGTTTAACATCGACAAAAAATTCACAACAGTGGGTTTGTGTATTTCTTTCACATTGGAATGTATACATTGGAACAAGCTTATGTGACCCTCGAAATAAATCCGGGCAGTAACGGCATTCAATGCGACTCAATTGAAATCGGTGTACACGGTGCATCTGTTGGTAGGTCAAGACACACAAAGACGTCAGTACCAGTCTCCGGTCCAAAACAAAATGATTATAAACGGGAAGCAGCCCGCAGAGGGCTCCAGCCATGCAAGTCAAAGCAAAAGATTACATAATACAAAAATAAGCGTTGTACCCATGCAATTTAAATCAACACAATAATATTGTTCATCCCTGATGCAGTTATTACATCCATTAAACTTGCACAGTAAACACTGTTTGTGAGGGGAGGGGGTACAACCGTTAAAATAAGATTTGTTTATATCAGGCATGCAACTGCCCGTTGAAAAAATAGAGGAAAATTTTCAAAGGCACAAGGCAAGTGCGGAGCGAGTCAGCCGAAACGCCACGGGACATGATACCCACAATGGTAACCTAGAAAATGTTGAGGTTTATTATGCTCTTCGGTGCATTTTTAGCATGTACTAGGCTTATTTTACATGATTGTAGTTGTACACTGTTAATGCCAGGCATATTTTTTTTTTCCCGTTTTTTTTTTTCCCGTTTTTTTTTTTTTCACGTAAAACAAAAAAAACAAAAAAAAAGAATTCTGCGGAAACGCGGAAGAGTTGCATGCCTGTTATATGCATAGTGCAATTGTTACATCTATTACATAAAAATAAAATGAAAAAAAAAATATACGATGACTGGTACATTTAAACCAATTTTCCCAATAAAGGGTCTGATTTCAAGCTGTGAACAGCAACATTTTAATATTGTTCCCTTTGTCTAGAGTATAAAGTTTGCAGTAAAACATTAGTTGGAAATGTAAAAAACTACCTACCACTGACTCAAAACCAGGCATGCTGATTTTCATCTGGCTGAACCAAGTTGACTTCAGGAGATCCAACTTTTTCCCCTTGTATTTTACCTGCCAAATAAATAATTCATTCAGTAT
Organism: Asterias rubens; assembly: GCF_902459465.1. NCBI lineage: Eukaryota > Metazoa > Echinodermata > Asteroidea > Forcipulatida > Asteriidae > Asterias > Asterias rubens. The sequence goes on from NC_047067.1 coordinate 9,668,042, forward strand.
TAGAGATTTAGTGAAAACATTCTGAAGTCCGAAGACAATGGGTGTAAGAAGACATGTAATGGGTAACTTTCAATTGTTGACTCAAAACAACCAATTCCCATTACAGTGTGACGAGTAAACTTTACTAAAGAGTGATATGTTAATCTGAACATCTGAGTTTTTTTTTAAGGCTGGTAAAAGTTCTTCATATTATTATCAGACATTTAGAGGTCCCAAACTTCAGCCTGGTTCATACGCTGCGAGTGCGAATGCAAAGCGAATGTTGACGTCACTAATTTGCAACAAATAATTAGTAGCAGTTCAACTCTGCTCAACTCACTTGAGTATATCTCTGCAAAAGGAAGGTTGTGACGTTAAATTCACGTCAAATTCACTTCGCATTCGCATAAAGTATGAATCGGGCTTTCCAGTGCGGTGCTACAGTTCATTTACAATGTACAACTGCAAGCTACACAGTAGGAATGCGATTGATTTTAGTTTACTGCTTTTCAGGAAAATGGCAGTGATCTGTTGAGTGCATACCGTGTTGCGAATCCGCATTTCTAAAATTGTAGCAAATCTGTGGAGGTACTAAGTTTATCTTCTGCCTGAACAGTAGCCAGTCAGTAGCCAATTGAATCTGAACTACATGTACATGTACTTACAGAAGCCCAACCGCACCCTGATTTCTTGGCAGGGTTGACAAGTTTCTTGATATGGATTGCCCATGCACTCGGTGAGTTGAATTCTTGATCTGACCATCGGATTTTACCATTCTCCATCAGATCGGCTGTGAATTTCTTCCCCTGAAATAAAAAAAAATGTACTCATGAATTCAGGGTTTGCTCATAACCTATTGCACTTATTAGCCTAAGCCAGCAGGACCAGTTACGTAGCTTGTCATTTCACTAGTCCGTCAGCTTTTTCACTATTTCTTCATATTAAACAGGGGTGCTTGGCAATCAATGAACTAGCCACCTGGACCATTTGGAGTGAATTTTGACTGGTCCTCAGGTGTTTTAACTGGAATTTGGACGGTGGACCACTGTGAAGGGAAAACGCAGATGATCAATTGCATATAGAATCTTTTGAATACAAATGTCACCTGGTTAAACTTCTGTTTCTCAGTACTGATAATGTCAAACTAGGAAAACCAACAAGATAAAGGTCTAAAATCTCGGCCAAAATGCATTAGGCCACATGATAAACATAACCACTGTTCCTCAGCTCAATGTTAGCTTTAAAAGATCATCTGGACCGCAGACCACGCAGTGAGAGCAAACATTGAAGTGGGGCCAGGGGCCCAATGAGATATGCTCAGGATCGTAGTCTTACCAAGTAATCAATGGTCAAGAGTCCATCCCCCGACTCCACGATACCATCTGCCATCAGCATCCCAAGGGTGATTCCCCGACCAGTCACCACCCCGGATCGATTCTTAGCCGGACTGGGACTGGACGAATTGATGCTGTCCCTGTCATCTTCAATGGAAGTGAAGGACTGGAAAGTGTCTACTGAGTTGGTGTCGTCACACTCTATTGGTGGATTCATCATCATCATTTTTACTGTGTGACCAAAAAGAATCAAATCAACAAAGCATTAAAATGGTTCAATAAAAAAGCCAGTTCCCGATTTTGTGACTATTTGATTACCTGTATACTTGTTGACTTTAGATTATTGTTATGATTTTCTACAAATTTTACTAAAGAAACTGGGAGAGTGTTGACTATAAATTCCCAACTGTTCATTAAAATTGTTCAACAAAAGAATAGCCTACAGCTCAAAATTGTGTAACTTTTGGATTACTTGTACTACATACTGTTACAATGACATGTTAATTAGATTATTTGAACGTAACTCTACAAATGTTACAAAAGAAACTGGAAGAGTGTTGACATTAAATTTCCAAACTAGTCTGGAGCAAGTCTTGCACATTCAGTTCAGTTCAGTTCAGCTTATACATGTATCCACTCCCTCTGTCAATGACATGTAGGTTAACATACCGTAATGATGTAGATTCAATGCAATGATTAAGTAGTTAAGTGGGAATCTTCTGTTTGGTGGATGCGTTTTCACTGATGCAACTCTTGGGAAACAATGCTTAAAAGTACATGTATGCAATTGTACTTTGAAGCTTACAGAACTGGGCCCTTAGATCTGCATAATCTACATCAATAATACAAAGTTGATGTTAAATTTTTATCAGGGATGAAGAATATAAATTTTTGGTTTTAGCTATTTTGGAATGTACATTTTGGAATGAATTGTCCAGTATGAAAAAAATGAATGTAGTGTACACAATGCACTTATTAAGATTACTTTATAAAATAACAGGTGCAAAGAGGATTAACATTTAATTTTTTTAATACACATTTATCAAACAGATGTAGATTATACCTATAGCCTGGTAGTAAGCATTTTGACCAGAACATAGGGCTGGCCTGCAACATTCTTTTATAATTTGTACGCATCAGCACTTGTGTACCAATGTTTACACTGCCACTGAAAGCCATACCCTCATTCATTACACAATTTAACATGTACATATGTAAGTAAACATGCTTTCTAAGGTTGAAATAATTAATCAGGACAGCTAGCTGTACTGTGCATACTGCAGTGAATAAAGACTACCTGTACACAATGTAGTTTTAATGGAATACCGTCATGACTAATGTATTGAATGGGAAGACAGTGCTTAATAAAAAGCATTGATGTACGTACAATGTATTATGTAGCAAGGACCAAATGTAATGAATGATGATGGCAATGTTCATGATTGATTATGATTAACCAATGCAGCGCTGTCACGTATTAAACAACGATGTATTATCAGATTATGATCATGATACGTACATGTAAATAAATGTAGCATTTCTACCTCCATACATGCAGTGTCTTCTTTAGTGGTATATATGTACATTTAATCCAATTGCATTCTTGAGATCGTAACTGGTAGGTCAAACAAACCATGTTCTACATGGTCACCCTAAACTGCATTCGAGTAGAGTTGAGCAAGACGTCAGTTTGTAGGCCCACTAAGATAAAATGACGGGGTAAGATAATACACACATGGGGACGATGAAGTTCACAATCAGACTAAGACCGTGTCCAAATTGACGGCTGTGGCTATAGCTACGGCTGGATCTCTGCAAATCATGCTATGATGTCCTTAGCAACAGACACCCTTAGCAACAGTTGCAGCCGTTGACGTAGCTGCAAATTCGGTTTTGCTCAAAGTTTCGCACAGTAACTTTCTGATTGGTTAAGCCTGATACAACACACAGTCATTGGCAATAGCACCGCACACTAATGCTAGCTAAAAATTAAAGTGAAACTTCAACAACACAATATCAAATTTTAATAACATGTTCAGGTACATGTCCTGGTTTTATTTTTTACTACTGTGTACATACGAGTAGTTTAGCAAATAAAATAAAAAATATAAAAAAACAAGTTTGGCGCAAATTTTGATGATGTTGCTGACCGTGTAAAGTGGTGGAATATTTTTTCTGACAGTCGAGTATTTTGAGTAAACGTTTGACATTAGTGTGGAGTTGCATTGTGTTACATGAATGTTGGCATTCTACTCCATGTACACATGGTAATTATTCATATTTAGATTTGACATTCAACCACTACTAAGTGCAACTTTGTGCTAGCTTGCAAAAAAAGTCTTTAGTCTGGGGGATTTATTACACAGCCCCAATTGTGACCAAACAATAGCTATGTAAGCAACTGTACCATGGTTTGAAATGGCAGTAAAGGTGTTCATCTTTTGTCAAAAAAATTATGAGTTTAAGTCTATATCTTGCCACATTCCCCCTAAACGATGAGCCATTGGTGAGGTGTTTGAGACTTAGTCACAATCACAAGAGACTTAGTCACCGCTCAGTCACAAGGTATTGTTAAAAGGAACATTACAGAATTGGTTTTTGCTAACAATGCAGTTGCTGGCAGTGTAAGCACTTTATGTAATCCACCATATTGACAAACCTGTAGAGGTTCGAGATCGATCGGCCATCTGAGTTAAAAGTGAAAAAGCCGATTACAAATTTTGCATTGCATCGATGCCAAAATAAAAATGAATAAAACGCTCACTGAGCGATAAACTCCAAACGCGAAGTTAGATTGTTTATTTCTCATCAAATATGACATTTCAGACAGAAATACTTCAAGGGATGTTTTCAACTATCATCATTAGACCGTGTAAGTTTTATGTAAACGTGTGATCTTCACAATTTTTTTTTCTTACCAATTCTGTAACGTTCCTTTAAGTTTGATTCTTAAGACTAGAGAGTGTAGAGACAGTTGCTACGTCACATGGTTCAGGGCAGCAAGCTTTTGTGAAGTATCAATGGATTAGAACAACGTCTTCCCTTTTCTATTAATTATGATCTACATTTGGTTATGTTCGGACACTCACTCAAACTAGTCAATAGTTTGCAAATGAATTACAAATTAGCACAGCAGGCACACAGTGTGGGCCTATTTTACATACCAGTAACACATTCAAAACAATATTAAATAACAATTCCATTCATATTTTAAATTTTAAGTTTTTAGATAATAACAAGGTATGCTTGATTTCCTCCACAATGATGCCACATCTGCCACGGATGCAAATTCCTTGCTCCTCTCGCAGCACGCTACACTCAATCAATGGGATAAAAACATTATATTCACCAAATTAACTGTTCATGCATGTTGACATGTGTTCCCATTACTTCCGCTATTCCATGAAAACACAGTTCACAGACGTCCCAATTTCAATGCAATACGTTTGTTGGGAATTTCAAGTACCATATTCTACCAAAAGTTTCTTACCTTTTCGTTTAGTTTGCCGACAAATATCATAAGGAAACTGTGATGTCTCGGGGTTCCATACCGAACAGCTTGGATAACTTTTGTCAGTGGTAAGAAATCGCGCAGAAGTTCCTTCGTCTACGTCTACGAACGTGTATCAATCCCTCTTTGTTCGGTGTTTTTGTGTTTTGCTGAAGAAAACACCTGGTGTCCTGTTCCATTTCGTTTAAGGGGGTGTTCCTGTCCCAGTTATGTTTCTTTTGGGTTTTTGGTAGTGACCGACATCGCTCTTGTTGTCAAACTTCTGAAATTGACAACTTTGATAAATGGGAACCCGGTTTTCAATTAATATTAGCAAAGGGTGATCTAAAAGAACATTGTGATGATGGGTGTGCTGTCACAACGGATACAATATGACCACGGAGGAAATAGGCTAGTAGGTTAAGCCGTGACAACTGTAATATTTGGGGCCGTTTCCAAACTGAGCCACTCCGATCATTTTTCTCTACCTCTTTTCCCAAGGGGGGTGGGGGGGGGGTGGCAATAATGACTACTGTTGTTCATCTACAAATTAATACGTATTTGTATGCTAGGCCGGGCTAATCAACAAGCGAAATGACAACCTACAGTTATTATCTCCATAGTTCAAAAACACATTTGCATTAATTATTGAACATCGGGTGTGGAGCTGGGGGGCTCCACTTGTGCTTGTGAAGAGCTAGCGCGGGCCAAACGGTCTCATCTACTACATTAGGCGAACGTAGTGTGGGCTTGGGGCTAAACCGGGGGCATATTCACTTTTTAATAACGTTACGTATATTATCTCAATCATCTCAACATCATTTTCCGAGGTTCTTTTCTAAACAGATACAAAAAAGTCGGAGGTGGGGGATGTTTTGCATTTTTACTCATTCTGCGTCATTACTATTTTCTGCTGTTGTCTAATGTTCTTAATGTCTTTTTTTTTTTGTAAACTTTTTTAATTCCAGGCATACGTCCCTGGTTTTTGTTTTGATTATGTTTGTATTTGGTATGTGTTTTTATGCCGAATAAATAATGATAATAATAATAATAATAATAAAATGTTGAATGCATTTTTTGACAAAAGTTGAAACAGCCCCCGCCATTCGGGAATATCAACCCATTGCACAGCGCGTAGTTGAAACTTTTTAACTTTTAAAAAGAGCATACCACAGATAACCCCTCAGAATTGTTTACAGACAATGCACATGTACTCGCATTTAGTAAGCAAAGTAGTTTTTTATTACAATTTGCTATACTGACTAATAATCATTTGTTGTCAACTTGACAACAATTTCGACATTGAGTCACCGGAACTCGAGATTCTGTTACCTGATAAACAAATTGACCTACCCTTCTATAAAATGGTAAAGACCAGTTATTTCGCTGGTTCGTGATTTATTTCCTATTTTTAACTCAAGTAACATCAAAATTACTGCCGCGCACCAGCGAGGCAAGATGGCGGCCGCCTTGGACGCAGAAAAGTTGCTTGTGCAGTGTGAATCGCAAGAACTAGAGGTGAATAACTCTTTTTGTGTAACGAAATTTACTAATAACAGTAAATGTTTATCAACACGAAAACTGCATCCGCCAATTGGGTTTGGGCCTTTTGGGACCGCACTGATTGGAAGGTGCGAAAAGTTGTATGCTTCAGCAGCCACAACCGGCCGTGTGTGCTGCGGCGCGGGCCCGTCTATCGTTCCACTGCACTGGTGGTGGTGAACGGAAGATAATCATTGTCAATTCATCGACATTTAGAGACTTCTAAGCGTTGTCAAATGTTTTGTTTTTTTTTAACTTCAAGACATGTCGACCTAAGTTTATAATGAGGTCAGGGTTAGGGTCCCTATCTATGTATGTATTATTTTGTATATTTTAATTTCGTCAATCCCGTCATTCCTTGTCACAACTTGTCAAACAAACCATGGTCAAAAAACTCAATGGAGACTCAACTTGAGTCTCAAGTCAAATCAATATAAACAAATTAATGTTCAACCAATAAATTATTATGAAAAATCATTAAAAAAAATGTAAAAAAATCCCCTATACCCCAGCTTAGCTTTTATTTCAATTATTTGGCTGAAAATATTCCAACTCCAAGTCGTTTGTTAATTAATTTAAGGGCCCTTAATTTAAAGTGGGACATGGCTACCTTTTCTCAGTGAACGTGGTTTGCGAAAATGAATACTTTGTATTTTGTAATGCGTTTAAATGCACCGTTAAAAAAACAAAAACAAAGCTGAGTGTAGATTTTATACTTCTCTCTGAGACTTATCCGATGCTAGATCCGGTAACGGGTATTGAATGTATGTATTTTTTGGGGGGGGGGGGAAATTTGACATCTGCTGTCAAATTAGTACCCCAGATATCCACAGTACCTCACAACACAATCGGCAAATTATGATTTCCATCACACCAAGCCACAAAAAGATAACCATAAACAACAACAGGACCCAACAAAATAGCCTAAAATTGCCTACTGGCTTCTGGATTTATGTCTAATGCAACATCAGGCAATTATTTGGATTCAAGGTCATTTCTGGTATTTACTGTTCATACATTGTATGCACCCTCCAACAGGACTTGTGCTTTAAACTGATGACTTTTAATATTAAGTCCACAATCTGAGAAACATCGGTCACGACCTTATTATTTGGACTCTCATGAGGTCAAGTATCACTGTTCAGGTTTGCCACTGATACATTATGGGTAGTGGATGTAAATCGAAAAGCACATGGAGCACACCCTACTGATTCACACAATCTATAGAATGAATGGGCAATGGTTCACCATGAAATTCATAATGGTTTTTTGTTCCCCATTATTTTACAGGCTCCAGGTGGTGTGGCTACCCCAGAAGTTTATTCTAAGCTTCTTGGCTTGTATCTTCTGACAAATGACATGTAAGTTTATATAGCGCCATGCCGCTTAATTAAAGGCTTAGTCACTAGGCTCAGGCAAATTTCCTTGGCCCAATTTCATAAAGCTGTGAAGCAGGTAATACTGCTTAGTAAATTTCTTTGTTAGCAAAAAAAAGGATTTGGGCACCAGTTGCAACAGTGTAAATTTTATGGAATTTTGGCTGGTGGTACGCTTTCTGCTCAGCAAGACTTTCCTGTGCTTTAAGAACATGTTGATGCTTTACTGGCTTTATTAAAATGAGCCCTTGTGAGGCTGGTCAAAACTTTGCAACCTGCTTACGTGTGAAACTGCACTGAGTGCTTATTTTACATCGTAATATATACAAATTGTTTTATACCAAAATAAGCAGTTGTGACAGCTGGGTCATACTAAGTCTGTAAGAAGAGGATGGGTATTTATAAAAATGTGGACTATCATAATTTTTGTTTCTGCATTACTATCTAAGTACACAAAAAAACTGCAACTGCAGACTCGCAAAATAACTTTTGCTTAATTTGATTGCAGAAGTAAAAGCAACAACCAAAATAATGACAAACTCACAGATTAGTTGTTTAGTGAACGAGATGGCAAAGAAGAATGTACTCTTTCTAACTCCAATGATGAATTAAACTTGTTTAATTTACTTCATTCTTTCCAAAAAATAATTAAAAGGAACATATTCTCCCCAATTTGTACACATGTTTTATTTAAAGATAATATTCCTTACACAAAGCCTTCACTTTTAACTTTCAGGAACAATGCTAAATTCTTGTGGAAGAGAATCCCTCAGCCAATCAAGACAGCCAACCCAGAGCTTGGTCTAATCTGGGCTGTAGGTCAGTGTATGTGGCAAAGGAACTTTCCAGCTACCTATGCTTCACTTAACAAAGAATGGTCAGAGACGGCCAAGCCCATTATGGAAGCCATATCGGGTAAGAGGTCACTAGACTACTAGTAAGGCCATGTAACATGCACCACCCTTGCTAAAGACCTTTATCAGGGTGTGGTCATCTTGATTTTACTCCATCCCAACTCATTGTAACCAAACTGAGGCTGGACAAAATAATAGTCTGGTGCCATGCACAGTGAATGTTAGCATTCATTACTGTTATTGGAAACAGGGAACATGACCAAGATGCTGACAGCTGATAGGATACAGTTGAAGAGCTTAAAGATTTTGATGCTTTAGCGGGTTGAAGGGCAGAATTTTATGCACCAAACTGCTTATCTTTAACTGAGGCATCATTTAGTTGATGAGATTTTACATACTTGGTATAGAATCACATGGAGGCCATGGCCTCCGTTGCCCCCTGGTCTTGGCCTTGATGTCCCTTCAAAAGTATCCTATAGATTTAATGATTTCCCAATGGAAGTGTCCTTTGCAAAATGACAATGGCCTTGCCCTCTCAAAGATGAAATTCCAGGCCTGGCACACTATGTCATGCTCACATGTTTGTGCACAGTATTTGCTTGTCCCATGTGTTCTGTGAATGGCTTCAAGGTGTACATTTTTCTTTTTACAGAAAACCATGTTTTCCCATACAAGTGTCTAAAAGTATTTGCATGCAACTGGAATTGATGTAATCTTCTTTTTCATGAAACATAAATGGTACTTGAAGTTTCAAGGCATCTGAAAACCCTGCCTTATTCATTTTAAATAATTAGGGAAGGTACAGAGTAAGTTTCATGTTTGATTCGATAACAAGGTTTATCGCTTTTCAGAACCGCAATGCGTTGTGGGAAGGCATATGGGGCAGTTTGCTATGCCGTGTATGTTGTCATGCACGACTCGCACACGCATCGCCTATATCTTTGTGTGGGTTCAACAGCGCCCTCTCTTGATATTTTTGCTATTGGCGATAAAGCTTATTGATTTATTACTGATTCCTCTACAGCTAACATAAGGCAAAGAATGTACCATCTCATTAGCTCAGCCTACACAACGATTGAAGCAGAGGAATTTGCAACGTATGTCGGACTACAAGTTGAGCCAGCAATTGCTGGTGAGTACAGAGTGTAGATCAGCTGGTAGAGTCAAAAATCCTGCAGGAGGCACTACAGACCTTTTCACACTACTCTATTCCTCAGGGTTGCCTCCTGCAAATAACACTAGGATTACTTTTTACCCCAGTCTGCCCCGGCAAAAGGGGATACCTGGGGAATAGCCACCCCTGCTCTGGAATAGGGGTAAGCAGTAAAACCCTAGGGTATGCTTGAAATGTGCAACCGGAACCTTGTGGAAAAGGGACACGTGTGAGAAGGTCCACCTGGGTAACTGTGGGGTAAAACAAGTCCTGAGAGGTCTCGATGGGGCTGTATTCCACAGGAATAAAGAGATCTACATTGTGAAAAGGGATTATGTGGATTGGGTTTTTAGTCTCTACCTGATTTAGTGGGTTTTCCTGGAATAGTTCTTTGGGGTTTTCCTCCTAGTTATAAAACTGAAACTTCCTTCCTTGTCTTTTCTCAATGCGGTTCTTGGCTAGTACAGCGATTAAAATCACATTTCCAAACAGAATTAACAAATGAAAGGAAATTAAATTAATGTTTTGTGTCTGGAGAAAACAGCTCTACAAATAGAATTGTTGGTGTTTTTTACATTAATTTTGTTTTTATTTGTTTCAGCTGCAACAGCAGAAGGATGGCAATATAACGCTGAAAACAATATGATATCACCAAGAAAACCAGGTTTGTACATGTATTTCTTAAAGTCTCACTTGGCTAGGCCTTTTTTATTTATTTGTGTGGTTATGTTGTGTTGCGCATCTTTTTGCAAATATGAAGTCATGATTGAATCTAAATGATATATCAACAGAATATCCCTTGTTCATATTATCCTGTTTCCATAGTTTTCCACGTTTGTTCATTATCACTATTGGCCTTGGTTCAACTCCCGGCTTAGGCCATTTACGAGTAAAGTTGTGCGTTGGATCTCTCCTGTGCCACAAGTGTTTTTCTCTGTGCCCTCTAGAAAAAATGAAACACTTAAGTCTATGTGTCTGGCTACCAAAGGTGCCTATAAATGCCTGCAGCACAAACACATTGCAGCCGCATCCTTCGCAATTAACTTCTCAGCTAGGAGTAAGGATGATTAGCCACCCAAGTTTGTATTTTTATTATAATGTACTTGGCACATAAGTCATTTTATTCTTCTTTTTCTTCTCTTTGACAGGTACCCAGCCCGATCAAGCCATTCCAAGCGAACAGCACATTGCCCAGTTGACAGACTTTGTATCATTTCTTGAAAACTAGCTTTTGTAAATATTTATATTGATTGTACATACATGTATCAAAACGTCCAGCCACATGCTCTGTGTTGGTCTTACTGTATGCAGTTTAGTCCAAAGCAAGTTCTGTAGTTTTTTATTGCAAAGTTAAATGGAAGGTAGCTCTGGTTTGATGCAAGTCTCTGGTGCAAAGTATGAATGGCGAAGTCAAACCTGGGCCCATTTTCATGGCTCTGCTTATCAAAGAATCAGTGCTTATGGAAGAAGGGAATTCCGTGCTTTACGTCAAGCAGATTCCACAGGTTAGCAGGGATTTTTACCTGGTGCATTTGCCACATTACTAGACATTCTTCGCTTACACAGCTAGCACAGAAATTTGGTGCTTGCATGGGAAGCGGCGAATGGTGATTATAAGCGCAGAATTTGGCGGTAAGCAGAGCCATGAAATTGGGTCCTGGGCTAAAGGAAAAGGAACAAAGATGTAACTTGTCTTTAGATATGCAAACCTTAAAATCCAGTTTAGTAGACAAGAAATGTTTCGTTGAGATTCTCACTAAGTGTACCGGTACAGCTCAGGTGCAAGTGCTATTCACTTGAAGTTTGTATTCCCTCATATGTAAATGCTCAATCTTGGAGGTAAAACTATAACAGTATGAAAGTATCATCGGCTTTTGGCATTTAAACATAAATATTTGTCTGGCTATGTTTTTTACCCTAGAAAACATGCAGTTTTTATCAAAAAATGTGAACCTATACCTGTTTTATAGTAAAGCATCAGACCTATTATTTGACATTAAGGTAATGTAATGTGCACTCTGGTATGAAGATGTTAAAAAATGCTCAGGCAAGTCTTGGATCATTGTAAAACGTGGAAGGTAGTGGTAGTACTTAGGCAAATTAACTAAGCAAAAAGGCATTTAGCTTTCGTAGCAACGACAACTTCATAAGATGCAAGTTGTTGCTCTACAAAAACTCGTGCAGTTTTTATGTAACTAGTTTGTCTTTAAGTGCTACCACTACCGTTCACGTATTATCTATCAGATTAACACAGCTGTTTCTATTATTGGAGCATTATGAAACACTTGTATGTACATTGTATGTTGTTTTTCTTTAGAATAAAAAGCAATTAAAAAAGCAATTAAGAAAACAGTCACAAAAGTGTGGTGTGAGTTTGGGGATATGACCCTATAGATCTAAGTGTTATAATTGCATGACAGAAACATCCCTCCTCAAATCTCCACAAGAAAGCGAGAGAGGAAGGGGGGGGGGGAGTAAGAATGTTCAGGAAGTTTTGTTTCAAAATCTATCTGTGCATTACACTGACGGTGCGTGTGAATGCTGAGTGATTATCTTAGCTTTAGCACATGGAACTTTTCATAGGAATTTATAAAAGGGAACGTTGATTGCAAATATTCTGCTTTGTCTGGTCATAATAATCAAGTAAACAAGTTAGATTTTAATACCAGTATACTTTGACTTTGAAAAGTCACAAAATGACCCTAACTTGAATCTCTTCGGTCAAACAGCTCCTGTTCACCATACTTTGTAGTGCCAAGAACAAGTCACGTCAGTTTTGCCGATAGAGACTTCTCGGTATATGGACCCAAACTCTGGAATAAACTTCCAAATCACATCAGGGACACAACATCCTTCAACACATTTAAAGACACTGGACACTATTGGTAATTGCCAAAGACCAGTCTTCTCACTTGGTGTATCTCAACATATGCATAAAATAACAAACCTGTGAACATTTGAGCTCAATTGGTCGTCGAAGTTGCGAGATATTAATGTAAGAAAAACACCATTGTCACACAAAGTTGTGTGCTTTCAGATGTTTGATTTCGAGACCTCAAGTTCTATTACTGAGGTCTCGAAATCAAATTCGTGGAAAATTACTTCATTCACGAAAACTACGTTACCTCAGAGGGAGCCTTTTCTCAGTAATGTTTTATACTATCAACAGCTCCCATTACTCTTTACCAAGTAAGATTTTATGATAATAATTATTTTGAGTAATTACCAATAGTGTCCACTGCCTTTAACGTTTGTTTGATAAACCTATTTGGAAGTTAGACAAAATGCAAAAAATAGATCAGTAAAAGAAGAAAACATTGTTGAGCACATGTATTGTATGCTAGCTATAATACATAATTATTTTTTTTTAGCAAGTCGATGAAAATAGCTTAAACGGAATTAGCCAAGGCCTCCTTTCTGGATAATTCTATATAATATTGAAGTATATTGTAGAAGACATAATGTCAAATGACAGTCATCTGTACCCCCTCATGCTGAAGTAATGTTGGTGGTGGTAATAATATCTCAGTGTGATGTATTTTTGTTAGAAATCAAAGATGCCATGGCCACCAATATGGGATTTTAAAAAAGTAAGGTCGAAAAATATAATATTACTTGGGTGCATGGGAACCCAAAATTGTCCACATTACTGCAGAACCCGCACCGCACCCGGTTCCAGCAACGAAAAGAAGGTACAACCATCCAAGGAAATTAAAAATGGGGGTAGCCCACTCTTAAAAAGCTTAGCACTTAGTATGGGGACTGGGGTTGAAGACTCATCAAGCAGCAGCAGTCAGAAAGAGACGGAGGGCCGATGGGATTGAAAAAATTGTCAGTCCGATAATCGTAGCCTGAACTTGTCACACTTCAAGGCTCGTGAATACACTGCATAAATGACATCACTTTGGGCCAATCATCATCACAGATGTGGAACGCTTACGTCACAGCACTTTTATCCAATGAAATCATGCATCAAATAAAGACGTTGGGCCCGTATGCCTACTAGCTCAATGCAACCAATGGGTGGGTGGGGAGAATTAGTGTGTTGGGTGTATTATTCAGTGATTATTATTTCGAGAAACAAAACGGACTTTTAGAAATCTAGTATTTGAAAGACGAGAAATGGATCTTAAAACACAGCTCTTTGGAGTGTCTCATCGGGTTGTACAAAAATATGGTGTCGATCAGGAACCCTTTGAAGAGGAACTTGAAGAGAAAGACCACCATTATGTATGCCGGGACTTATTATATACTGTTAGTTAATAATTCTAGAAGTGGATTTGTACAACAAAGAAACATGGTTAAACTTTCAGTTTGGCGACCCAGTCCACATGGCGGCCTCGCTACTCCGTTTCCCGCTGAAATAGTTCGATAGCGCCCTCTCTTCGTTAGTCCACAGTATAGTCGAGTCAAGATGCCATCAGCATTGTAGTAGCACACATACTGCACCGAGCGGTATAAGTGGGAAAGACACACACTATGTGTAGCTAGCTGGCAACTGTCAGGCGCACACGACACGACACTGCGCGACCACTACCGGACATCAGTATAATCCGACGTATGCCTCCTTGTTTTCCCTCGTCCCTGTGTTAGCCATCATTTAGTGCAGGTAAGTAACTCATTTCGCAATGGAAATCTCTTTCTTGGTAACCCTCAAAGGGTTTAGTTTAGGCTTCAAAGGCCCAATAAGTTCGCCTATTCATCAAGAGCAAAACTTGTCGGCACTATTCTTTGATCTTGTGTGGTTTTTTCGTTTTATGGATGGCGGGAGGCGGATTCAATAATCATATAAAAAGTCATGGATATAGAGCTAGATAGCTACATGGGTGTACCTCCGTGGTCCAATCTTGGTCCAATAATGTGGTTTTAATGTTTGTCCCAGTGTTCTCGTTCCATTTATTAAATGTACTATACACAATACACTACACTTGGCCTATTCCGTCCGTGATCCTCACTCAATAAAAAAAACCACCACACACACACTACCATCATTGAGCTCTACGGGCACACACAGGATGTTTGACCAACAAATGAATTATTGTATAGCCAGCCCCCTACTGATACTGTACGTATCTAGGGCCAATGGTGGTTTGGCCTTATTTATAGGGGATGGGGGGGGGGGGGGGGGGGGGGAGTGCACATTGTTTCCAAATAATTGTAAGTAAGCCGAAGCCAAAACAACATGCAAAAGGCATGGTTTTCAAAAGAGCCTATAATTTAACATTAATTATAATGACTGTTGACTGGTCTCTAGTGAATTGACATTTAGAGCCCTGATAATATAAATATGCTAGTATAAACTTAACATTAAAATCTGAAAATACACTCCTTCATATACTACATGCTTATATTATAGGCTTACTATGTTTTTTCAAGTTGTATGATAATGAGACTCGGTCATCAGACCAGACAAAAAATGTAAGGTGGGTTGACGGTGAGATATGAGGGATGATGGATCAAGTGTACCTGGCTTGCTGTATCATCTCATCATTCATAAATTGGTCTTATACAGTTATCAATCAGTGGATAATTTTATGAGCAGTCATAATAATTATCCCGATGATGATGCTGTGGTTATGTATTTATCAAAGTGCATGAGCGTGTGTTACTAATTATATGTCTCTTCAGTCAATTTGAAACAATTTTATTTAATTATTATTAATTTAAAGGCAGTGGACACTATTGGTAATTACTCAAAATAATTATTGGCATAAAACCTTACTTGGTGGCGAGTAATGGGGAGAGGTTGATGGTATAAAACATTGTGAGAAACGTCTCCCTCTGAAGTGCCATAGTTTTAGAGAAAGATGTTATTTTCCACGAATTTGATTTCGAGACCTCAGATTTAGAACTTGAGGTCTCGAAATCAACCATCTAAACGCACACAACTTTGAGTGACATGGGTGTTTTTTCTTTCATTATTATCTCGCAAGTTCGATGACCGATTGAGCTCAAATTTTCACAGGTTTGTTATTTTATGCATATATGTTGAGATACACCAACTGTGAAGGCTAGTCTTTGACAATTACCAATAGTGTCCACTGCCTTTAAAAAATAACTCTTCTTATTTAATTATGTTGTTGCCCTACTGCTTATTTATTTTTGTATGTCTATTTTTTTATATACTTTTTTGCTTTTTGTTTGGTGTATTTATGAACTTTTTCCCCTTGCTACTTTTAAATTGTAAATTGCTTTGTTTGTCTTTGTCAAATAAATAATAATTATAAAAAGAAGAACTGAGAAGGACAACATTTCAATACTTTTCCCAAAAAAATATTCATATAGTTTCTGCTAAAAAGCTCAGAGGTTAGGGGTGGGCATGCATCACAAAAGTTTTTTGTTCTTGAAACAAAATTGCGCTGAAACTTAAAAAATGTTTTGTATCTTTGTACGATAATTTGAGAAAATTCTCTAAAAGGAGTTTGGAATAAATTTTCACAACATAATGGTTATTGATGATATGTAACGATTAATGTTTACCACTGTTACGGTAGGCAAGGCAATTTCACAGACAGCATGAAATTTAACCAATGTGCTTAAACTAAAACCACTAGCTATGGTACACTTCATTACTCTGGTCCGAGAGATCCAGACGTTAGAAAAAACAAATTGTGTTTTGTGTCAAGGGTCCACTTTTTAAACCACTTACCATTCGAAAATACAGAGAACTTTATAGATTAATGTATGCAAAGAGACTTCTTTGATATTTTCTGTTTTAAATGCTTTGATGTCGCTGTGCTTTATAAGTATTGGAACTTTAATTAATAAAAACAAAGAGCCATAAAGGCTTGATAATTTTCCAGCAGGAGAAATTTATACTAATAGTAGAATTTATTCCAGATCTGGAAACAAGTTTTTATAAATACCAGTGGTGACTGGCATACAATATACTGTAGAGAGACGACCGGGTTTATGGGAGGGGTGGTGGAGGGGTAGGGGTCACTGTGCAACTGCTCTTTCAAATTCAGGCAAAAGTGTAAAAACAATTCTAGGCTTAAACTACAAAATCCAAACACCAAAAGTTATTTTTCATAAATATGTTCACACACAAATAACACATGACTCAAACTGGTGTCTTATCATGGGGCACTCTCAGTGGTCAAGTGAATGAGACATTTGCTCTAGAATTGTGGGGGTTGTGGGTTCAAATCCCCCTTAGATTTTCTCCTGCAAGCAATATTCAGGCTTATCCTGTTTACCATTAGTTTACAGGTATGTTCACAAGAGTAACTAACTTCGCTGCTAACTTTGTTGCTAGCTAACAGAGAAAATGATTGACCGTGTGAACCCAAATATTAGCTAACTATTTTGCTAATGTAACTTTGCTGCTAACTTTTGGAGTTAGCAGCAAAGTTAGCAGTTCAGGGGTGGATTTCACAAAGAGTTATCCCCTAGTGGGATATACAAAACGTGTGGCTAGTCCTAAGTTAGGACGAGAGTTACTCGTCCTAACTCGAGAAAAGACTAGTCTGGACTGTAGACTTGATACAATTTGGTACACTGTACATTTCAACTTTAAAGTGCACTGGCAAGGAAGCACAATATGTTAATTTATAGGCCTACACATAGTGGATTGAGTCTTGGAATCAACCTGCTATGCTCCATAAAGATTATCCCTAGACTCAGCTACCCTGGAAGTAGCCCCTGGCTAACTATACACAGTTAACTTAACAGCACAGTCGTTACATGTAACTGGACATCTAGTTTTATTGGTAAATTAATCCTTTTACCTGGGAAATGATCTGCATGGAGATTTTGACAGTTATTTGAAAAGTTGGCTGGAAAGTCTATCCCATCGGCTTGTTGGAACTTGGACAATGACTTTAAGAAAGTATTAAAGAAAGCTAAAAGCTTTGATGCATTTTTGGTGATTGTTCGTTGTGGTTGTAATTGTGACAAATCCGATAAAGTCTTACAGTAGCGTAGCCCTGACTGCCACCGGATGTCTTAAGGCACCTAGCAAAATCCAACTGTCTTGAAAGAAATACCCTGCTAAAAGCATTTAGAGGACTCTGATGCAATATAAAGTGAACTGGTTTACAACAGCATTGACACTGGATGGGGCTAAATACACCAAAATAACTTTGCTGAGGACCTAAATTGCACATGGATGTCAGTTGGCATTTAGACCCATGCTAAATGCACACAGTGCAACAGAGTAAGTTACAGGATTTGAGGTGACTGCTAATTGCAATAAATTTTCTCTTGTCTGAAAGTCTGTCAAAGCCCCACACATCTGTGACACTTCTTTTACTAGTGCAATGTAGCTCACTTTGCAGCATTTGACACAAAAAGCATGGACCATAGTCTTTGTTTGTTTGTTTGTTTATTAGATATTCTCCACAGAGTTCTTTAAAAACAACAAGTAGACAAAAACAGTAAATTAAACACAAGAAGCATAAATTCCATCTATGAAATCTGTGGAACTGTCCAGGCTAACACAAAAAAGCTGGAAAAAAACAAATTCTGTTGTCCACATGAGCAGGCCTGATGCTTGAAAGGGCAAGGATGCCGAGGCATTTTTTCCTTTGTAAAGGGCACCTCAATAATGAGGAAATTTCAAATTTCCGATATTTCGAGGGGCACGAAATGCCTTGAAGCATCAGGCCTGCATGAGGGGAAAAACAACAAAATCCTGAAATCTTAGGAGAAAGAATTTAAAGAAAAAAACATGCACTGTATCTGTATCAACACAGGCAATGAATGTAAGGAAACAACATAGCCAAGTTTCAGTTTCTTGTTAGTGATAGACGATGCACTTTCCCGTCATTGTCAAGACACATCATTGATTGATTACTTGTACAATAATGATAGGCGTCATGTGTACAAAGAACGCAGCCATGTTGCATTGAGCTAGCTGCAGTTTGTCAAGTAAACAACATTCGCATCTCTCTATGCTTGTGGAGATGCTACTCATTAAGAGTGTTTCCCGTGGGCTGGCAAGAAATTTTTGAGTGTGTGTGGGTCCTTCATGTAATGATAGATTCCCTAATTACATTTAATATTTGATAGGGGTTATGTGATATGTAGATACTGAACTGGACTCCAAATGTCTTTATATACTCATTATTCATTATTCTTTACAACATTTAAGAATTTAAGCCATTTATAAAAATATTGCTGAAAAAGAGAAACATTTAAAGGCGCCGGTCAAGTTTTGTCAAGATGTTGGAAAGCAAGCAAAAACAAGTGTGTTTTGAATTTCTGCTGGAAGAGAGTGATGTTGTGTATTTTGTCTGAGTTATTCTGGAAGTGAGTTCCAGAGTCTTGGTGCTATGTTGGACCATGTTGGACTGGCCAGGCGAGTTCGAGGAACATTTCTAACATTATGTTTCAATGAGCATGTAAGTGTTCAGGCCTCGAATTAACTCTTTGGCACACAGCAATTGCTGTGGTGCCCTGTGTGCTTTTGCTGTGGTGCCCTTTGCAAAGTTCCAATACAAATTTACATTGTCTCTCAGTGCCTCTTGCCAGAGGGAAGTTGGTGTGCCCCTTCATCAGGAGCGAAGGCCTCAGTTTTCTTCAACCAAAGTGTTTGTACAACGCAGAGGAAAGATAGCTGCATAAAACCGATTCTTTGACGTCACAGGGCTATTCACAGCGAATGCTCGCACTAGTTGAGCGAATTATTCGTTGCAAAGTTTTGAATCGCATTCGCATCCGCATGAAGTATAAACCGGTCTTATAGTTCTATGCATGATGCCTATGACATGATTACAGGTTGTGTGTGTGTTCAATTTAGCGGGTATGGTTTGAGGTGAAGAATATGCTGGTGATGCATGCATCAGATTGAACTGTTGTTGTCCATTAGTGGTTAACCATAAGGCCAAGATAATGTGTCGTGGCTCCTTCAATGGCTCAGGCACCTGCCCACTTGCTTCAAAGATGCCTCATAAGTAGCCTTGGCCCAAGGACAATCTCCAACATATCATTTGCATCTTGGGTTTGTTTCTGATCATCAGCAAGGAAGAGGTTATACCTGCAGTTTGACAGTATAGGTCTTAAAGGGAAGATGTTTGGTAACGATTCTTATAATTAACGACAATATAAACCAATGGTTAGAAGCCTACAGCAGCTTTCGATAGTTTAAAGGATTTTGAGAATCATTTCAATTTGAAGAAATGCGGTTATGTAAAAGAATAGAAGTTTTTTATGCCTAAATTTGAATATCAGGTTCAGATGCATGGTGTATATTTCTTTCAGGGATTATTCTTCCGGCAGGGACATATTCATTCCAGATTTATATAGGATTAAAACAGGAAAACAACAGAAGGGTTTCAAAATCCAAAAGGTATAGTTTGCGTAAATTTAGCTCATATTGAGACTCCTTTGCGAAAGGAAAATAACATTTATAGACAATAAGTAAAGCTTTGATCGACTACTGGGTTATTTCAATTGCCAGAAGGTTAAAGCTAAAAATGTGCTACAATTCATTGCATTTGTTTAATCATCATAGTTAAAATGTTATTTGTGTTGTTTGGTAATATCATCTGATCATGGATATGAAAAGACAGACTGCTTGATAGGACATACCAAAATTTGACCCCACTTCTGCAGGCACCTTTTTAGATAGAATTTGGTTATTTTATGTTTTAAATATTTATTCAGAAACAATTCCTTGTAATAAAGTGATTCAACACAAAAATAATGATTGTAGTGCTTTTAAACAACATCAAAGCATTTTAAAAGCACCTTTCTGTAAATTAGTCATTATGCACAAGCTACACCTAATAAAGTCAAGTGACGATTGATTTACAATGCATCAGAGAGCAGACTGCAGATTTCAAATTATGTGTGATGTTAATCTACAACAAGTGTACACATACACATACGTACATGCGGAATATGATGAGATTTTCATATAAAGGAGACTTAAATTGGAAAATCCAGTCATGCAAACCGGTTTCATTACAATTTAATTTTTGCACAAAAGGATTTTCAATTACGCCCGCAGGATCGGGCAATTTTCTGCGAGCAGTCAACATCATAAATGCATTATTCCTAGTCCAAGCTCCTCCCAGATTCATGTTATTTGATTACAAGAAGTGCATGGAACGAGGTTCGTGTTTACACTAGGTATTTTTTACCATCTGCACCCATCATATAATTTTTTGTATGTTAGCGACGGAGCTCAACAAGTTGGCCTATATTTTATCAGACATTTATTTGAACAAAGACATGCCGGAGACTCCGAGATTCCATTATCTGCCCTATATACTATCATCATAGCACTAAGGTATTGATTTCAATCCCATCTTGCTTGGCATTGTGCAGTAAGTAGACCCACTCAGCCACTGTAAATATTTAATCGCCCACAAATCTTTCGCAAGCTACATCAACACGGTCTTCACAAATTTTGTCAACAATCAAAGGTTTTGCTTCATCCCTAAAGTACAAAGATTGAGGATTCTGATTGCAACTGCACAATGTAAAATTGATGTAAGTTGAAATTATTTCTATAATGCTTCTTTTAAATATTGAAGTAGAAGTAGAAGTAGAAGTAAAAAGACAAAAATGGTACTTGAATTTCTTGTGTGTGGAAAATTTGACCTAGAACTGGATTCATTGAACTGTTTTGTATTGATGTTTCAATTTTTATATCATTGCATTGTATCTTCATCCTCCATTTATCACCTCCTTTTAGACACATTCTACTTCTTTGTCAATTGTAGTGTTTAATGTTTTTGTTGTTGTTTAAGATCATCATGTAACAATCTGCATTCAAAAGACTGGATTGGTAGACCCATCTTAGGAGATGTTCTTCCTCCATGGAAGAGCTGTCAAAATAGTCCACAGAGGTCATCATTTTTTTGTGTACCCCTGACATAACAAACTTGTGAACATTTGGGCTGAATCTGTTTTGTGGCACAGTTGAGTAGTGAAAACCATGCACAATTCTCATCATGTAAACACATTGATTTGGTTGTAAAAACTTAAAACCTTAACAACTGCTGCACTATATGTTTTAGGTTTTCAGATACATTTTCATGTGTGCTAAATTTCTCTAATAATACACAACGCTTACATTATGAGGCAAAATAACAAATCAAATGCTGTCTGCTCTTTGTAACTAACAGTATGATTTTTGTGCACTTTTTATCAACTAATCAAATGATCGATCCCTAATTTTTAGCCCATGCATATTATAAAAGAATTAGGGATTGGGAAAAATACGTACACCTGCGCATTTTCAAGTCTAGTTTAATTAAAATTTTCATTGTAACAGCAAACCAAAGAAATTGTAATGGTTAGCTAATTTTAAACACTGACAAGGTGTTGAGGTAGTTCCATAGAGAAATATCCTTCATTCAACTGAAACAATGCATGCAATAACTATACACGACACACCTCCTGTTCATTAAGCCTACTGTAATGGTTCGGATTTAACGACCTCTTATTTGTTTACGCATTGTCTGCGCTTTATCAATGAGTAATAAGCTTCCACCACTGTGCCGCTGTACGCATGGCTTGTTTTAGAAATTGCTTAATTGACTCACAGTAGATCCTCACACATTTGACAGTCGTCAAAAAAGGCCACTAATGAGCGGAGAGCATCTGAGAATTGAAGTGAATACCAAGTCACTTTGATGAACTCCTAGATTTCCTAATGGTTTAAATGCCCCTTGGGATGTGAACAATGGTCCCCATACAATATGGAAGATCTTAAATTTCATGGGTCATGCATGGCTGGGTCAGGGCTTCAAAAAGAGTGAAATATGCAATTTAGGTGTTGATTTCATCCATCCAGAACTACTGGACAGATGGCCTCCATGTAATAAGAAAATAAACTGGATCTGAATAATTTATCCCATGGTACAACCATGTACAGTTTGGGGGCATTTTGTGTGGTGAATTAGTAGTTCAACCACAGATGCAAGCATGAAATTAAAGATGTATACATTAAAGCACACATATTACACCTTTTTCTCATTTATCATTCGAGGAAGACTCTGCTAGGGTTGAAACGTCAGGGCATTAACTATTTTTTTGTAAAATGATTTTTCGACATATTTTTTTATATAGGTTTTCTTGGTCAATTTCGGAAAATGAGCAGCCAATTTAACCACCAAGCTATTCTATTTCGCGTGAAATCGAATGCTACTAAAAAAGGTCATTTGACTTTGTTTTAGGATTAGTCAAAGGTAATGTTGCGTCATTCGATTTAACAAAATAATCATTCAATAACAGTTCATCAAAGCAGCATTCGAATTCGCAGACGCTTCTTGGGGCGTATGTGTCACGAAAAAGAATGACGCTACGCTAAATTGAACAGGTTGCTTAAGGAGTTTGACTGGACTCAAAACGAAATAGAATGGCCGAATTCTGAATTTGAAACGCAGTAACAACCGGAGAGGCAAAACAGCTTTAATTCGCACGCATGAAAATGAAATTGACTGCTCATTTGCCGAATTTGACCGAGAAAACCTATAGTAAACTGTGACTGTGGTTCTTTCACATTTTACATCACAAAATTTGATTGTTTTTATGGATTTTTTTTTTTTTTTTTCTGGCATTCTACAGGATATCGTTTTTTATTGTTGTTGTTTTAGTTATCATCAACACG
Organism: Asterias rubens; assembly: GCF_902459465.1. Taxonomy (NCBI): domain Eukaryota; kingdom Metazoa; phylum Echinodermata; class Asteroidea; order Forcipulatida; family Asteriidae; genus Asterias; species Asterias rubens. The sequence goes on from NC_047067.1 coordinate 9,691,334, forward strand.
AAAAAAGTGTTAACAATCAAATATTTTATCGTCAAATCCCATTATTTTTGTGTTCATATAAAAATTTACTGCTTCGTGTGCACACTTGACTTTATCTTTGAAAACCTTACAAGCTATATTTGTTAGTGGCGCCCTATGATATCTCAAATTCTTTAACCATGGCAGAGCACAATATAATGATTTTGAATGCTGTAAATAATGTCTGTAGAAACAAAACACTGCCCCTAGGAAAGACACGTCTGCGATCATTCAATCTTAGCGAGGGAGCGGGAGAGAGAAACATCCCTCCAAGCACCCGGTTCAGATCAATCGTATTTGCCTCGTTCCTTTTCCCCCAGAGTCATTTGAGTCATCAGCCAAAGATGTCTGGAAACATTTGGATCAATAAGACCCAATGCTTAAATGTGGGTTATTCAGCTCCCAGGCTGTGGTTGGGTAGATGGTCTTTTGCTTCGCTCATTGATTATTTCGGGGGAGAGAAAAACTCGTGATTAAATAGAAAATGTTAGAAGTACTTTTCAAAAGTTGATTATTGTATATTCCCTTCACATACAACATGCACACATGGTGTTGTCCAGAAACTCATTTAAAAATTACCCATGTCATGTTTGATTTCATATTTCGTTAAATCCAATCGTGGAAAGATTAATATACTTGTGATTGATAGTTTAAATTGATCCTAAATCATAAAGGCCCATTCATTTTAACAGAGTGCAGATTTTGTCATTGTTCGTGTCAAGCCCCTACTTGTAGAGGCCCCTACATGTACTTAAGGCCACAGACGGTGGGCGGTCTTTAGCTGTTTTCAAATAACCCTTCATTGTAAATCTTCCCAAGTGCCTGGGCCCAATTTCATTTTCCAAGAGCTGCTCTAGCACAAAAATCATTAAAGGCAGTGGACACTATTGGTAATTACTCAAAAGCATAAAACCTTTCTTGGTGATGAGTAATGGGGAGAGGTTGATGGTATAAAACATTGTGAGAAACGGCTCCCTTTGAAGTGCCATAGTTTTCGAGAAAGAAGTGATTTTCCACGAATTTGATTTCGAGTCCTCAGATTTAGAACTTGAGGTCTCGAAATCAACCATCTAAACGCACACAACTTCATGTGACAAGGGTGTTTTTTTTCTTTCATTTTTATCTCGCAAGTTCCATGACCGATTGAGCTCAAATTTTCACAGGTTTGTTATTGTATGCATATGTTGAGATACACCAACTGTAAAGGCTAGTCTTTGACAATTACCAATAGTGTCCACTGCCTTTAAGCATCAAACAATTTTGCTTACTGGAAAAGGTTTTTCAGCTATTAGTATCATTTTATGTGAACACATTTTGCATCTGGTTTCCTACTTATTTTTGCTAAGCAGAAATTTGTAAGCAATATTCCTTGCTTTAAGCATGCACAACAGCTCTATAAAAGATCTATGAAGCAAATTTATCAAGTAAAATGCAATTATGTGAAGCTTTTGTACAACGGTGCAGATTTGTACAAATGTAAAAGTGCATTTTGAAGATTATTTTAAATTGACGTACATCTAAAGAGAAGTGAATGACACTTCTGGCTATATGATAATCATAACGGGCTTTATTATACAAGCTAGTAATCCACTCTATGTGCTCCTGACTATTGAAGCCCTTATTAGCATTCTGCTCTGAGCATGGGGTACCGTTACATTCACCATGATGATACCCAATCAATTACAGGGACTTGATTACACACTTAAATGTAGTATTGAAATGAATATTTTACCCATGCAAAAACCAACCTGTCTGCAATGTTCATGTAATAAACCTAGGACTCATGCAGGTGTATGTACCAGCAATGCAGGCATCATGCCATTGATGTTCATTAACTATTCATTTCTTTTTAATGAATTTTCACCAGAGGACCTTGTAATTCATGAAAAAGGGAACCTATACATTAGTGTGTCTGATGAAATGTACCTATGAATTGTGGAGTCACTCACAGTATAAGGATTGCGCCATGCATAATGTAGGCTCCATGGAGCCAGTGTAAGAGTTTTATGTGGGAGGCAAATGTTCAAGACATTTATTTCCATTCCAACAGTATACCAAGTCAATTCTTTTTAAACATTTTTGTCCACCTTAAAAATAATGTTCTGTTCTGTTTTTTTGTTTATTGAATACTTCTTCATTCTAGAAACTTTGCATTTAAAATTAAGAGAGGTTTGCGGTAGCACCATGTGGATATCTTTTCCTGAAGACGATCAGAGCATACTGATAAAAATGTTGCATGGTTAATGATGTTTCAGCACCACCAGTACTCAAAAAAGAGATATTCACATGGCGTTTCTGCAAACCTCTGTTAGTTATTTATTCTTTTTCTGAATTGTTTGGTAACAAAAACATACCTTGCAAAGCTCTCATAACCTTTGAACTTCTCAATATTTGTATACATTGTACAGTGATGACCTAAATTTACTTTGCTTCCCGTGCAAACCTGAAGTTCGAATGACAGCCGATTTGACAGAACCTTTACTCACATGTATGTGTATTGTTTACTCATTCCGTTTATGTTCCACAACACTTGTAATGTTTGCTTTGGGGATGAAGAATATTCCTTTTGGGTTGTACAATGTACACCGATGTGCGTCAGCACTGTAGTCCTTTCTTGAGCTCTGTGACAAAAATAACAGGCAATTTACTGGGGTGGATTTCGAATCCACGACCTTTGCAATTCTAGAGCAGTGTCTTACCATTTAGACCACCGAGATTGCCTGGTAGATTGATCTGTAGTGTGTGTTGACCAAATACAATGGCTCGAGCTGTTTATCTCCTTAATGTGGTCCTAAATTTTTATGAATGGAATGATAACGATTGATTGATTACAAAATAAAATATGTAATTAGCTTTATTGAGTTTGAGTCTGGTCACAAGGTGGGACTTGAGTCTGGTCACAAAGTGGGACTTGATTCGGATTGTTCTTAATTAGTTTTAGTATTTCAAGTTGTTAGTGAATAGGTTTGTGAGGCACAGTCAGATATCAGTTCTTTAAACTGTTTTTTGTTCACTTAGAGGTTTGTGCGTGTCGTCTGTAGTGCAATGATAAATTGAACCTTCGCGTCAGTTCATGAAAACGGAAATTGCCAGTTTCCGTGCAAAGTTGCCTAGAGCCTCATCATCGTAATTAAAAAATTAAAGTTCCTGAAGCCTTGAAACTTTATGAAATTGTAGGCCTCTGTTAGCATTGACTTACAGGCAGTGGACACTATTGGTAATTACTCAAAATAATTATTATCATTCAACCTTACTTGGTGACGAGTATTGGGGGGAGGTTGATAAGTATAAACCATTGGGAGAAATGGCTTCCTCTGAAGTAATGTAGTTTTTGAGAAACAAGTTATTTTCCACAATTTGATTTTGAGACTCCAGATTTAGAATTTGAGTTCTCGAAATCAAGCATCTGAGAGCATACAACTTTGTGTGACAAGGTTTTTTCTTCTTTCGTTATTATCTCGCAACTTCGACGATCGATTGAGCTAAAATTTTCACAGGTTTGTTATTTTATGCATATGTTAAACACCAAGTGTGAAGACTAGTCTTTGACAGTTACTAATAGTGTCCACTGTCTTTAACATGCAAAACTGAAAACTACAATTGGTTCTGTAGGCAGTGTGTCTGAGTTTGTGGTGTCCGTGATGAAATGGTAGAGTCAGAACTAGCAAATTTCATCCCAGAAGTGTAAACATAAAGGTGATAAGACATGGCAATTGAATGTGGTAATTTCCGGTTTTGCTGGGAACAACAATTTTTTTCTTCTTTTCATGTGGCTCTGCTGTGATCACAAGTGGGATCAGAGCTGGGGTCGATTTCACTAACGCGTTTTGGTCATCGCAAACGCCGAAATCGATCGCTAAATCTAAAATCCATCGCAACTTAGCGATGGATTTTTAGCCGACGATTTCACTCAAACTTAACGATGAATATACTCGTCGCAAAGTTGTATTTAGCGATGACAATCTTGTGATGACATGTTAGTGGTCGCAAAATAAAAGTTCATCGCAAACTTATGATACATTGCGCCATTATGTGCTTATAGTTATAGCGGTGTACGTTTTGACGTATAAATTGCCCGTGATTTAGAGTAAAATGAGTGGCGCTACATTATTTTAGTCGTGTGGTCTTTTACCTGGTAGACTCAGATTGCCGATGACAACTATCAGCGACGCAACTGCAGCAAAGAGCCCCTTAATATCGGTAAAAAGGAGATACTACATGGATTCGATTATTTTAACCATCATTTTTAGAAAAAAATGTGTAATGTATTGGCAAATTGACAGTGTGAAGCTAAGTATTATTAGACAGATATGTCAGAATTTTCATCAATCCCACCGGTACAACAGACTTACGAAAACTGTTTAGTAAAATCTAAAATTATAATAGAGGCCATAGGCCTATAAATGCTTTAACCCTTTGTAAATGAATGCCTAAACATCGTCCACAATAGTTCGTACGTGTGCACCAACATGACAACGATTTACATATAAACTGCACAATGCCATTTCATTTCGAGCGACGACCGACGATTTTGTTGCGGGATGTCAAAGGTCACTACTTTTAGCCTCGTACAAAAACTTTATTTCCCTTTTAACGTCATCGCAATTGCGATGACTTTAGTGAAACGCAGAGTTAGCGACATCGCAATTGCGATGGATTTGAGGTTAGCGATCTTATCGCAAGTGTGTTAGCGATGATCGCAAACATAGACGTTAGTGAAATCGACCCCTGGATCAAGCACTGTTGTAAGCGTGACACAAGATCTTAATCTGTGGTCAATATAAAAATGCTGGATCTCAATCCACCTTTCTGGATTGAGTGTAAACGCAGTGTTTGTGTTACAACCATAAAAATTGTTTAAGAGATGTTTAAACTATAAACACTAAATGGACCACAAGTTGAAATTTGTCCTGGCTTGCGACAGAAAGCCAGTTGGCAAAGGAAAGGAACAAGTTAATGAAAAACTCTGAGTCTGAACTGTCATGGGGTTGTACTCTACTGGCAGCAATCAATTATAGATTTGCAATAACAAAGCTCCGACTAGTCTTCCGATTTTCTGGCTGTGGTGTGTATTTTTAAGGACACCTACGTATACAGTGCAGAGACTTGATTTTGGTTAAAGGCACTGGACACTGTTGGTAATTACTCAAAATAATTGTAAGCATAAAACCTTTCTCGGTAACGAGTAATGGGGAGCTGTTGATAGTATAAAACATTGTGAGAAACAGGTCCCTCTGAAGTAAAGTAGTTTTTGAGAAAGAAGTAATATTTATCACTAAAATAGTTGAATTTGATTACGAGACCCCAGAATTAGATTTTGAAGTCTCGAAGTCAAGCATCTGAAAGCACACAACTTGGGCAACAAGGGAGTTTTTTCTTTTTATTCTCTCGCAACTTCGACGACCAATTGAGTTCAAAATTTGACAGGTTTGTTATTTTATGCATATGTTAAGATACATCAAGTGACAAGACTGGTCTTTGACCATTACCAATAGTGTCTATGCCCTTAACTCTATAGTCCAAAGGGCTCGTATTTTCACCTGGTGTCAAGATGTAAGACTGTATTGGATCATCCAGTGCATGCTAAAAGAGCAGACTTAATCTGTGAAGATGTCCCTAATTAGGTTATGTGATCAATGTATGCGTGGGTTGTTTCAATGCGGGCTACAGTGGCCCACATGAAGCCGCTTGAGAAGTTATGACACTGTCAAGGCTCTGGAGGTGTTTTTCTGCTGTGAATCCGTTTCTGGAATCTAACCTTTAAAGTGATGTTAACGTGTGAAATATTACATGCTTCTTCTCCCTGATATTTCATTTGAACATGTCTGGACTGGAAAGAGCAAAATGATTCAAAGTGGATTGATGTTTAAAGGGAATTCGGTATACGTTTGGAAATCACTCTTGAAGAACTTAGAACCCGCCTACAGCAGCTTTCAATAGTATAAAGCATTTAGAAAACATATTCGCCTCAAAGAAATGTGGTTATGTAGGCCTAAATGATTTTCAGATTTTATGCTCAAAATTTTGAATCTAATAAGCATGTGTGTTCCTATTAGGGATGTACTATTCCTGCGCGAGAACATATAACTCCAGATTTTCAGTGATATCTCAAAGAAGCAACTTTTTAAAATGCAATTTTTCACATGTTAGTTTTAGGCCTTAATTGTGTACATACAGTTAAACAGTGTTAAATCAGTTGAACACTTAAAAAAAAAAAAAAGTATAATTTGCCTTTAAAGGCAATGGACACTATTGGTAATTGGGTCTGTCCACACTAATGGGTCTTTTTGGTTCCAAAAGATAACTTTTTAGACTGTGACTGGGAGGGTACACAAAATACCACATTTTTCCCTGTATTTTGTTTTGTACAATTCTCTGCTGATAGTGAGTGTGCGTACTAAACAGTATAACAAATGTCTTATAATTTAAGAAGTTACGCAGTTTTCTTTAAGACACATTGTTTGTAACGAGGACAGACATTTTGTATTGGAATTGGCTAGAAATGGATGACACAAATAAATAATTAATTAATTTATTTACTCAAAGGTTAATTAAGTTAGACCCATTGCCCCTATTTTATGGTTATCTGTAAAAACCAAGAGTACCTTGAGGTTTTTCAGCTGGTATGAATGTTTGTTTTTAACATGGACAGACATATTGTGACAAATATCTGTCCATGTTACAAACCTAACATCTTCAAGATAATTCTCTGTAGTTTCTTGAGTACCCACGCAGATGTCTTGGTTTTGCCTGGAAACATTCTTTGCAGGGACAGCATTGTAGGGGACAACATTTTTGGCAATCTGTTTATATTATTATGCCTTTCTCACCATTTATGTACGAAATGTCTGTCCAACATTCCCCTGTTACAAACATAATCATCTTGAAGATCCCCAGTTATTGCTAAAATACAGATAAATGTGTCTTGCTCTTTTCAAACAAAAACCTTGAAGTGATTTGGAATGTGCATGAGAAACAAGCTTGACAAAACTCTTCTTGTTTATTTTTGTCACCCATTTATAAAAAAAAGTCACACCAAATGGTCCCATTAGTGTGGACAGACCCAATTACGCAAAATAATTATCATCATAAAACCTTTCTTGACTACTAGTAATGGGGAGAGGTTGATAGTATAAAACATTGTGAGAAACAGCTCCCTCTGAAGTGACATAGTTTTTGAGAAAGAAGTAATTTTCCACGAATTTGATTTCGAGACCTCAAGTTTAGAATTTGAAGTCTCGAAATCAAGCATCAGAAAGCACACACCTTCGTGTGACAAGGGTGTTTTTTTCTTTCGTTATTATCTCGCAACTTCGACGACCATTTGAGCTAAAATTTTCACAGGTTTGTTATTTTATGCATATGTTGAGATACACCAACTGTGAAGACTAGTCTTTGACAATTACCAATAGTGTCCAGTGTCTTTAAAAAAGGGTCGATACTCAGCCGATACTAAAAGGTCACTTCAAGAAGGAACAATGGCTGGAGTTGCGATAGGATGTAGGCAAGATGTCACTAAGATGACATCTCTGAACACTTCTTTATTCATTGTATGTGTTCATCACTGTGTTCTAGATATCTGTGCACTGAGGGGACACTTGTAATTGAATCAATTGTACAGACTTCAAGATGTATTTAAGTTTTAAAGGCAGTGGACACTATTGGTAATTGTCAAAGACTAGCCTTCACAGTTGGTGTATCTCAACATATGCATAAAATAACAAACCTGTGAAAATTTGAGCTCAATTGGTCGTCGAAGCTGCGAGATATTAATGTAAGAAAAACACCATTGTCACACAAAGTTGTGTGCTTTCAGATGCTTGATTTCGAGACGTCAAATTCTAAATCTGAGGTCTCTAAATCAAATTCATGGAAAATTACTTCTTTCTCGAAAACTACACTACTTCAGAGGGAGCCATTTCTCACAATGTTTTGTATTATCAACCTCTCCCCATTACTTGTTACCAAGTCAGGTTTCATGCTAGTAATTATTTTGAGTAATTACCAATAGTGTCCACTGTCTTTAGTTCTGTGTAATGTATAGTAGTTCCATCCTATGCTTGGAACTGTAAGAGAGTAAGAAAACCGTGTTATTTGATGTAATGTTACCCAGGCTTGTATGCTTCGTTTTTGAAAGAACGAAGGCACCAAGGCATGTTCTCCTTGAGAAGGGGCATCCTGCAGGGAAATTGTTAATTTCTACTGGAGCATTTTAAGGGCACCAAGGTAATAATGATCAGGGGGATGATCAGGGGGCATGGAGGCAAATCGCCTTTGTTGCCTCTGTGAAGTATCATCAGGTTTATATTTCCATTTGTGTGTGTATAAGTGCTGTTTTTGTTGGGTATGTGTTTGACAAAAACACAATTTGCCATAAGCCTTATTTTCTATGAATATAGAATAAAATAATATAAAATAAGATTAAATAGTGTTTTTTTTTACAATAAGTCTTTTAAGAGATTCTATTGTTCTTACAACCATTGGTTTATGATTGATCACAGGCCATTTTGTTATTCCTTGGTTAAATTTTACAGGCCATTAATTTACCTGCGCTGTGCAATGAACCAGCCCATAGTATAGATTGCTTGTCAAAATATCCTTATTTAAAGGCAGTGGACACTATTGGTAATGACTCAACATAATTATCACCATAAAACCTTACTTGGTGATGAGTAGTGGGGAGAGGTTGATGGTATAAGACATTGTGAGAAACGGCTCCCTCTGAAGTGCCATAGTTTTTGAGAAAGAAGTAATTTTCCACGAATTTGATTTCGAGACCTCAGATTTAGAACTTGAGGTCTCAAAATCAACCATCTAAAACGCACACAACTTCGTGTGACAAGGGTTATTTTTCTTTCATTATTATCTTGCAACTTCGATGACCGATTGAGCTCAAATTTTCACAGGTTTGTTATTTTATGCATATGTTGAGATACACCAACTGTGAAGGCTAGTCTTTGACAATTACCAATAGTGTCCTCTGCCTTTAAAACACTGTTTGTCCCATATATTGATCAACAGAGCTCCGAGAGCAGCTTGCTTTGATACTTGAAGCTTTGTAGGGCTACATATCTAATGATGGATTCATCTTGTTCTAATCATGGTCTCGTGTGCATTTAATTTTCTCATCAACTTATTAATTAGAATGCTCCGTTTTTTAATGCATGACAAGTATGGTGACCTACTTACATTTTGAGTATGTCATGCATAAACATGAATGTGCCCAGCATAGCATAGGAAAGTGCTGTTGAACAGAAAACAAATTACACAGCCAGTAGCCAGCATTACATTACATAAAGTAACCCCATTGCTTAAAATGTAGCCCTGCCCCTAAAATGGGCAAGATCCGAGATGGGTCCACAACTATCACTGATCCCTAGGAAGTTTCATGCTTTTACCTCAAAGTGCACGCTTTTCCCGCATATGGGCCTCAGCAGATGGACTATTATAAGCCCACTAAATGTTTAAATATTTTCCTGGACAAAAGCTTTTTGCAAACTAAAGTGCATACATTTATAACATTGTTGCAGTTGGTGGCCTGTCATATTTTTGCTTAGCATAGAAAATTGGCTAAGCTACATATTTGTTGGCTTGCCAGCTATATTAAACTTGGCCCTGGTCCAAACTTGTTTGTTGCATACAAAACTTGCTCAGTAGCTCGACTAAATGAGGGCTCAGGTGTTTGGTGTAATGATGGTAGCTGATGGTACCACCATGCCTAGACAATATGCATTTAGAATGGTTAATGTTATTTACTATCACGACGTGTAACATAGCCTTAAATTTACATTTTAATACTTAAGTGGAATTATGCAGGCAGCTTTTAGTATGTGGAGATTAAAGTAAAGTCTATAAAATGTTATTATCTAAAGATGTGTTTGTCTGCATTATACTTGTGACATGGTGTACAAAGAAATGTATACAACATTGCAGCCAGGTACGTGCACATGTACATGTTGGGATATAGTTGTAGTACATGTATTTTGATTTTCTTTCATTTTTACAGTATCCAAATTTATAAACACTTTTAAGTAAAGAGAAAGTGCATGAATGGGAGAATTTTGGGATGCTTGGTGGCAGCAGACTTACCAGGTAAAATCCATTGCTCTCGGTCATGTGCGCACGCTCAGAACTACATAAACAATGGAACTTACCTGGTAAGTCTGCTGCCACCTAGCGTCCAAAAGTCTCCCATTGTAACTTATTGGAAAAAAATGTTCAGTTTCAATCTGAAAGCCCACTGTTTGGAATAAAGTATGACACATGATGCATGTTCCACCAATCAAATAAAAAAAACACATTAACACCATCAGACAGATATTGAGGAACCAAACTGTTCACACATTGAGCTCATTGACTTTTAATGTGTTTCTAAATCTTTGAACTCTCTGCTAATTCTATACGATCGAGGAAAAATCTCATTTAAGACAACAAATTACTTCTTCTTTGAAGTTAATTTCTTTACAATGGTAATTCTCAGCAGTGAGGCATTGACAATGGAGGAAAATAAGCCTACTGTCAATTGTAATAAGCTGTGATTGACGAGGAAAGATGAACACAATTGCAAAATTAGAACCATCTACCCCCTCCTCCTCCCTGCCGGCATTGCTCAATTTTTTGGCCCAGTTATTGAGCAGATAAAGAAAACAAATCAGGGCTCATCACAGTATGCAGGGTTTGGTCTTAATATAGAGGAAAGGTCAACGTATGAGAGGATTTTAATATTTGAGAGTGAAATTTCCTTGATCAGTTTTCTTGAGTTGATAAACACTGAGCGTGACATATTTATAATTAAAAGTAGGATCATCAGATGAGCTACATTCGTTAATCTCTTCATCATCATAAAAGGAAACTGTGCAATTTCTGATGATATGTTGCATCTCTTAAATGTGATTTCAATTTGAGACATAGTTTTCCTTAAAAAATAAAAATAAGACTGGCAGTTCAGCTGCATTTGTTCAGACTCATCATCATAAAATGAAATTGTGTAATTTTGTATAATACATGTACATTGCATCTCTAAATTATGATTTAATCAAGACATATTTTTCTTGAAACATTATGACACTAAAAAAAAGCCTTGTTAGTCCTGGTGGTCCCCCCTTTAAGGACCTGTTGGGGCTTTGCAGGCAAGCAACCCCTACGGTGAGCCAACCAAGCAAGAAGTTTTACAATTTCTGAAAAGTGGTCCCCCCTTTAAGGACCTGTTGGCGCTTTGCAGGCAAGCAACCCCTACGGTGAGCCAACCAAGCAAGAAGTTTTACAATTTCTGAAAAGTGGTCCCCCCTTTAAGGACCTGTTGGCGCTTTGCAGGCAAGCAACCCCTACGGTGAGCCAACCAAGCAAGAAGTTTTACAATTTCTGAAAAGTGGTCCCCCCTTTAAGGACCTGTTGGCGCTTTGCAGGCAAGCGACCCCTACGGTGAGCCAACCAAGCAAGAAGTTTTACAATTTCTGAAAAGTGGTCCCCCCTTTAAGGACCTGTTGGCGCTTTGCAGGCAAGCGACCCCTACGGTGAGCCAACCAAGCAAGAAGTTTTACAATTTCTGAAAAGTGGTCCCCCCTTTAAGGACCTGTTGGCGCTATGCAGGCAAGCAACCCCTACGGTGAGCCAACCAAGCAAGAAGTTTTACAATTTCTGAAAAGTGGTCCCCCCTTTAAGGACCTGTTGGCGCTTTGCAGGCAAGCAACCCCTACGGTGAGCCAACCAAGCAAGAAGTTTTACAATTTCTGAAAAGTGGTCCCCCCTTTAAGGACCTGTTGGCGCTTTGCAGGCAAGCAACCCCTACGGTGAGCCAACCAAGCAAGAAGTTTTACAATTTCTGAAAAGTGGTCCCCCCTTTAAGGACCTGTTGGCGCTTTGCAGGCAAGCAACCCCTACGGTGAGCCAACCAAGCAAGAAGTTTTACAATTTCTGAAAAGTGGTCCCCCCTTTAAGGACCTGTTGGCGCTTTGCAGGCAAGCAACCCCTACGGTGAGCCAACCAAGCAAGAAGTTTTACAATTTCTGAAAAGTGGTCCCCCCTTTAAGGACCTGTTGGCGCTTTGCAGGCAAGCAACCCCTACGGTGAGCCAACCAAGCAAGAAGTTTTACAATTTCTGAAAAGTGGTCCCCCCTTTAAGGACCTGTTGGCGCTTTGCAGGCAAGCAACCCCTACGGTGAGCCAACCAAGCAAGAAGTTTTACAATTTCTGAAAAGTGGTCCCCCCTTTAAGGACCTGTTGGCGCTTTGCAGGCAAGCAACCCCTACGGTGAGCCAACCAAGCAAGAAGTTTTACAATTTCTGAAAAGTGGTCCCCCCTTTAAGGACCTGTTGGCGCTTTGCAGGCAAGCAACCCCTACGGTGAGCCAACCAAGCAAGAAGTTTTACAATTTCTGAAAAGTGGTCCCCCCTTTAAGGACCTGTTGGCGCTTTGCAGGCAAGCAACCCCTACGGTGAGCCAACCAAGCAAGAAGTTTTACAATTTCTGAAAAGTGGTCCCCCCTTTAAGGACCTGTTGGCGCTTTGCAGGCAAGCAACCCCTACGGTGAGCCAACCAAGCAAGAAGTTTTACAATTTCTGAAAAGTGGTCCCCCCTTTAAGGACCTGTTGGCGCTTTGCAGGCAAGCAACCCCTACGGTGAGCCAACCAAGCAAGAAGTTTTACAATTTCTGAAAAGTGGTCCCCCCTTTAAGGACCTGTTGGCGCTTTGCAGGCAAGCAACCCCTACGGTGAGCCAACCAAGCAAGAAGTTTTACAATTTCTGAAAAGTGGTCCCCCCTTTAAGGACCTGTTGGCGCTTTGCAGGCAAGCAACCCCTACGGTGAGCCAACCAAGCAAGAAGTTTTACAATTTCTGAAAAGTGGTCCCCCCTTTAAGGACCTGTTGGCGCTTTGCAGGCAAGCAACCCCTACGGTGAGCCAACCAAGCAAGAAGTTTTACAATTTCTGAAAAGTGGTCCCCCCTTTAAGGACCTGTTGGCGCTTTGCAGGCAAGCAACCCCTACGGTGAGCCAACCAAGCAAGAAGTTTTACAATTTCTGAAAAGTGGTCCCCCCTTTAAGGACCTGTTGGCGCTTTGCAGGCAAGCAACCCCTACGGTGAGCCAACCAAGCAAGAAGTTTTACAATTTCTGAAAAGTGGTCCCCCCTTTAAGGACCTGTTGGCGCTTTGCAGGCAAGCAACCCCTACGGTGAGCCAACCAAGCAAGAAGTTTTACAATTTCTGAAAAGTGGTCCCCCCTTTAAGGACCTGTTGGCGCTTTGCAGGCAAGCAACCCCTACGGTGAGCCAACCAAGCAAGAAGTTTTACAATTTCTGAAAAGTGGTCCCCCCTTTAAGGACCTGTTGGCGCTTTGCAGGCAAGCAACCCCTACGGTGAGCCAACCAAGCAAGAAGTTTTACAATTTCTGAAAAGTGGTCCCCCCTTTAAGGACCTGTTGGCGCTTTGCAGGCAAGCAACCCCTACGGTGAGCCAACCAAGCAAGAAGTTTTACAATTTCTGAAAAGTGGTCCCCCCTTTAAGGACCTGTTGGCGCTTTGCAGGCAAGCAACCCCTACGGTGAGCCAACCAAGCAAGAAGTTTTACAATTTCTGAAAAGTGGTCCCCCCTTTAAGGACCTGTTGGCGCTTTGCAGGCAAGCAACCCCTACGGTGAGCCAACCAAGCAAGAAGTTTTACAATTTCTGAAAAGTGGTCCCCCCTTTAAGGACCTGTTGGCGCTTTGCAGGCAAGCAACCCCTACGGTGAGCCAACCAAGCAAGAAGTTTTACAATTTCTGAAAAGTGGTCCCCCCTTTAAGGACCTGTTGGCGCTTTGCAGGCAAGCGACCCCTACGGTGAGCCAACCAAGCAAGAAGTTTTACAATTTCTGAAAAGTGGTCCCCCCTTTAAGGACCTGTTGGCGCTATGCAGGCAAGCAACCCCTACGGTGAGCCAACCAAGCAAGAAGTTTTACAATTTCTGAAAAGTGGTCCCCCCTTTAAGGACCTGTTGGCGCTTTGCAGGCAAGCAACCCCTACGGTGAGCCAACCAAGCAAGAAGTTTTACAATTTCTGAAAAGTGGTCCCCCCTTTAAGGACCTGTTGGCGCTTTGCAGGCAAGCAACCCCTACGGTGAGCCAACCAAGCAAGAAGTTTTACAATTTCTGAAAAGTGGTCCCCCCTTTAAGGACCTGTTGGCGCTTTGCAGGCAAGCAACCCCTACGGTGAGCCAACCAAGCAAGAAGTTTTACAATTTCTGAAAAGTGGTCCCCCCTTTAAGGACCTGTTGGCGCTTTGCAGGCAAGCAACCCCTACGGTGAGCCAACCAAGCAAGAAGTTTTACAATTTCTGAAAAGTGGTCCCCCCTTTAAGGACCTGTTGGCGCTTTGCAGGCAAGCGACCCCTACGGTGAGCCAACCAAGCAAGAAGTTTTACAATTTCTGAAAAGTGGTCCCCCCTTTAAGGACCTGTTGGCGCTTTGCAGGCAAGCAACCCCTACGGTGAGCCAACCAAGCAAGACGTTTTACAATTTCTGAAAAGTGGTCCCCCCTTTAAGGACCTGTTGGCGCTTTGCAGGCAAGCAACCCCTACGGTGAGCCAACCAAGCAAGAAGTTTTACAATTTCTGAAAAGTGGTCCCCCCTTTAAGGACCTGTTGGCGCTTTGCAGGCAAGCAACCCCTACGGTGAGCCAACCAAGCAAGACGTTTTACAATTTCTGAAAAGTGGTCCCCCCTTTAAGGACCTGTTGGCGCTTTGCAGGCAAGCAACCCCTACGGTGAGCCAACCAAGCAAGAAGTTTTACAATTTCTGAAAAGTGGTCCCCCCTTTAAGGACCTGTTGGCGCTTTGCAGGCAAGCAACCCCTACGGTGAGCCAACCAAGCAAGAAGTTTTACAATTTCTGAAAAGTGGTCCCCCCTTTAAGGACCTGTTGGCGCTTTGCAGGCAAGCAACCCCTACGGTGAGCCAACCAAGCAAGAAGTTTTACAATTTCTGAAAAGTGGTCCCCCCTTTAAGGACCTGTTGGCGCTTTGCAGGCAAGCAACCCCTACGGTGAGCCAACCAAGCAAGAAGTTTTACAATTTCTGAAAAGTGGTCCCCCCTTTAAGGACCTGTTGGCGCTTTGCAGGCAAGCAACCCCTACGGTGAGCCAACCAAGCAAGAAGTTTTACAATTTCTGAAAAGTGGTCCCCCCTTTAAGGACCTGTTGGCGCTTTGCAGGCAAGCAACCCCTACGGTGAGCCAACCAAGCAAGAAGTTTTACAATTTCTGAAAAGTGGTCCCCCCTTTAAGGACCTGTTGGCGCTTTGCAGGCAAGCAACCCCTACGGTGAGCCAACCAAGCAAGAAGTTTTACAATTTCTGAAAAGTGGTCCCCCCTTTAAGGACCTGTTGGCGCTTTGCAGGCAAGCAACCCCTACGGTGAGCCAACCAAGCAAGAAGTTTTACAATTTCTGAAAAGTGGTCCCCCCTTTAAGGACCTGTTGGCGCTTTGCAGGCAAGCAACCCCTACGGTGAGCCAACCAAGCAAGAAGTTTTACAATTTCTGAAAAGTGGTCCCCCCTTTAAGGACCTGTTGGCGCTTTGCAGGCAAGCAACCCCTACGGTGAGCCAACCAAGCAAGAAGTTTTACAATTTCTGAAAAGTGGTCCCCCCTTTAAGGACCTGTTGGCGCTTTGCAGGCAAGCAACCCCTACGGTGAGCCAACCAAGCAAGAAGTTTTACAATTTCTGAAAAGTGGTCCCCCCTTTAAGGACCTGTTGGCGCTTTGCAGGCAAGCAACCCCTACGGTGAGCCAACCAAGCAAGAAGTTTTACAATTTCTGAAAAGTGGTCCCCCCTTTAAGGACCTGTTGGCGCTTTGCAGGCAAGCAACCCCTACGGTGAGCCAACCAAGCAAGAAGTTTTACAATTTCTGAAAAGTGGTCCCCCCTTTAAGGACCTGTTGGCGCTTTGCAGGCAAGCAACCCCTACGGTGAGCCAACCAAGCAAGAAGTTTTACAATTTCTGAAAAGTGGTCCCCCCTTTAAGGACCTGTTGGCGCTTTGCAGGCAAGCAACCCCTACGGTGAGCCAACCAAGCAAGAAGTTTTACAATTTCTGAAAAGTGGTCCCCCCTTTAAGGACCTGTTGGCGCTTTGCAGGCAAGCAACCCCTACGGTGAGCCAACCAAGCAAGACGTTTTACAATTTCTGAAAAGTGGTCCCCCCTTTAAGGACCTGTTGGCGCTTTGCAGGCAAGCAACCCCTACGGTGAGCCAACCAAGCAAGAAGTTTTACAATTTCTGAAAAGTGGTCCCCCCTTTAAGGACCTGTTGGCGCTTTGCAGGCAAGCAACCCCTACGGTGAGCCAACCAAGCAAGAAGTTTTACAATTTCTGAAAAGTGGTCCCCCCTTTAAGGACCTGTTGGCGCTTTGCAGGCAAGCAACCCCTACGGTGAGCCAACCAAGCAAGAAGTTTTACAATTTCTGAAAAGTGGTCCCCCCTTTAAGGACCTGTTGGCGCTTTGCAGGCAAGCAACCCCTACGGTGAGCCAACCAAGCAAGAAGTTTTACAATTTCTGAAAAGTGGTCCCCCCTTTAAGGACCTGTTGGCGCTTTGCAGGCAAGCAACCCCTACGGTGAGCCAACCAAGCAAGAAGTTTTACAATTTCTGAAAAGTGGTCCCCCCTTTAAGGACCTGTTGGCGCTTTGCAGGCAAGCAACCCCTACGGTGAGCCAACCAAGCAAGAAGTTTTACAATTTCTGAAAAGTGGTCCCCCCTTTAAGGACCTGTTGGCGCTTTGCAGGCAAGCAACCCCTACGGTGAGCCAACCAAGCAAGAAGTTTTACAATTTCTGAAAAGTGGTCCCCCCTTTAAGGACCTGTTGGCGCTTTGCAGGCAAGCAACCCCTACGGTGAGCCAACCAAGCAAGAAGTTTTACAATTTCTGAAAAGTGGTCCCCCCTTTAAGGACCTGTTGGGGCTTTGCAGGCAAGCAACCCCTACGGTGAGCCAACCAAGCAAGAAGTTTTACAATTTCTGAAAAGTGGTCCCCCCTTTAAGGACCTGTTGGCGCTTTGCAGGCAAGCAACCCCTACGGTGAGCCAACCAAGCAAGAAGTTTTACAATTTCTGAAAAGTGGTCCCCCCTTTAAGGACCTGTTGGCGCTTTGCAGGCAAGCAACCCCTACGGTGAGCCAACCAAGCAAGAAGTTTTACAATTTCTGAAAAGTGGTCCCCCCTTTAAGGACCTGTTGGCGCTTTGCAGGCAAGCAGGCAGCCCCCTGCGCTGTGAGCAACCAACCCAGCCACATGCAGACTAATGCCATTCTAATTTTGTGAAGATGAGAATGCTAGCCTGCACTCGCCCCAAAGGGAATCTAATTAGATCCAAGTCTTCACCATCTTCCTCATAAATTTCTCCCTCGTTTCCCCGAGGCGAATACAGGAAGCACTGGTGCTTTAATCTCGTCATTTGCTCGTCGTCGCACCCCCGTCTTCTTCTTTCTTCTATACCTCTCTTATTTTTTTTTTTAAGTATCGGAGCACATCTCCGTTACTGCCTTTCATTTGTGGCAATGCTAATCAGGGTCATAGAGCTGTGACATTTATTGGGGGGAGAGGGTGTAATTGAATTATTTGAATTAGAACAAAGCTGCAAATTAAGTAGAGACATATCAAGAGTGGATTGGAGAAGTGTGCAGCCTGTATCATGAGTTAAGATATCTGGCTGTGTTAAATGGGATTTATTTAAGGATGTTTTTTTTCCTTTTTTTTCTTGAGTTATCTTGGGAGAGCTTCAAATAACTTCTTTATATTATTGACTCTTAGGCCTATAACAAAAACGTGTGCACAGATCAGTGATACATTGACAATTCCACACTAACTCATAAAAAAATGATATGTTGGCGTACAGGCCCCCCAAAATAGGGTAGGTAGGTAGGGATTATTACTATTATTTATTTATTTATTTTTTTTCCCTCCCAGCAACGAAAATGACTTGTTTTCTAATTGTTTATGCCGGTAGTATACTCGATAACAAAAGAAAACAAGGCTACACACAACAAATAGTATATTTTTAAACTCTTGATGACATTTATTTTATTGTTATGTCTTTAATAGATTTTAATCATTAAATTTCTTCCCTTGAAAAAAAACCCCAATATCCAGGGTCGGGCGTATTTTTAGGGTAGGTCCGGTTACGCCAATATAACATTTTCTTTGTATGCCTAATGCACACATACAAGTGTGGCATGGGAGGGGAACAAGACAGTAACAAATGAAGTAGGAATATATATCTGCCTGCGTCCATGCAAAGGTACATGAGGATTGTGGTTGAAAAACAGGTAAATCTTCAAAATTTATAAACAGACAATTTTGTTATCATCTGGTAGAAGTTATACCAAAACAAGGTTATTGGACCAAACCGACTCTTGGGGATAGTTACCAGCCAGAATAAAGAAAGCCCCTTTCCTGGTTAGTCGAAAGTAAACTTGTTCATGACAAATTTTAAACACCAGCATTGACAAGTTGTTAATTACTTATATTTTGTCTTTCTTACTTATTACCTTGCTATCATTTTACATTTAATTTTTTTTTTTGTCTCATTTGTTTCGCTCATAATGTGCCCGAGAAAGAAGTAAGTATCTACAAATGTAAAATAAACCTTGTAACTTGATTGTAGGCATTAAGAAGAAAAAAATGATTAAAAAACAGATTGGAATTTTTATGGTGAAAAATTGCATGATGCCGGATTTGCTTTGTTGAAAATACTTAGTGCGACGCTGATTTCACTATGAAATTATACTAATATATACAGATGATGAATACATGTGAAGCCGAGCATAACGCTTGGTTTATTTACAGGGACCCTGGTCAATACAGTATGAAAATTTAATGATGTGTCAAAGATGATTTAAGAACAGTCTTTGTGGTTCTGCTTCTCGTCTGAACTTGAACCTTTTTTTTTTTGAGACCTTCAAAATGACGCAAGTTGGTTTACTTGTCAGTAGGAGTAAACTGACAATAGATGGATTGTCCTTGACCACCATCTTTGAGGAAAACAATGAAAAGGTGCACGCCTGTACGCCCTGCACACGACCCTCAGGCAGTAGTAACCTTTCACACAAGCACGTTTCATCAAGGGATCTCTATAAAGCAAGACAATTTCACAAAATAGCATTATTTATCCAGCAAGTTGATAAAGTTGTTACAAGTTATATATACATGTATGAATTGAAGAGAATTCAATGGAATTGAAATTGGTGTCAAAAATAAAATCAATCAAAAACAAACTGGCTTTGAAACTCAACATTTTCTCAAACTTGAGTTTGGCTTGAAGATTATGATGTTTCTGACTCCATTCTTACGTGGGAAAATTATTTTATTTTCCAACTTTCCCACATCTAAAAAATACAGGAACAGACAAGAAAAATGAACACAAGTGTTTTGGTGAACATTGGAATGCCGAAGCTGCTCGCCTCCATATTAACAATGTTGTCTATGTGTTTTGGGCCCAATTCCATAGCGCTGCTTAACGGTAAGCAAATTTGCGTGCTTACTGTAGCAGAAAAATTTGCTTAAGCCTTAGCATATTTCACAGGTTAGCAGAAAAATTGGGCGGCCATATTGCGTGTTTACCGTGGATTTGCATTGTGACGTCATTTATCTTTGTAAAGTAAGCACCGAGAGGTTAGCATGCCTTTTTGTGTGCTGACGGTTAACATTTCTATGAAATAGAAGTTGCACAGTAAGCACAAAATCGGCCGATAAGCAGCGCTATGAAATTGGGCCCTGTCGTTTAGTTTGGGAAAATGTCTTTTGGAAACTTGGATTGATAAAAATGCAGGGCTTAGACTGTCTGATGCATCAGATTTAATTGAGGCACCAGTGTGGGGGGAAATGGAATTCAACAGATCCCTGATATAAGAATCCCATCTGTTCCATTTAAATATTGACTTTTGATTGATAAATATTTGATAGGTTGTAAATTTGAGTAGGGGGCGCTGAAGCACACGTACGTGTACAGAAGGTATCTAGTGTGCTGATGCTTTGCTCTCCGTGAATTCCAATTTGCCTAGTAAGCTTGTAATTTGGTATAAAGGTTAATGTAGATTTATCTACCATTAATTACATTTTGCCACAGTGATGTACACTTTAGTTGGGTGGGGGGGGGGGGCTTTTAAGCAGCTGTTTTTGGCGAATTGTTGGGGTTTTGCAGTTTTGCTGCTATGCAAATAATTTTTGATTGAAAACAGAGCATCTAAATTAAAATGTAAAACAGAAAGATTCCATAATTTGAGTTCTCAAATCTTTTAGAGAACCTTAACCCCAAAAGAAACCAATGCATAATCTTGCAAACAAACGCTTAAATACTACTTATAGTAGTTACAACTGTTTCTAGAGAATGTTGTCTTAAATGTTAATTCATGTCGGTGCACACAGTCATTAACATATGGCGTACTTGTACTTGCCCCTCAAAATGCAATTCTCCTCCCTATTAAACTCATGGTACATCCCTGTCCAATGGAAACTGGAAACAGAATCCTGCACCCGAATGTTTCAAAATTACTCAAAGTATCTCAACTATTTCTTGATAATATTGTCTTAATTGTTGATTGGGGTTAGTTTGCAGTCATATGGCGTACGTGTACTTGCCCCTCAAAACCTCCTCCAATCTTCCTCCCTATTCAACATGTGGTACATCCCCGTCAGCGCAATATAACGTCTATGCCTCCTGTCACATCAATTGTCTCCCCGGTTCCCAAGACACCACGCAACATCGTTGGCGGCCGTGTGGCGCTTATTGTTTTGCATGTTGAACAGTGCGGATGCATAAACTGCAAGGTGTTGGGAGGGGAAATGAGCAAAGTGGTGATGGATAATTGCAATACTACTCCGACTGTTCTGGCCAACATGCATTCTCAGATCCAATCTGTGTGATTATAAGAAATACTTGGGTATACTACTTGTATGTACGCAGTGTAATCTTGTAAGGTAAAGAATATGCACTGTTTATTCAGGTATTAATTGTATTAAAGTTGTTATTGACATAATTAATTCACTTACTTTTGTATATAGTGGACACATCATGAAGCAATGTGGAAAACTTGAAAAATTTGAACAATGTGACGATTTTTGTCTTTTAAAATATTATTTTATAAGCATTAAAATGCTTTATTTATTTACTTGGTTTTCAGGTTTTTAACTCAACTCTTTCTTTTGACAGAGTACACTGTGTTTTATTTTAATAAATGTCAGGAATTTGTTATTTGTATAATTTTTATGATCATCACTTTTTCACACACCATTTTCTCAATAAAGGTAACTTTTTGCCATAATGACTAAAAAAGTGATTGTAGAATTCAGATATTCTGTCTGTCTCCAGAGTAACGGCACCTTCCATGAAATAATGCACTTGTGCACTATTATGTTGAGTACTGTGTGTGATCTTTTAGACATGCGTCGGTGAACAGAAATAAAAAGGCTACACACTCAAGGTTACCAAAGGCACTTTTGAGGGTTCTTTTCGTTTTCATTACACCAAAGATATAATGTTCCTATGTACCCTGTGGTGGTGCAATTGTATGTCTTTTTTCTGTGCAATTTTTATCTATGTTTTTACCTTGTAATGCCACATTATTCAGCTTCGTGCTTCCAGTTTAAAAAGAAGAAAAAAAATGCATGAATGAATGAATGAATGGAAAAAGATAAAAATACGAATTAAAACAAGTCATTTTACGTGCATAGAAATACATTTGAGTCGAATTGGACTTCATAAGCAATTGGCAAGGGTTTTATGATTGAAGAGAGGACAGACGAAAAAGAAGATTTGAGGCTGCATGCTGTTGATAATATTGTGCAAAAGGAAGCTAAAGAAATAAGATAAGATTTCGTTGAGTTTAAGCCTGAGTGCATGTCAAGTGGACGTCCTAGTAGAAAGCAATTAATTACATAGACACAAGCCTGAGGATACAAATGTACACAGCGCAAGCTACATGTACAATGTATACTTAACCCCTTCTCGTTTCACCTGTAATGATTATCATGAACATGGTGGTGTATCCTCAGGGGAAATTATCACCAGCATCTTTATTGCTCAGACACAATGTACTGTGCTTCTACTCCTTGGAGTTAATTACATTTAGAAATCATGTATGTCTATAGAGAGGACCCACTGAGGGCCTTTTTGGACAATGTAGAAGCTTTCTCTCAAGCCATTAGGCAAAAAAAAACCAATAACATGTTTAGCGTTCTCGAGCTCGACGTTTTGTTTTTAGAAAGCGCCTCTTTTTTCCTTCCTTTTTCTTTCTTTTTTTTTTAAACAAGAAAAATGGATAGGCCTTCAATTTAATGATCTCAGAAAAAAGAAAAGAAACAAAATTGAAAAAAATCCCAGCTGGTCGTGTTGATTATCATTACCTAAAAAAACGAGAGCAAAAAAAATGCTCTTTAATTTGTTCAAAAAGGCAGGACGTGAAACTTTTTTTTTTTTTTTTGCCTATACGCATTATTAACCACTTTTTAAAACTCCAATGTTGTGGTTTTTTTGCCTTTAGGCGTTATTAACCACTTTTTAAAACTCCAATGTTGTGGAAAAAATTCCAAAAATCTTTTGTATTGACTAAGATATGTCTGGGTATTGTATTACTTGCCCAGAGTGAATATTCTACCTCCATCATTAGTCTTTATTCACAGTGATCAAAACAAAATAAAATTCTGT
The DNA here is from genome assembly GCF_902459465.1 of Asterias rubens. Taxonomy (NCBI): domain Eukaryota; kingdom Metazoa; phylum Echinodermata; class Asteroidea; order Forcipulatida; family Asteriidae; genus Asterias; species Asterias rubens. Next base: position 9,714,007 of record NC_047067.1, read on the forward strand.
AGACTTAGCTGTGCATGTGTATTAGAATCGTTAAAAGTTACCTGCTAAAAAGACCAAATCTGACGCATATTTATGAACAAATAAAAATTACAGCTGGGCTGAAAATTGTATTGTTTTAGTTTAAAGGAAAGAGTGCAAATAGAAAGTATAACTTAACCACCATTCCTAATATGGCATGTGTGTGGCTTCAAATAATTACATTAACAATTGTCTGGGAACAATATTTATATATTTTGTTTACCCTATACCTTTAGTAAATAGTTCATATTTCGTTCTCGTCTTGTATCGCTTTCATTGGCTTGAATGTGACACACATTCAGCTGACAGGTCTTTAGACATCAATTCACGCTGTGCATATGGCTTGACTTAGTCAGACTGTTGTGTTAATGACCAGTGCCCAATTTCATATAGCTGCTAAGCACACCATTTTGCTTAGCATGAAATTTCTTCCTTGATAAAAACAGGATTACCAACCAAATTTCCATTTGTTGTATATTACTTGTTACTTGTATTCCGCTGTTGTTTGCATCTTGAAAATCAAGTGGGTATTTAGTTGGTAATCCTTTTTTTTATCAAGGCAAAGATTTCATGCTAAGCAAATTTTTGTGCTAAGCAGCTCTACGAAATTGGGCCCTGGGCCCAAATTCATAGGCTGGTAACCTGGTAACCTTAATCTGGCAATCATGATGTTGTGCTGAGCTACGTTTTGTGCTTAATAGCAGCTCTAGGAAATTGGGAACACTGACTCTGAGCGTTCTTATTATAGTGACCTACAAAATGCACGTACTACACCTTGCCCTCTTGCGCTAGACTTAATGATAGACCAGGCTGCAGCCATCATCTGCTGCGGCCATGAACTCAATTATGGAAGCAGCTACTGTTTTCTTTATCACAAAAGAGCCTTTGTTAAAATTTCATAGAAGATAAAGCCTATTATATGCGAGGTTTACATGCTCTTCAGTTAGCCTAAATTATTTCTCGTAGCAAATACTACGAGGACTTAACACTAACATATACCATGTACACGATGACATAATTACACTGCATAGCTCTACCAGCTTGTGTATACACAATAAAGTGTCCAGGGCAACCATACTTACATTGCAATTTGGTATTTGTTAATTGTAGCGTAAATTATATTGTGCTTGCAGTTGTTTTTATCCAAATACCTGTGAAGTGTTTTATTTGCTGGTACCACTATACTTGAAATAAAAGAGGTCAATTGAAAATGTATGCAGTAATGTATGTCTCTATTTTGTGTACATCATTTTGCTTGAGGTTGGACAAAATCATTGTGAAAATTATATTTTGGCCACCATTTTAAGTGTTTCATACTGTTCTATAGGTAAAAAATAAAATTATCTTAAAATAAGAAAGGTTATGAATTCAAATAATGATTGATTTGATCTTTCATATTCTGCTCTATCGTGTTTATTGTGAGTAATTGGGACAAGTTGTAATTTCAACAAATTCTTTCTGGGTTTGTGTTTGCAGAAACGGCATATATGACAATGCAGGACTAGTGCCCTAAACCGTCGCATCAATAGAAAGCAGGAACTTAACGAGATTTGTAGCACAACGCAATCAAGATGGGTCGTAAGCTGAATCTGTCTCACCTGTCTGAGGGAGAATGCCGTCAGATCTTAGATGTTATACAGCGAGACTTCAGTATCAGGCAAAAAGAGAAGGAACGCTTGGTGTAAGTATACACATTATTGGTAATTTATACTCAAAATAATTGTAAGCATAAAAACGTACTTGGTATGAGAATTAAGAGCTGTTGATAGTATAAAACAATGTGAGAAACGGCTTTCTCTGAAGTTATGTAGTTCTTGAGAAAGAGGTAATTTCTCACTCATATGATACAGACTTCAGCTGAAGCCTTCTATTATGCATCTGAACGCACACAAACTACTGCAACAAGATTGTTTTTTTCTGTCATTATTTTTTTGTGCAAATTCCATGACCAATTGAACTCCAATTTTCACAAATTTGTTATTTTATGGGGATACACCAAGTGAGAATACTGGTCTTTGACAATTACAAAACGTGTCCGGTGCCTTTAATGCTCAAAATTTAGTATAAATTGAAGGCGGACAGTCGATATTATTAGCTTTCCAAGGTATTGGAAAAATGACAAACTGGTATTTGTAAAATTGACAAAATGGTTTTGTCAACTTCCATTTACCTCGGGGAGCTAATAATTGGAAGTTGACTAACTTCCAATACACCAGGGAGCTAATAGCCACAGTCTGTCTAAAATAAACCTATATATGTTATGTTTGTTTTGTACGATACAATAACTTTACGTCAGCATCTTTGAGATTGGGAATAATGTGGAGTGACATATTTGTGCTGCCATCTTCCTGTGTATTTTAGCTAGGGCGATGTTATCGTTAATACTGGTTTATTCAAAATACTCCCTGCAGCCCAAAGGCTATACTGCGCACAGTGCTTGTTCATACATACATCCTGTGCAACGGTTCCATGAGTTTTTTTGTAAAACAATATGCGTAGTAGACTGTTGCACCTTACTACAGTTTCCTATGCGTCTGATGAACCCTGTGTGTGAATACTCATGCAAGCATTTCTAGTAACAGCAGAAATACCTTCTGGGTCTTCTGGCATGTGACAGGGAATAGAATGCACCAGAAATGACCAGTGGAGTTTGACTCGCGATTAAGAAATGTTGTACTGTAGCAGATACTGTAACTGACAGTTTGATGTACAGTGTAGAATGTTATTTGTACGGCAAACTTGGTGACATGATTCTTCGACAATGTGACTTTGTAAATAACATGAATTGCTGGTGATATGATTAATTATTGACACAATTTTATGACAATACGACGGTGAGTCCTGACAGTAAATTGATGCAGAAATGATACACCATGCTGTGTGCCTGTTGACAAAATGCAACCTGTTGACTTTGTGGTCATAGACAACCTGTTCACTCCGACAGACTTTACTGTGGTTACCAGGCAATATGGTACTCGATTCTTAGCTCTCATATCGTAACAACTCTTGATGGTTACCGGGAAACAGTTTTTAGTAAATGAAGTGTTTAATTTTGAAGTGTGCCATTATGTTTGTAGTACACATTGCATGGGCCTTGTATTGGTGCACACACAGTGATCTAACGCTGGGCTGTACAGTGACTCTACTTCCATTTGTGTCCACAAATCCCCCCTCCTGTCTATAGCTGTTTTCCCAATTCCTGTTTGTCTGTTTAACTCTAGCAATATTTTTAATATTATTGGTTTATCATGTAAACTTGTACATTTATTTTTGATGTAATTTTATTGTTAACCAAATGCCATTAGTCTATGACTTTATTTGGTCTTGTATTTTTATATGAAAATAAACCAATATTGAAATTGTGTATTGCTGAATAACTAGAATTACAAGCTATCTACCAATCCATTCATATCTGAATTCAAGGCTTTTATCCTAATATGCAGCAGTTCAGTTATGGAACAGTCTTCCAGAGGTTGTCAAACAGGCTGAACATCAGAATAATTCAAAATTTCTCTTAAATTATACATCAGTTGCTTGATATGTTTTCTATGTTTTGTCCTCAATTTTTTGTATTTTCGATGTTTGTTCCGAGATGAAAAAAAAAAGTCATTGTGTAGACCCTTAATTCCTCCATAACAGTTTTACAACCCGGATCGTTGCATGTACTTTCAGGACACAAGAACCCTATAGTATTGATGTTGCTAGGGCAATGGCTCACAGTGGCATTACATCTCAGATATTTGTAGCCTAAAGCATGCATATCTTACACCTTCGAAATTGATTTGTTGAATCTTTTAACCTTAAAGATTTATGTGCGAGTCACGTTTTGCATTAACACAACCTGGGGCACCTAATTGGAAAAAAACCTAGAAACTCATTAGGCTCTAGTTCTCACTATAAAGTGTGTGCAAATTTTACCTGTATCCTGACTGCAAGTAATCCGACCAATTTAAACAACATTAGAGAAGCTCAACTTGTTTGCTTGGTTTTCATTTGATAAAAAAGAATACATCAAATCAAGACAAACCAGGTGTACAGATTGCAGGCCTCAGAATTAATACTGGACCACAGGCCTAGGGTTGAGTGAGTTAAACCCAAGACTGGACAGGTCTTGTAATTTTCCTATGCACAAAAGTTCCTCTCTGTATCATAGAAATAAAAAGGGGGTTCAAATATTGACTTTAAGGCTTGTTAAGAACTTCAACTGCATTGAGTATCAAAGCATACTTAATACATAAAACAAATAAGATATTCTTCTCGTAGTGCTTGTTCAAATATAAACAGTTTACATGTTTACGTTAAATTGTGTAACTAAATAGAAATTTCTTTCTCATTAGATCAGTAATTCTGGTTCAGTCATCAGTCGATTTGGTCTTCAGTCCCTTTACCTGATTGCGTGGGTTTTTCCCTATTTGAGGTTTTTCTCCCACACCTAAAACTGAACATTTTTGTTCTTAGTTTCAAATCCATTTTGTAATTTGTACGTATTGTGCTGTCGGATGTGCAATAAATTTTTTATAAATTATTCATTGTCAGTGTTTAGTGGACATCTATTTGAAAAAAGGTAATAAACAACATTTAGGTGCAAAATGTTCTTTGGGAAAACAAATAGAATTGTGGAGGAGTTTTTGTTGTGTTGGGTTCATCTAATGAAACAAAGTCAAATTGAATTTTACTCTGTACGTGTACGACACCCACTTACTTCCTAGATGAAGCTTGCTTCTTTTTCATGGTCAATATTTTTTTTTTAATATCACCTTGTGAGATTTCAGTTCAGTGAAATGTACATGCTGTAGTGATGGAGCAAAACAAACCAATGCATCTGCCCATTTTTTTTTTGGCCAAGTAAAAAAATATACCAGTTCATCATCTGGGTTTTTTTTCAAAAAGAGGAGGATGAGTGCCTTTATATTTATTTCAAAGCTGGCCGCCAAGCATTTTAATTCAAGTTTGCCACCAATTCTTCAGTTTCAAGTCGCCACTTACTTCATGTAGTTACAAGTTCTTAAAGGCAGTGGACACCATTGGTAATTACTCAAAATAATTATCGGCATAAAACTTACTTGGTAACAAGTAATGGGGAGAGGTTGATAGTATAAAACATTGTGAGAAACGGCTCCCTTTGAAGTGATGTAGTTTTCGAGAAAGAAGTAAATTTCCACAAATTTGAGTTCGAGACCTCAAGTTTAGAATTTGAGGTCTTGAAATCAAGCATCTGAAAGCACACAACTTCGTGTGACAAGAGTGTTTTTTTCTTTCGCTATTGTCTCGCAACTCCGACGATCAATCAAGCTCCAATTTTCACAGGTTTGTTATTTTATGCATATGTTGAGATACACCAAGTGAGAAGACTGATCTTTGACAATTACCAATAGTGTCCAGTGTCTTTAAAAGATTAGTAAGTTTAGTTAAAAGTACACAGAAAATTTGTCTGTTTTAAAAAAAAAAAAAAAAAAAAAAAGGGATGCAGCCTCAAAAAGGATGAGAGAGGGCCGACGACCAACTGTTTTTTTACAATTTATTTGGCCTTACAGTGGTTGTTTTTCCCCAACACGGTTGATAAGTCAGCACTTTAACTGTTAACTGATAAGACAGACCAGATTCAATTTAAGGAAGACTTAAATGACAGTCCAGCTTTAAAAGCTTCTTCTGTTACAGACTTTCTTCCTCCGTCTCATCTTTATCATCAGCCTTGGACCACTTTCAAAGGATTCTCTAATTTGTGGGAGGATCTTAAAGGGAATCTTGGGGATGACTTTAAAGAGCAATTCAGTTTGACAACAGCTATAGTAAGCAAGGTTCTGCTTGTTAAAGGTGCAGATGCTGAATCTCCAATGATGTTAATAATCGCAATGGCGTTGAATTTGACTTTTTGACTGGTGCAGAATTTCTTCTTGTAAAACAGACCATTGTTTTTGTTGTGCGATGACATCGTGTTTCAAAACTTGCAGATTGCTTAATTTTTATGATATTCCTACACAATGACATTGAATTTGCAAAACTTGACCTTTTGACTGGAGCAGGAATTCTCTTTGGAAAACAGACCTGTTTGTTTTTAGTTGTTTGATGATGTCGTGTTTCAAAATTTGCTCTGAAAGATTATAAAATATAATGATATTTTACAAGGTTCGGGACTCATAATTGTTTCCCTGGTTTCATGAGGCGACTCTTATTTATTGGAAAATGAATGCATCACAAAACTCAATTTGTCCTGGGAGCCCATCTCCAATTGAAAAATGACAGCTCCTCTAGTAGTGTTGCTTAAAGGGAAGGTACTCCTTGGCAATTGTCAAAGACCGGTCTTCTCACTTGGTGTATCCCATCATAACCATAAAATAACAAGCCTGTGAAAATTTGGGCTCATTTGGTCATCGAAGTTGCGAAAAAATGATGAAAGAAAAAACACCCTTGTCATGTGCTTTCAGGTAGGAATAAAAGACTTCTAGCTAGAAGTCTTTTATTATTTGAGTGAAAAATTACCTCTTTCTCAAAATCTCCGCTACTTCAGAGGGAGCAGTTTCTCACAATGTTTTATACTATCAGTAGCTCTCCATTACTCATTACCAAGTAAGTTCTTATGATAATATTTGTTTTGAGTAATTACAAAATGTGCACCTTCCCTTCAATCCACTAACAATGTTTGTTACAAATCTTCAATTGAGTGGATCATGGGAACTTATTTTTCATAGGAGGTCCATGCTTGTGTAATTATTAAAACATTGAAATTGTACCTGTAAAAGGTTTCAAATCATTTTCTAATACAATTTGTTCACAGAAAACAACAATAGCGTACTCAAAGTTCAATTCCCAAATATATTCATGTCATTTATGATGTTATTTTGACCTAAAGTAATGTAGTTTAACTTCTGGGAATTGTCATGACATTTTTATTTTGTACCTAAGGCCAGTGTCCAGACTTCCCCCAAGAAATTGAATTTTATTTGTGGGGTAAAAAATTAGGTTATTTCATTTGGATGGTCCAAAAGGAATTAATTTCACTCATCAAGTAAGTGATAGTCTGTTTTGACGCAAGCTGATATCATCATTTGTGACATTTATAAGAGTTTTACATTACATGAATCCATGTGAACAACTAGAAGTGTGTTTATCTTTAAAGAAGAAGTGCATTAGTGTATGTTTGCTGCAGTGGGATTGTCTTGCAATCCAAGGCTCTGTGGAATTAGAAAGCTTTTAAAATGTGCCAGACTGTGATGGGTTATCAATAGTGAAATATTGACATGGGGGAGATTCGCTGTATGTAGTTCTCAAGGGGTTATAATACAGTGCAGAATGCGCTACTCAGTTTATTTAGTGAAACAAAAACACTTTGATTGTTAGAAGCGCTGAACATTGTTTTGTGTAGTTAGTGAAAAACATTGTATCTCTTGACATAGTACTTATGTTACCTGCGAGTTTGCAATTGTCAAAATAATGTGTCTTGCTTAGTTTTGTAGTCTGCAGGTACACAAAATGTATGTGATGAGATACAAAACATTTTTTGTTTACAGAGCATTTTTGCAAGATACATCGTGTTTTTTTTCAAAATTGAGATATAATCTTTTTTTGCACTGACACAGCGATTTACAAGCAAAATTTAAAAAAAATACATGGCTGAAGGTTTCTATTAACAATATGAGTTGTTGACAAAAAACTGTAAACGTCATGTTTCGCCAGGCAAAAATACGCGTACTTTCTAGCTGGCTGCCAAAACACAAAGGTTTTGCCCGGCGGTATGCGCGCGAATCATGTTATGGTTTTCGAGTGACCTTAGAGGTCACATCGTCAATAAAAGTGTTTATAAAAAGGAGTCCCCTTATAAGAGGAAATTTGATGTGCCCCTTTGAGAAAAAAAAAAAGAAGCCTGAGTACATAACCAAAGTCAGGTAAAAACAAGTTAGATAAAAGAGGACATTGCAAAGTAGTCATGGCGGTGTTGTAACAAAATTGACTCTGAAGACGAGAAGTCTGTACATTAAGTCTGTGAAGGTTGCACTGATATTAGACTGACTCTATGCGTGCATGACTACAAGGTGAATACAAATGGAAAAACCTGCTGGCATTCATATCTGGACAATTTTTACAAGACAATTAAATAACCCTGTAAATTAAAAACATCTCGACCGCATCTTGATTGACATCTAAAAATTTCTGTGTTGAGAAAACCTTCAAAGTTTGCTGTCATCGCGCCAAGAAATCACATTGTACGATAAATGTCAATGGCAATAACCTAATTGCAAAATAATTTAATTGAAGCATTCAAAGGTGCCTGTAATTTGGTGTATTGTATGTGTAAGGTTAAAGCTAAGTCCAACATTTCTGAGAAAAAGAGTTCCTTAAATTCAGTATCTTGAAAAAAAGGTAATCCTATGTTTGTATGGTGTTTTCTCAAGAATTTAAACACCCTTTTTAAAGAAAAGTTTCATGATTCATTGCTTGAATTTTGGATAGTCAAATTGAAATGTATTGTTATAACGTACTGTGCACCCTTATTCTAAACTTTTAAAGTAGGGAATGAAATGAAAATGCGACTGAATAATTTGTTTGCGCTGTCTGCACGCTTTGTGTGTACACGTCCCACATACATGTATTCTCAAAAATCCATCCAACCCAACAATTTCCCATAGACTTTGTACATTGAGCTTGCACGGTTTGGGGATGGTGATGGTGGAGGGCTTCCCTTGGAATGTTGCTTGCTGGTGTGCTGTGGTTTTTGGGGGATGGGTGGGGCAATGTCGCAGAGTTAATTTTCGTCTCAGTGTTGGCGTGTAGGGGCGTATTGGCCAGTTATGGGATGTTTTGGTATAATATCATGGCTGGTTGATGGGTTTTTGCATGCTAAAATAATGTCATCTCACTGAGACGAAATATGTTTTGTGGCTTGTTTTGCTCATTTCTCAGGGGCTGCAGTTCCTCGGTGTGTGGTATTTTGGGGGAGGCTTTCTACTGTCATTGTCTTCAGGCCATGTAGGTTTGGTGTGAATCTGTGGGCATTTTGAAAAAGTACCTTGTGTATATCGTTTGTGTTATTGCTTTTTACTTGCCATCTTTTGTTTAAATTTTTACTGCAATTTTAGAATGTTTAATGTATAGTATATAGATGTGTATTTTTTATGAGCTAGGTCTGGGAGGGCACATCTTTCTTGATGACAGTTTTTTGATTTTTGCCCTTCCCTGGACAGCCTGTGCTTGTTTTATTGCTTTGAAATTCCATAAAGCTGCCTTTTGTTTTCCCCTTTTTTTATTCGTCCTTGGTCTCCATAAGGTATACAAAATAAGCACTCCAAAATACTATGAAACAGTATTTTCCATTGGATTTGCTTCGAACAAAGAAAAGTTTACTAGAGTGGGATATTAGTGTTTTGTTCATGAAATTCCGTACATTCAAGTGAACTATCTTTGTGATTTTCATAGACATTTTCTGGTGAGGATGATGGTGTCTCGTGTGTCCATTTTTATTTTATTTTGTTTTCAAAGAGGAAATTCTATATTCAAACTTAAAACAAATTACTCCTCACTTTATGAACATGCTAAAAAGCTATGACAGACATAATAGTTGCAGACAATATCCTAACAGTACCGTCCTTTCTCTTTGGTTGTACCTTGTCTTTTTGTTATTAGAGACACAATTATGACCAGTCCTCTACAGCATTTGCAGATTTGATTTCATAGCGCCATTTAACGAACAAGGTCTATCTGTGTCCTACATGTCTTGTCTCTCACCACCCACCATGCATATAGCATCAACAATTGCGCATAAAAGATCTAGTATTACCATGGTAACCATCTGAAGATGCCATCCCTCTACAGTGACGCGTGATTCTGAGACGGACATAGTTGTGAGCGGAGATTATCACAGGCAGTGTGGAGTTATGGCCAAATACAAAGCAGGAAGGGACTGCCAGGAACAGGGAGTATTTTATAAGAGGAAGGGTTTTGCATAAAGAGTGGGCAGTTGATACCTACAAGGTCAAGTTAAATACGTACACTATTATAATAATATTGATAATAATAATAATGACGTATTCTATAGTAATAAAGTGCTCATGGCGCTTGCTTCAATAAAAAGTTCCCTCTTGGTTGTCCTCCAGCGGTGTCAAGAAAAATTAAAAATTCCAATGTCTATTGAATGTTACTGATTTATTTTTGAAAAAAGATGAGTCTTCCGGTTGATTGCCTGAGACTGAATTAGGATTAGAATTACATTTAGTTTTAAGAATCTTAAGTATACAGAAATTTAGTTTCCATTGGCACATCAAAATTTAACAAATACTAGTTGAAAATAAGGACAGAAATATACAAACTCAAATAAAACACCCACCTACAAAATGTATAAATAAATAGAAAATAAAAAAAATCTAACAAAAAATAAAAAATAATCAAGACAATAGAAAACCTACAGAGCCAAACACAATGGATATCTAATATACAATCTTGAAAGAGTCTGCAGCTATGGTAGCCTATTCATCTTTACTTTTGCGAGTCCTTTGAAAAAAATATCACAGGCATATTTACTCGGGTGGGATTCGAACCCACTACCCTTGCAACTCTAGAGCAGTGTCTTACCAATTAGACTAACGAGATTGCCTGGTAGCTAGAGGCAGTTTGAATCCTATGTTTTGGCAGCGGGTACCGTAACAATGTTGAATTTGCATCCGGGAAAAAGAATATTGTTTTTGGGGGTTTATACCCATACACCGATGTGTGTTATCACTGTATACTCTGTACTTTCCCGTGTCCTGCTTTAATTTCCTGTTGAGGTAATAAGTAGACGGTCAATTGAAGCTATACAATGTTAAAACAAAAAAATTATGTCTTCTATTTTGGGAAAAGCATGAACCAGGTATAACTCAACCCCTGTTTCCTCAAATTCTTTATCATCAAATGAAAAATTACCAAACTATAAAGCAGAAAAAAAAAAAATATTGTTGAAATTTGTGTTTTCTCCAATCAAACATGAACATTGTTTGGTGGCACCTAGTGGCCAAATCATCATTGTGGATAGTACACAGGCTTGAATCTTCATGGAGGCAGCAAAGGGATCACTACCATTCCCTTAGTCATTATACCTTGATGCCCCTTTAAATATTATAGTGGAAGTTAATATTCCCTAATAGAGGTAGCCTGTATTGTTCAGGAAAAGTGTCTTGCCTCTACATGTACAAGAACGAAGTATCGGGCCTGTTGGTGCTCTTGGTGGCACCTTTTACTGCAAGTACTTGGGTCCTGAACACTGTCAACTGTGATTTTTGTATATTCACTAGCTGTGATAGCCTTGGCTTTAAAAGCAAAATGATCCTTCACAGTTGAAGATATTTGTGTTTAAATCACACGTTAACACTGAGACAGAAGGATGGGTACGGGTTGTGTTAAGGTCATTTTACGCTCTTTGCTATGCCCTTGAAATGTATGCTTGTACAAAATATAGTTTGTCAGACGCACTTTGTGATGGGAAGAAATAAACAAAAGGAGTGGTTTGTGAAAGACAAATTCATAGTCACAATAATTGTGTCACCAAGTATGCCACTGTCACCAATGTACTCCACTCGACTATCAGGATATTAAGCTGTCACACTTGCTCAAATCTTCAGCCAATTTCACCAAATCTTTATGCAATGCATAGTCACTGTGCACGCGATTTCTTGTGTTAGTGCATAGTTTATGTCATAAATGATGCACAAGTAGAGTTTTACGCATGCATTCTATCAAAAATGCATCGCTGTTGAGCAGTTGTTTTTTCCTCCCTTTGTCCACATATTTAATATTTTCCCATGGACTGCATACACAAGCGCTTTTGTTGAGCACCCTAGTCTTTAAGATTCCCCTATGGAGCTCTTTTGTTTTCATAAATTCCCAAAACCGTACATGCTCATATTAAAGACCAATTTTGTTGCGACATTTTTCGTGGAAAAACAATCTCAGAGTAGAGACATAGAGTCTAGGAAATAGAGAAAGAATCAGACTGAGCCGAGAGTGGGTTGTGTAGGACAAAGTTGTAGGACTTGGCATCTATTCAACATTATCTGTTGCCCTATATGCAGGCCGTAAGGCTCACCAGTACAAGACGGGAGTAAGGAACCTGGCAGACAGTAACCTCAGCATCTTGGCCAATCAATCCTTCCTCAAAATTAATTTGCCAAGGGGAGCCTTATTGATCATCATCATGGAGAATGAAGCGTCACTTGATATTCAGTGTAATTGATTCAACAAAATGCATCAGGCAAAGAGAGAAAAGAGAAATATGACCATTCAGCAGGGGTCGAAAGGCATCTACGGACAATCCCGTTTTTCCTTTTGGTGGCATGGATGAGTGGTTAAGAGTGTGGCCTTACGGTCTACTTGAGACGTTTTCATTCAAGAATACAGGTTTGGAATCCTTTGTATGGTCAAGTTGAAGTACTTATGTCCATCCTTAAGATACACTTAAGGGTTTAGGTACTTTTTTGTACGTCACAAAACACAATGTGTACAGATTTACACAGTTTGAAGATAGTGATAAAGAAAGCTTCCTTTAAAATATTACTTGCTGAGTTGTGTTAGTGTATTGAGAATTTAGTAAAACAATGTCATAAAAAAGGCCTTTGTTCCAGTTACTTGTGAACATTTTAGAATTTTGCCAAATTTCGCATAAATTCGAGCGTGATTGGCAAATGGAATTTCAAAAAAATAAGCATCTTTGTCCCAGAGAGTTACACATGGGGCTGTCGCAAAACATCACCTTATCAGAATCCTCTTACCATACTGTAAAGAACAAACCTTCATTTCTTGTAAAGTATCATCCCTTCCGAACTGTAGGTATTATTTGTAATAAATGATTCACTAACGACCCGTGAGTCATAAGTGTCATTTATTGATGGCGAACTATAGGTGTCCTTAAACTTGCCACTGAATGCAATAAAACAACCTGTTATGACCAAACCAACGGCTGGATACTTGTGACAAATTGACAATAAACTTTCATGCATCAGTGCATTAAAGGCCAATGCACATGGCTGATACTTCATGGAGGCAACCAAGGTCCATGACAAATGGTCATTGCCTTGATGCCCTTGAAATGGTCCAGTAGAATTTTACAATTTCCACATAAGGTATGCTCTTTACAAAGGATAAAATGCTTTGGTGCCTTACTCGATATGTGCTAATCTGTGGAGATTTTATATTTTCCATCTTACCAACATTGTGTGCATCCCTTTAAGTCCTTTTTTAATAAGTATGTGTCTTCCCAGGTCGAAATTCCAGTTGAACCTAGTTAAACTGGGTTTAACTGGAACTAGTTGAAACCAGTTGATAAACTAGTTAAACACAGTTCAAACCAGTTGGTTTAATAAGGAAAATGGACAGAAACCAACTGGTTTATAATTTCAACCTAGTTGAACACAGTTAAACCTAGTCCAAACCAGTTGGTTAATATGGAAAATGGACGAGTTTGGTCACTTTCCAGTTGAACCAGTTGACCCCAGTTAACTAGGTTCAACTGGAATTTTGACCTGGGTTTGCCGGTATTAATATATTAATTCCTTAACTTAGCTTTATTACATTTGATTAATAAACTAAATCCTCAAGCTTATAATGATCATCTAAACAGGAAAGGTTTATGTAAAAAAACAAATTCTGGAACAGTAGTCACAAGAAGTGTCCAAGTTAGAACGAAAGAGCTTCTGCAAAAACATGAGTGTCACATAAATGTCATACATGTAGTAACAAGTACATTAACAAGCTTGCATACTGTAACTTTGCTATAAGCTGCATTACATTTCAAATCATGGCAGTGGTATAGGCCATGTCCAACCTACGGCTAGATTTCTGCGTCATCATGAAGTTGAAGTATAAGACTTCCTTAACACCCTTAGCAACAGTCGTAGCTGTACGGTCATTTTGGACACGGCCTCAAAGTCATTACAACAAGAAAAATATATTAATTTTGGTTTTTTACTCATACACCGATGTGTGTTAGCACTGTACTTAGTATTTTCCCGAGTCCTGTGAAAAAATATCACAGGCATGTTACTTGGGTGGGATACGAACCCACGACCCTTGCAATTCTAGAGCAGTACTGTCTTACCAACTAGACTACAGAGGTTGCCCGGCAGTTCGAATCCTATGTTTTGGCAGCGGGTACCACAACGATATAAGAGATGTTTAGAAACATATACAAACACTGACATGCCAGAGCTGCCAACTCTATCTGATTCTGCAGAAAGTTCCCTGAAAATAAACGGATCATTCCATGTTCTCATGAACAAATTGGAAATCTCCCTGATTATAGACACTTTTCCCCTATTATGTTGAATGTAATTCTAAATATCCAACTGATTGCTGTACGAAATCTCACTGATTGCACGATGCACATGTTGGCAGCTCTGACTTGCATTACAAAGGTTAAGCAATCTAAAATTAATTTTTTTTTGTAAAGTAGTCAATCACATTGGTTTTTACTCTGCACTATATAGCTGTACAGTATTGTTGAGCCTTAGGATTGATTCTGCTCAGTCAAGACAGATGAAGAAATTGATCATTGAAATCAAATTAGAAAGTGACGTGTGCAGTTTAAGTTATGCCATGTAAATGTTTGACTTTTGAGTTTCAATTACTGTGAAGATTGTTTCCTAGAACCAGTGATGATTGTTTTGCTGATTTTGGTAAATTCAATTGACTGTGTTACAAATTGCATTAAAGGCACCGGACACTGTTGGTAATTACTTAAAATAACTGTTAGCACACAAAACTTACTTGGTAACCAAACAAATCAACTCAAACTATTTTCAGAACAAGGCGCTACGTCCATTCACATGTTGAAACCTAATATTGGTAATTTCAGGTACTTAAAAAAGTTACAACCATTGGAAAGATCACTAATATGACCGTAAAAAAGTGGTACACTTCATTGTGTTTCCTGTCTTCTTGGAAATTTCAGGCCAGCTGCGTTGAAATGTTTACAGCTTATTAAACCCTAATAAACCCTCTTGCAAATTATGCAACTGTAGCCTAGCCATTTAGAGGGGTTCATTGCTGCATGAAAGCATGAAAGCATCATAAATGAAACCCAAACCAGCTTTGTTTTGAGCCACTTATGCATCAAGGTAATAGACCTTCAGTTGGATTTCACTCCAAATTATGTAGAGGGCACCTGAGTCCGTTTAGCCCATAGGAAATTGTCAGCAGTCCTGTGGAGGGTGAATGCATTTTAACAAGTCAATTATATAATAAGCATCAACAACAGGCTTTTATCAGAGACTTCTCAGGCTGTCTACTATAAAAATTGTTGGAGATTGTTTTTTTTCTGATGGCAAAACAAACAAATCTAAATCATATTAAAGAACTTAGAAAGAATATCATGGCTTATCAATGTACTTTGTAATGTAAGTGGTACAGCTATTATTAAAGTCACCTGGAACTAGATTTTGTTTTCTTCAAACATTAGAGTATAAGTTTCTGAACAATAAAATAATTGTTTGAGTAATTGTTTTTAACGATTTATATGTGTGGGGGGTGACTCCGCCTACCCCTTTTGTGACGTCAATCGAGGCAGACTTTGCCTCGAATCGAACATCAAACACACGTACGTGCAAGTACATTAAAGTCCTAGTCGTGAGTTTGTACGTTTCGAAAAAGGTTTTTTCTTGCATTTTCCCGGCAATGTCGACCAGGTGTATTTGCTGCTGGATGCAGCAAAACAACTAAAGATGGGGTCAGTTTGCAAGTCTTTTCCACCAGCGCTGTGCAGCAAACACTTTGAGCCGTCGTGCTTTGAGAATCTGGAATACACTACACATTTTGTTATGAAGAGAAAGTTCTTTTCTAAAACATGACGCCATCCCAACAAGTTTTCCAGCTAGTGGGGAAGTCGGAGAAGGTACCTGAAAGACGTAACGAGCCTAAAGGAGCATTTGCCTTACGTGAAAAAAAATCATGTATTGTTTCAACTTTGAGGGCATGTTTTTAGCTTGTGCCAAGCGTCACTATCTTGTGTTGGCACTGCATATGATTCACCGCGCCTCGATTGACGTCACGAACAGCGCCCTCTCGGGTCGGGCTTATTTTCAACATGGAAACTAATTTTTGTTTAAACCTTAGTTAATTGTTTATTCATATTCTACTCATCAAAACACAGATGTTTTAGTGACAAAAGTTTTATTTTGACAAAATACCACTTCCAGGTGACTTTAATTATATTATACTGATGGAAAGCTAAAAAAAAAAAAACACTCTTATAGCCCCTTTCACACGAGAGCAACTTTGCTAAATTGTAGCTTGGTTGTAAAAAAATGTTACAAAATGTACCTCATGTGAAAGGACAACAATTTGCTCTCTGTCCAAAATCTCTTGCAAAATCTTGTCAAACATTGCTACATTTTACAACCCCACTACTTGAAGCCTTACAAGTGTGAAAATGCCTCATGTATGTTTCAATAGCAAACAGAAGCAAATAATGAATTAGAAAGAGCATCAACAAAACTGCAAATTACAAATGTGACCATATGATTACAAGAAGGAAGACACTTCAATTTCAACTCTCTCTCTCTCTCTCACTCTCTCACAAGTTAATGAAACGTGAAACAGGTGCAAGGGCTAGAGTGGATCATCATTTATAACCAAGTGTCTCAGCCTTTACTCTATGGTCTCATCCACTGTTTGAATTACCCTCAGATCATACTGCTTATGCAAAACATTATGCAATTTACATCAAACAGATTTTGCTGGGAGTAAAAGTATTGTCAAAGGCTTTAAAAAAAAATTCCGCGTAGATTCGCAATTCAATATTGTAGGGTTTTGAATCCCAATAAATAAACTCCTCATAGCATTCAGTGCAAAATGCTAAATATTCGAAAATACACAAATATACTTAGAAGTCTTGCAGCTTCTACAGTCAAGGCCGGTTTATAGTCGGTCGCCCGATGGTTGCGCGATGGAAATCTTGACGCGTGACAAAGTTTATAGTCATCGCTGAGGCCTAAAAACTGTCTTTTTTGATCGCACCTCAAGATTTCCATCGCCCGACCAATACGCGACCATTGCGAGACCAACTAAAAACTGGCCTTTAATGGAAAATTATTCATTGACTCTTGAACTTAAATCCTCTGTTAAATTTGGTGTTGGGAGTTCCTGGGTCTGTCCAGTTATCCCCCACCAGTCAAAAAGCCCCTACACCAGTATAAATTCCCAAACGTCCGCGCATCAATCTTGAAAAATGTCCCTACACCTCTCAGCAAATAGGACAATTTTTTTCGGGCCATATGTCATCCAAAATACATCAAGTTGGAAGTCAACAACCCCAGGTCACAATTGGGCAGTTATTGTTTTCACTGAAACCCCTTTGGGCTCTCATCAAATCTGTCTAAAAGAGAATATTATGAGGGCCTACAAAAAATTAATGAGCTCTGTTTTCTCCTTATTTAGTGAGGCACATACTATAGGTTATTAAACTCTGGATGACTGTCTAAAGGCAAGCTTAAAGAGGGGCACCATGGTCGACTTAAGTTTTGTGATGCACTCATTTTTCAATACAAAGAACCCTTATGAACGAATGCAAACAAAAATGACAAGTCTCACATTATATTTGCTAAATTTCAAGTGCAAATTTTGTTAATACCCCAAAACATACATCATCACATTTCAAATGGGTTTGTTCATCTTTGTACAGGAAAATTCTTGTTTACTTCATTCCTCAATACGGCATTGAAATTGACAGTTTGACTGCGACAAAAATTCCTCTTGGGAATATACAGACCCATTAAGTTGTCGATCACTGATGTCTAGTTTCAAATTTGGCTTTAAAAGAGGCTAAAACAAAATGCCATTTTACACCATTATAACATCAGGTTAGAGGCTTGTAATTTTCCCCCCAATTTCATAAGGTCTTTATCTATCAGAAAATGAGTGCGTCACAAAACTTAGTTTGACCTTGGAGCCAGTCTTTAATAAAAAACAAAACAAGAAGCTTGTGCTGTGTTTATTTCCTGTACATCCACTCCAAGTAAACATTTCACTAAAGACACTGCACACTATTGGTAATTGTCAAAGTGTGTATCAGTCACTTGTTCACTAAAGACACTGCACACTATTGGTAATTGTTAAAGTGTGTATCAGTCACTTGGTGTATTTCAACACATGCATAAAATAACAAACCTGTGAAAATTTGAGCTCAATTGGTCGTCAAAGTTGCGAGATAATAATGAAAGAAAAAACACCCTTGTCACACAAATTTGTGTGCTTTCAGATGCTTAGTTTCGAGACCTCAAAATCTAATTCTGAGGTCTCAAAATCAAACTTGTGGAAAATTAAATTAAAAAAAAGACACTCTCACATGAAGCATGCTTTCAGATGTTTGATTTTGAGACCTCAAAATCTAGTTCTGAAATCAAATTTGTGGAAAGGTTCTTCTTTCTCGAAAACTACTATACTTCAGAGGCAGCCGTTTCTCACAATGTTTTATACTATCAACAGCTCCCCATTATTGATTTAGCAAGTAAGGTTTTATGCTAATAAATATTTTGAGTAATTACCAATAGTGTCCACTGCCTTTAAGCACCCTACATGTAGGAATAGACCTCCATGGTATAGTCAAGCACTTGGCTAAACCCTGTCCTGCATGTCTCATCAGTCGGATTATGCTAAACACTCAGACTTGACTTTATGCAGGTGAATATCAAACAAACATAGAAGGCTGACATGTTTACAGCAGCATTGGGCTGATGGAGAGTGCTTCAAAATAGAGTATCTCATTTATTAAGATACACTGCTTGAGAAACACCTGCATCAAAGTTAGGCATCAAAATGGTGACAATCACAAATGCATCTCTCTCTATTTTCGAGGGACCGTCCCTCATTTCAGAGAATTCCAATGTAAAAAATAGGGACAGTCCCTAACAATGCAACTTATACATTGATGTGAATTTGGTAACAAAACTGTCTTTCATAATAACTTATGGCCCATGGTCTAAATTTTTCTGGATATTACACATGTACAAGTGCCTGAATCCATCAAAGTATTTTGATACGTGCCCAACCATTAATGTCTTTGTTCACATGCTCACAGACAGTGGGTGTGGGTGCCTAGACACAAATCTGGCTAATGTCCCTATTTCTGACTTAGCTATGTTGGCAGGTATGCAAGTGTGATGTGATAAAGCTACAAATTTATTGTTTTGTCAGAAATATTAATTATGGAGAAATTCAAGCCAAACATGCCAACGGTGTGAAATTTTCAACAATATTTGTTTTTGTAAGCTTAAATTCCAAAATGTGTCTTATTTCATTGCCATCTTACTTCCTGCTAAATAACATCAAAAAGGGGTTAAAATTAGCATTGACAGAAAATATGCCAATGTTTGTTCAATAAACAACTAAAATTTATTAGTAGTCTTTCCCTTTTCTCAGTTTCAATCTCTCACATCTCTTGGTGTTTCTACTTTCACAACTTTTGAACCAGAGAATGTATTAACATATGTTTTTAGTAGAATTTAAGCATAGATTATGCTCTTTTCAAATGTATCAAACAATGGGAGACTTTCTGGGACGATAGAGGGCAGCAGACTTACCGGGTAAATCCATTGTTCTCAGAATTATGCGCATGTTCAGAACTACGTAAACAATGGAAATTTACCCGGTATGTCTGCTGCCGCCTAGCGTTGGAAAGTCTCCTATTACGAACGACTCATTTTGTTTGATCACATCATGACAAATGTCAAGACAAATTGATTTACTATATGGATACCCCAGGCAGAGTGCACCTTAAAGTGCTATTCACATGACATCAATTTAACCGGGGTCCCTTTCTTAATCTTAGCATGGTTGTAAAATGTAAAAGTTTGTAAGAGAACTTGGACAGTAGATTCAATTTTGATTTACAACCATGCTAAGTTAACAAGGGGACCCTTGCTAAATTGCTCTTGTGTAGAAGGGGCTTTATATAAGTGAATAATGTGTTCTTATACAGCCAACAGTTTAAGCCTTTTACAATAACCCTGCTAATGCAATTACCAATACTAATTGCCTTGCCGATGTTCACGTTTTAAACTTCTATGTCAATGAATCTTATATAAAGGCATTCAGAATATAAGCCGAGTTGTGACTGTCTAAAAGATTAAAAGCTCATAATTGTCGCGTCATTAAATATCCAAGGGCATCTTCGGTAGCTTGCAGATGTGGTCAACTCTTAAGTACATATCGGTGATTGAGTCGCAATTAAAATTGAAATGCATGATTGAACAATTTATCAATCATTCAAAAATCTTTCTTTGACTCCATGTACACATTCAGCACTGGTATTGAATAAAAAATTTCATATTTTCTTTCACAAGGGCCAAATATCATTGCTGTATACTGTTTGTGCAGGAAACAAATTGATCATTTAGTTTAAACCAATTGATCACTTTTTAATCAGTTTTTATTGATCTTTTTAGTTTAAACCAACAGGAAACTTATCCAACAGTGTGCAATAAAGAATCTAACCGTATACAAGAGCAATACTTCACAACAAAAAGACATTCACAATACATATTGAATAACTTTAACATCAAAAGATTAACAAATTCGCTGACATAAAAAACAAACAAAAAACACTAGGTGCAAAAATAGTTTTGTAGACCCGCTTCGTTCATTTCTTTCTCTAGTGGAACTAACAGAAAATGAGATTTAAACAGCCATCAAAAAGTGTGATATGATTACTTGCATGGATGACAAAAACGGCTGACGCACACTTGAGTGAACTTGAATTCGCTTGAAATGAACATCATAAAGGAGATTATTTCATACTTGGCTGCATTGTTTTGAAATGACAACCTTAGCTTTTGCATCCATGGCACAGGTTAATAATGCATTTTAAGAGGAGGCAGTAAAGTTTGCAGGGTCTGGTGAGGTGGAATAACTGGCGATTTCAAATTCCATCAGAAATGTACAATCTGACAATTTGATTTTAAATCTTTCAACCGCTCCATCCCATTGTCAAAGCAGACATTGTGCAAATAATCTTTTGACATTTATTATCAACCAACGTACATATGGAATAGATGTTTTTATATAATCGTATCGGTCCCGTGTGTTGTATGTTGTTGAATGAGAAATACGGTCTTTTCTTCGAGGCAGCGTGTACAACATTTATTGACTTAACATTTGTATGCAATTCATATGTAGAGAAGCGGTGGCCAACAATGAGGTTATTTTGTAAGTAACTTTAGACTGGTCTGGATTTTAAAGGTCATATTGTTCTTCTGGATATATGCAATCTGTATGTGCAAATACAAATTCCGCAGTAGACATTCATTTCAAATAAACCATCAAAGAAAATGGTGAAAAAAAAGAAAGATTTTGAACCGTTCCCCACGAGGCATTCTGAATTTTCTCTATGCTCTCCAGAGTAGTTTTGATGTTGAAAATACCATTGTCATGACATACAACAGACCTAAATTTAGAATTGTTTTGTATCAACAAATCAGTTTTTGTTGTTGTTTAACAATTAATATATTTATATTCTAAAGTTGCTACTGAGTTTAAAGTGAAAACATTTCTCTTGTTAAA
Organism: Asterias rubens; assembly: GCF_902459465.1. Lineage (NCBI taxonomy): Eukaryota > Metazoa > Echinodermata > Asteroidea > Forcipulatida > Asteriidae > Asterias > Asterias rubens. Next base: position 9,735,538 of record NC_047067.1, read on the forward strand.
CGGTATTTGTACAACATTACACCAAGTTACTGCTGAATTTATACAGATATTGTATATCTTTAAATTATGTTATGAGCCGCTTAGCCCAGTTGGTAGAGCATCTAAACAGAGTGTCAGGGGTCTTGAGTTCAAATCCCAATGAGGACCATTTGATATTTCTCGCATCCAATGTTTGGATATTTAAATGTGTGTGTCTACTCCAGCTGCAATAGGCCTAATTAAATACTATCACATTCATGAACAATTGATGCACCTCATGACGCAAGAATATTAACCTTGACCTCCTGAATACATACCAAATGTAATCAAGTATGTTTGAAATTGTAATAAGTTAAACTCTATGTTCCTGAAAGATATAAGTTGTGTGCAAAATATAACAATGAATCGACTGGTAACATATACTGTGGGCTTAGTTTCCACTATACACTGTAAATGATTGCATTGCATGTTTTCATAAAGTCTCAAACTTCAATGAGCTTCAGCCGTTGACTGTCATGAAACAATATATTGCCTCTCCGTGCCTCGAGTCAGCCTTTTTTTGACTACATGCCTTCAGAAAGTACAGTAAAAGTGAAGTAATTGCTTCCTTGCGAATAGGGGAGCTGTTGTACACAAGGCTCTGGGATGTTATGGTCTAATAATAACAAACCCTTAGATTGGAGATGCTACATGTAAATCGCCCATGGATGCAAAAGATGCGGGTGGATTGGGCATGGTCTAATACACCGATGAATGAGAAGTACCAATTTGGTTGTGATACAATCAACAACTGGTAATCACTTCAGAACTCGCCCTGATAACAGTTTTAAAAGTGTGATATTAGGTCTAATAATAACAAACTCTTAGATTGGAGATGCTACATGTATTTTGCCCATGGATGCAAACGATGCGGCTGGCTTGGGCATGTTTTAATACACCCATGAATGAGAAGTACCAATTTGGTTGTGATACAATCAACAATTTGTAATCACCTCAGAACTCCTCATGATTAGAGTTTTTAAGAGTGGGATATTAGGTCTAATAATAACAAACCCTTAGATTTGAGATGCTACATGTATTTTGCCTATGGTAGTGTAGATGTGGGGGTGTGGCTGGATGAGCTGTATGTACACTGACAGTGGATGTGATACAATCACGAACTTGTAATCACATCAGACTGGGGGAAGACTCTTCACAACACAAATTTTGCCGAGAATAGAGTATAAAAAGTGCATTCATTAAAGCCATTATACCCTTTCGGTACAGGGAAAAAAAAAAGTTCACAGATTTACAAATAACTTACAGGGTTTACAGAAGGTAATGGTGAAAGACTTCTCTTGAAATATTGTTCCATGAAATGCTTTACTTTTTGAGAAAACATTAAAACAATATAAATTCTCGTTAGCGAGAATTACGAATTTATTTTAAACACATGACATGAAACGGCAAAACGCGCGGAAACAAGAATGGGTTTTCTCGTTATTTTCTCCCGACTCCGATGACCGATTGAACCTAAATTCTCACAGGTTTGTTATTTTATATATTAGTTGTGATACACGAAGTGTGGGACTTGGACAATACTGTTTACCGAAAGTGTATAATGGCTTTAAAGGAAAAAAATGCGAGAGTACAGTTCACATGATGTTTTTCTGTAAAGGAAATTAAAACCATTGTTCACCTACAATTTGTGAGAAACTGTAATAAAAACATGTAAAAAAAAACAAATAGGTGTTATTTATTATTTGTTATTTATCGTTTGCATCAAATATTGTTCACATGACAATCACAAAACTTCCTTCATGCTTTATAGTTACTCAGTCGTTAAAGATGCTCTGTCAGATTTTTGGCCGATTTGACCCCAAAATTTTGATTTAAAATTCAATAGGTATTTTGATGGGGGTCGAGAGCGTTACAAGCTTTCATTTGAGCCATTGCTCGAAAAAGTCCGCCAATTATTAGTAGCAGTAAAATAAAGTGCTCAAAATTAGTCATTAATTGTTCAGATTCACATTTTTGTATCCACAGGGAAAATGTTAGGGAAAGTGTCTGCACTTCACCAATGTCCAATAACATTGACAGTAACAATCAATGGACAATAGGATGTTGTAACAGTTGTACTGCGGGTTTTTAGACATGTTAGATGACCTAAAGGGAAAAACTTTTTTGACAAATAAATTACAATAACTGAGGTGGTTTTTTTTTTTTAGAGAGTGAGCTTAATAAAAGCCAATATATCATTGACTGACTCAGGCCAGTAATTGCTTTGTTTTTGAAAGTGCAAGGGCACCAAGGCATTTTCTCCTTGGTAAAGGGCACCTATGAGGAAATTGTAAATTTCTACTGGAGCATTTCAAGGGCACCAAGGCAATGACTAGGGGCGAGGCAATCACCTTTTTTGCCTCCTTAAAGTATCAGGCCTTCTGATTGAAGCACATTGCATAATGGAACGCCTCATTCAACTATCTTTGCAGGAAACTTCAGAAACTCGTTAAGGATGAGGAACAAAAGCGTCTTGTACTGTCCCGACAGAAAGAATTCAACGAGAAGTACTGCATCTGCTGCTTCTCTTCATTCGGGTTAATCTTCAACAAGCGGACTGAGTGTAAATCATGCGGCTTCTTCATTTGTCGTGGTTGTTCGGTCAAACCGGAGGGTGTCAAGGTTTTCATGTGTCTCGGGTGTGCTCAACAAAGGTAAGTTTACTACAATCTCCAAAAATGGAGGGTAGGCCTGTAGGAAGCTTAAAGACATTGGTCATGCCCGTTTATGAGAAGCGAAGTTAGGAGGGCCCCGTAATTTTTTTTTTAAATTCTAGATGCTCTGTGGTGCAATATATGAACTCTTTGCCTCTTTTTATCTCACTTTTTGGATGAGGGAAAATTTAAAGTAAATTTTTACCGTTTCTTTAATAATAACAACAATAATACAACAGCATTTGTAAAGAGAAATTTATCTGTGTGACATTCAAAGGCGCTGGTCAAGAACAAGAAGAAAATAAAGAAGGCCTAGCCTTGTCATATTTCCATCTTCAAAATAGGGCCGGGGGGGGGGGGGGGGGGAGTGGGTAAAGTGGTAGAAATTAAGGCCATCTCATCATTTATTGTTGAGATTTTGTTGTGAGCTCAAGCATCATTTAGAGTTGCACCTGCCAGTTAAGAATGAAATAGTTTGCAGATCATGTTTGATTTCTACTACATTCAGGGGGAAAGAAAGAAGAAGAAAAATAATTGAGAGAAAAAAAGAGTAAAAATATTGGTACGGCCACCGTACCGGCCGAATAGCGTCCTACAGCCCAGATTGGTGAGGTGGGGGAGGATGGGGATGAAGCAGTTTGGATGTTTTTGGTCAGGTCCAAGATTTTTTGATTTTTTTTTCAAGTGTATTTTGTAGAGGTGATTATTTGTTAGACATGTACTACATGAACAAAATCATGTCGAAATTTTTTTCCTCAGGGAAGTCTTTTTACTTTAAAAGTCACCCAGAGAAAACTCTTTGTTGTTGCACTTATTGCCCAACAAGGAAACCGTTAGTATCTGCCTAACATTCAGAGTTGCCACAAGCCACAACACACAGCCATCTTTCACTCAGTGCCTAACGGCCTACCAATAATGATATAAGCCCTATGGGCATCTCAGGCAAGCTCTCCCTCCAGAGACTGTGTGGCTTAGATAGAGTTACAAGATGCAGAGCTAAGTGAATTAGGAGCAACACCTGTAGAAATCAAGAGAGGATTCCAAGACGATTCAACTTCTCAGGAGGCCAGCAATTATCATCTTCTGGATCATCAGGTATATCATCTAATGTCAGCTGAGATGGTGGGATCTGTTTACAAGCGTTGGACACTGTAACATGAGAGCTGATCAATCACTTGATTATTGTGGATTTTTTGTACAAGGACTGTAACAGGGCTTGAAATTGGGGTGGGTGGGGCACAAGACTATTCGACGATGTTGCTCAGAATCTTTAATAGACTTGGATTTTATTTACAAATACTAGAATCAAATGAGAAGAAACTTTAGAATCAAAATGTGAAAAATGAGAAAGTTGAGAAATTCAAACAATTTTGGGAAAGTCCACAAGACGACATGGTGACTTGTAGCTCTGAATCTTTTTTGGACTGGGATTTTATTTACTAGACCAGGATCGAAATGAAAAGAGACTAGAATCAAAATGAGAAATTTTTGAAAGTCAAGAAATTTTTGGGAAAATCCACAAGAATCTTTACTAGCCAGGATTTTATTTAAAAGGGAATCAAATTGAGAAGAGACTAGAATAAAAACGAGAATGCGGTTTTATCATCGTAACAGTTTCATTTGAACGCTTTCCTATATAGCCACCCATAGACGGTGTTCACAAATTTCTTTTTAGATGGAGCACCCCAGTCTTGAAAAATTCCCTATGGAGAACCTTTTCTAATCTGTTTTCGGTCTCAATAAGGTAGTGGATATGAAATCACCAGGGAAAAAAAACGAAGAAATGTCACACAGGTTATAATGGCCACTGTTGGCAAGAGTAGAGTCGGGTCAGACAAAAGATACACTGGCTTTCGATCAGTAGCCGAGTTCACCCAAGGGGAAACAGGATGTCAGGTAGATTTATCTGATGAAGCAACTGATATGTCTTTAGCAGAATGTGTATGATACATGAAGGCTTAAAGACATTTTTGATAATTGTCAAAGACCAGTCTTCTCACTTGGTGTATCTCATCAAATGCATAAAATAACAAACCTGTGAACATTTGAACTCAACTGGTCTTTGAAGTTGTGAGATAATAATGAAAGAAAAAACACCCTTGTCACACAAATTTGTGTGCTTTCAGATGCTTAGTTTCGAGACCTCAAAATCTAATTCTGATGTCTCAAAATCAAACTTGTGGAAAATTACTTTTTTTCTCAAAAAATACCACTTCAGAGGGAGCCGTTTCTCACAATGTTTTTTTTTTTTACTATCAACCTCTCCCCATTGCTTGTTAACAAGTAAGGTTTTATGCTAATACTTATTTTGAGTAATTACCAACAGTGTCCACTGCCTTTAAAACTGGAATTTCCCATCTTCAAGGGTAAATTTGTTTTCAAACCATCAAACATTTAAAAAGGCTATGCATATGAAAAACTACTAGGGAACATTATGCATGTTGGTTTGCTAATCTGTATGTCAGGCCTGGAATTACACTGGTGCCATGTGGACTTCGTTGCCCCTGGTCTTGGCGCCTCTTCAAAAGTTCCCCATTGACACTAAGATTTTCCACTGGAAGTGCCCTTTGCAAAATAAAAATGGCCTTGCCCTTTCAAAGACAAATTGCCAGGGTGGGCGTTATTAAAGATTGGTTAATTTCACATCAGTCCAGCCTGGATGCATAAGGCACTGTGTGTACAGTCAAGATTCCTATGAGATAACTATAATAATAGCCACCAATAGGAGACTTTCCAACGCTAGGCGGCAGCAGACATACCGGGTAAATTTCCATTGTTTACGTAGTTCTGAACATGCGCATAATTCTGAGAACAATGGATTTACCCGGTAAGTCTGCTGCCCTCTATCGTCCCAGAAAGTCTCCCATTATTTATAGAGCGCATAAGCTGCGGCATCAATGCGCTATTAAACAAAAATTAAAAATCTTAAGCTACACAAATAGACAATCATGCTACACATGGAGGAACAATAAAAGTTAAAAAGTACCCAATTGTTTGCACTGTCAAACACTATTCATTACTAAAATCACCAAATAATAAATCAAAAACTTTGAAGAAAAGTCAATAGCATGCAGAAACTGAAGTTAACATTAACAATTCTTAAGCTACCCATGATGAGAACATGTTGAGCAATCCATGCTCATCATTATCGTTAATGATTCACATGCAACCAGGCTCCCTGCTTGTGGGTTATTGCCCTAGTAGATTCTAAGAACTGCTGCACGGTTCTTGATGAATCATCTGCAACAGGCTATAGAGATGATTAGTTACTGGCGATGATGCAGAGATAGTCTTTACTATAGTCAATTCTTTGTTCAACCCCAAAAATCATAATAATAACAACTGTATTTATATAGCGCCTATAACACCTTAAGAAGAAAGTCTGTAAGGGTTCATGTATACACATTTGGCTTTTGGTTAATTTAGCTTTTGGTTCATTGTGTGTTCAGTTTGAAGGTAATAGGTCATACTTTGGCAATAACCCCGAAAAACGAGTTAGTCTGAAATGAACCCTGTAGTTCAGTTTGTTTCCACTCCATCATTTAAAATTACAAAATATAACATTACAGGAGAACAACACTGGGATGAATGTTCAGCAGGACTTTGACGGGAACAGAATAATGGGGCTCTGTCATAAGCGATGTGAGGCAGAAAGAAAGAAAAATTTTTTTAAATATTTTTTTTCTTTTTTTTTTTGGGGGGGGGGTTGAAAGATAAAACCGCTTTTTCCTAAATGTTGAACTGGGTTATGTTTGAAGTTGGTGAAAAGTATGAAAGTGGTTATAGCAACATCGCTGAAAGTGTGACATATCTTAGTCAGGCCTCGAAATAACATACAGCACCCACAGATTGCCCTGGTGCCCTGTGCTTTTGCTGTGGTATCCTTTGCAAAGTTACATTACAAAAGTGCCCCTTATTACCAGAGGAATGCTGCTGTGCTCCTTCAAGAAAGAAATTCAAGGCTTGTACCGGTACATGTAATTGAAAATTATAATTAGCTGTAAACAAACACGGTGACAGTTTCCATTGAGAAGACACTATATTAGAGAAACATCTCACGTCTCTGTGCCCCAGAATGTGTTAAGGAATATGTAGGCCAGAGGCTTTAAGACAGGCAAGATGAGGGTCCACTATGACTGTACCTCACTCGCTACCTCGGATTGGCCCCCAAGAGTTAGAGAATCCCCCCCATAAGATTTACACACTTGCAGCCAGAGAGCTCTCCCACAGTCATTTGTAAATGTCATATTTTCACAGCTTGGCAATTATTGAACCTCGGGAGGGGTATATAGGGTGTGTTTTGTAGCATAAGAAGCTAGGCTCGCTCGCTGTGGATCATTCTTAATCTCGTCTCCTAATAAATTATGACAAGTACCATCATAAATGTTTGGATCTGATTTTGTATGTGTCTAGGAATACCTAGAAATGTGTGTAATATAAAACCAGTAGAGTAAGACTAGAGCTGCAACCGAATAGTCCTCGCCTTTCAAATAAAAGCTTGTTTACTAAAGAACCTGTTTTTGTATTGAAATCAGGTACATGTAGAAAACAATCTCTGAAAGCTAAATTTTTCTGGCTTCTTTCATTTTACTGTTGCTGAGGGAAAAAAAAGGTTCAATGTGTTGACAGCAAACAATCTTAAAGGCACTTGGCACTATTGGTAACTACTCAAAATAATTGTTAGCATAATATCAAGCAATGGAGAGCTGTTGATAGTACAAAACGTTGTGAGAAACAGCTCTCTGTGCAGTAGCATAGTTTTTGAGAATAAGGTAATTTAACTTACTCAAATATTAAACTACTTCAGGCATGAAGCCTTTTATTAACATCTGAAGCACACAATGTAATATTCTCTTGCAACTTTGATGACCAATCGAGTAAAAATTTTCACAGATTTGTTATTTGATGCGTATGTTGGGATTAACCAAGTGAGAATACTGGTCTTTGAGTCAATTGAGTCCAGCGCCTTTTTAAACAACATGTTTCAGGTAAAGAGATCGTGCAAACTATTTATTTAAAATGCTAAGATCCTTAGTTCCTTGATCCAAAACCCACTTCATTGAACCCAAGGGCCGGGTTGATAATTTGCGTACGTGTTCATGTACATGTACAAACAGGTTGTTTGAGACAGTAGAGCAATACAAACAGGATATGACGTGCCTTAGACCGGGCTCTCGTCGGCCTACATACTTCAGCGGTAAGCCAATGCACCGCACAAACCCCTGAATATCCATAAACATGGCAACACACTAGTGGGGCAATATCACCACTGGCTCCTTGCGTTTTTTATTTAAGGGACACATTGCCTTGGATCGGGCAAGTTGGTCCATGAAAAGCGTTTGGAAACAAAATGGCGTGCCGTGTTAGTTCACAAAGTATTTATAGGAAAACCATGCAATTTCAAGGCATTTTATTGTGGATCATTATATTCTACCAACCATATCTTTCCAACCATATGCATTTCATAACATAGCCGTTTCAAATGCTTTTCATAGACTAACTCACCCAATCAAAGGCAACGTGTCCCTTTAAACTTGGTAATAAGAATCAATCTGATGAATTTATTTTGATTTTGTCTTCTTACAGGGAGCTGCAGGTTCAAGTTTGTGAGTGGTTTTACGGTCAGATCAGGAATAGATTTCGGCGCTTTGGCAGTGCAAAGGTTGTCAGGTCACTGTACAAGAGGGACAGTCTCTCATGTAAGTTATTATTGACCTTCTTGGTGTAAGTTATTATTGACCTTCGTGGCTGTAGTTAACGTCTTCAGTGGACAACCTCAAAATATTATCTAATCAAAATTATCTTTAAGACTAATGGTCTTAATTTACAACTAAACCCAGCCCGCCCAACCTGCACAACCATTTGTTACGAACAAACACCACAAATAATATGTACAATAAAGTTGCAAACAAAATTGCTGTGAAAATATTTGGAATGGGCAACATGAAACTAATTTTCCAGGAGCATCACATCCAATGTTTTAGGTATTTCATCCAAATTTATTGAAGCTCCCTCATAAATTTCCCACTCATACAACCGTTTTGAATCCTATAATTATGCAGATGTATAGAATTAAACGAAGCTGTTAAAGTTTCATTTCAAAAGGTGGTCGCATTTTTGATATTTTGCCAAATCTACTGAGGAAATATAATGCAGGGAGGTACAATAGGCCTACACAATCTTACGCTGCTCAGAATTTTGGGCATAAAAACTGTCATCTATAAATAAGATACCAATATAAACCACAAGGGAAACTGACTGGGATTATGAAATGATTTTTTGGGGTTGAACAAAGAATTGAATAGAGTGGGATTCGAACCAACGACCTCCGGATTAACGTGCCGGCGCTCTCCAACTGAGCTATCTAGCCCTATATTGGCGGTGTCCCTATTTTGTCAATATCTTTGTTCGGGGGTGCCAGTCAGAAGCTATACAACCGTTAACTGCCGTGTAGCCAGAGATCACACCCAAATTACGATTCGTTGGTTCGAATCCCACTCTAGTAAATTCTTACTTTGAAAAGAAATTCTTCCAAAATGCTCTACTTTCGAAAGCTGCTGTAGGCTTCTAACAAGAGTGTTTGTATTGCCATTAATTTTAAGAGCGATAATAACCAAACTTCTTTCCTTTCACAGCTGAAAGCTTTGACCATTGTAGCAATGATTCCGGCGTTGACCATCAGCTCAGCCCTCCAGCCAAGGGACTTTTATCCCCTGAAGAAGCTTCCAGACTCTTCATGGAAACCCTGGAGAAACAGACAGGCACAGGTTGGTTCCTTATAGGGCCATTAATAAAATAATGCATGCTTCATCAAAGGACTTATGCCTTGCACCGAAGGGCCATTAATAAAATAATCCATGCTTTAAAAGAACTTTAAAGACTCTTCATGGAAACCCTGGAGAAACAGACAGGCACAGGTTGGTTCCGTAAGGGGCCATAAATAAAATAATGCATGCTTCAAATGACTTATGCCTTGCTCTGTAGGGCCATAAATAAAATAATCCAGGCATGCTTTAAATAAGGACCTTTTACTATGGACTCGTCACAGAAACCCTGGAGAAACATACAGGTTGGTTCCTTATGCCTTACAGTGTATAGGGCCATTAATAAAATAATGCATGCTTCAAAGGATGTATGCCTTATACTAGCAATGTCATAACTAAAATAATGCATGCTTTAGGGACTTTATGAACACAATATGTTTTTATGCCCGCCACGAGTCTTGCAAATAAATAAATTCATTCCATTTTGTGTAACCCTCTGAGCTCTTTTTATACAAAGCTTATTCCAACATGTATTATCGATCAGTCTTTCGAAAGCTATTTCGACAGCCAACTTTGGCGCTAGATATCCTAGTTGGTTGCATCGGCATAAACCCGGAGGCCATATTTTATCAAATCCTGCACACAAAAAAATGTTGTTCTTTTCTGCTTAACTTGTTGACATTGTACATAGAACATTTGGAAAGAAATTTTCCTGTTCTTTACCAGCACTGTAATAACAACGATTTCTTCTCATTTCGGCGCGGATCAAGTTCTTTCCCCGGGGGAACTGAACAAAATGGATTATCCCCAGCATAACAGTCGGCAAATGTACATGTAGACCTGTGTACATAAAAAGAACCTTCAGTAGGAGAATTTTCTTTCTCCATGATTCAGCATATGAGTGAAGGTCTGGGAACAGCCTCATCAAGCCCCCGCTTCCCCCTTTGGGAGTACTTCCATTCCCAACCCGCCCTGAACAAGAAAATACTGGATTTAACCATCGCGGCACGTCACTTAAGTGTACATGTTCCTATAATTTGCTCTTTCATCTTCCTCAAACTGCGCCGTTTACAATCCCGTTGACGATGCTTAAAAGTACACGCACTGTGGACTCACTCTATTATGAAATGACCTGTAGCAAGTTGAACTTAAAATGTGAAGAATTGTTCAGTCCCATGCATTTGACATTCTGCCGCATTCTGCTTAGCAACTCAAGCTACTGCAGCTAGCACTCCTTGCGACTCCATGAAAAGAAGACGGGTCCATTGACGCCATAGACTGATGAGACTGTGACATTGATGGACCATTTCCCCCATCGTTCTTTCATTTGGATTACTTCTTTATCATATAGAAGATCCCTTAAGAGACATTTAAAAGCTTCTGAAGAATCCATTCCTCAACTGCAAAGCACGCATTATGAAGAACGTTCTCGTAAATTTCATTCGAATGTCTCTTTCTAACTATGGATAGATATATCAGTGCATTGCTTATCTTGATGTAGTGTGATAAGACAGGTTGTTGCCTAGTGTTATTGTTTTTTGGAGAAAACATTCATTTCTTTGTAAAAAGCAATTTACCAAGGACTACATCACTTTCAGCTGAGATATTCATGAGATTGTTTCATCATGTTTATACAATTACTTTTTAACGGGTGTCAATGAATATGATGGGAAATTGATCTGAAACTGTAGTCGATTGATGGTATTTTTGACCAGTGTCGGCGATCTCCAATAAAAAAAAAAGCACCCAACTGTTAATTTTCACATAAATTTCTTGGGGAAATTAAGATTCTGTCATGATCAGTAAAATGGATGTACAACTGGGCATGCAGTGCAGTCGGGTGCCTCCAAAATGCCTCTAAAAATTGCTGTGTGTGACATGGTCTTAAGGTTGTATTGCTTCTCACCACCCTTCCTCCCCCAACATAGACTTTGACAAAATAAAGAGCCTGCCGACATTAGTTAGTAGAACTCGCAGGTCGCAGGTTCAAACCTCTTCGTGTCATTTTTTGTTCAACCCAAAATTGAATAATTCGATATATAGTTAGTCTTCACATGGTTGGGTTTAATTGAATAATGAAAAATTCGAGTACACAACTACATTGGAGGAAGGTTTTGGGGTTTGAACTGATTGCGAAATATTGGACTCCTTATTATGAAAATTTACTACATGGCTCAAGCCAATCCAATCAGGGTCTTGGTCAAGGACCATTGACAAGTCCAGCTGAAATTTAGTCAGAAATCATTTCTCATGATGAGTGGACATAAGTCAAGCTTTCAAACCTTGGCACAGAGCACCTGCTGAATCCCTGAGCTAGCTATAACTTCTTAGCCTGGTCATCTTCTCGCTGGTATTACATGACATGATGAACTGACATAACTCATTGGTTGAGATGGGTGCCTGGACTTGGGATGAAAGGTCAATGTAGATTTAGATCTGGGTTAGAGTGGGCTTATGAGTGCCAGGAACTTGGGTATTTCATATTAAGTGAGTTTAACTACAGTGCTAATTGATGGCACCTTAAGTATGTGAACAAACTATTAAAGGCACTGGACACTATTGGTAATTGTCAAAGACTAGCCTTCCCAGTTGGTGTATCTCAACATATGCATATGATAACAAACCTGTGAAAATTTGAGCTCAATTGGTCATCGAACTTCGAGATAATAATGAAAGAACAAAACACCCTTGTGACACAAAGTTGTGTGAGTTTAGATGGTTGATTTGGAGACATCAAGTTCTAAATCTGAGGTCTCGAAATCAAATTCGTGGAAAAATTACTTCTCTCTCGAAAACTTTGGCACTTCAGTGGAAGCCGTTTCTCACGATGTTTTGTACCATCAACCTCTCCCTATTACTCGTCACCAATAAAGGTTTTATGCTAATAATTATTCTGAGTAATTACCAATAGTGTCCAGTGCCTTTAATATGAGGATGTGTTAATTTGATTGATGGTTTCAGATCTACTTTGTTTCTCATAATACATTTTGTATTGTTTTCATTATGAACGAGGGGCTCAAGATCAAATTCAGTTTTGTGATATTCTAGGATAATTCTTGTCAAGCCTGTTCAGCATCTGGACAAGGAGAGAAGACAATGACAAAATTTCATTTTTAGATGTGGGAGGAAACCCCAAGAGTGTTATTACAGGGGAAAACCTAAGCAGTCAGGTATTGGGACTGAAAACCCAATCCACAAAGTGCCCCTAGTAGGATTCGAACCGGGGTCCCAGAGGTGGAAGGCGAGGCAAGACACCACTATGCCAAGCTGACTCACATTGCACTCCATTAGATAGAGACCTAAAGACTAGTCTATGACCTCACATTAAAATGATGGAAAATGTGTGCATCACAATTTGAATTTGTTCTGACATTTTTAAAGGCAGTGGACACTATTGGTAATTACTCAAAATAATTATTAGCATAAAACCTTTCTTGGCAACGAGTATGGGGAGAGGTTGATAGTAGAAAACATAATAATGTAATGTAGTTTTTGAGAAATTTTTTTTCCCCCACGGATTTGATTTAGAGACCTCAGATTTAGAATTTGAGGTCTCGAAATACAGCATCTGAAAGCACACAACTTCGTGTGACAAGGGTGTTTTTTCCTCCATTATTATCTCGCAACTTAGACGACCGATTGAGCTCAAATTTTCACAGGTTTGTTATTTTATGCATATGTTGAGGTACACCACCTGTGAAGAGTAGTCCTTGACAATTACCAATAGTGTTCAGTGTCTTTAACAGTTTTCCTATATATTCTAGATGTGCATTATTTATATAACTTTTCCTTTTAGGTGAAGGATGCAGAAGGATGGCTAATATTAGGGCTACTGGAAGCAAATTTAAACTGTATCGTCAATAAATGGCCATCCCATCCCCTCCCCCTCAAAGCTTTCAACTAATGTGCCTGGCTGATATCAGTTTGGTTTTCCTTTACTAAGTTTTCTGACGTTCTCTAAACGCATTCAAACAAGCCAATAATAAATGCAGTCCACAAATAAACTGCAATTTTGCTTGCCTCCAATGTGCCTTAATCAAACTGATTTCAAAGACTTTATTTACAACATTTTCTTTTGGTTTTGCAACCCTTGTTTTTTTTTCATGTTGCCTTTTACAGCCGGCAAAGAAGTGTTTGGTGTACCTTATAAAGCATTGCTGGACAGTGAGTTAAACAATGGTTATGTTTCATTTATGTTCACTTTTATTTGTTTCTTTCGCAAGCACTTGAAGGAGTTTTCCTTGCATGAAATCCCAGTTAAGAACCCACCTTGCATGCAAAATGAAAGGCTATTAGTTTTGCCCTTAACATTTTAGTTACTGGCCAGTAGGACCGACCAGTTAGTTTTTCATTTCACTAGTCCACCAGCCTTTGCACTAGTCAATAAGCCTTTTCATAGTCCACATTTCAAATGAAATAGTTTTGGATGCTTTTCCAGACCACTCAGGCCGTTTAACTAGCATTTGGCCAGCAGACAACTGTTAGGGGAGAATGCTGAATGAAAGCGTTATAATTTTTCCGGAAATTGAACCTAATTAGTTTTGCCTTGATCTTGTTCTTGTTCATACATTTTTGTATGCTTTGATGTATGAATGATTTAAGGACATGTCAGTGGGTTGTGATTGTGCACATACCTATCTATAAAAAACCAGTTCCAAGTTTAAACAGGAAATATTCTAATGATCCATACTTCGTTTCTATGAAATGATCAAATCAAGAGCTCCAATAGCTTTTTTTAAAAAGAATTATTTAGTATATTATGCTGTTTGGTTTCAGTATAGAATATAAATCTCCTTGAACACCTTCTCTCCCAAATTGCAGTGAATGTGGTGTCTGTAAGTGGGCTTTGAATTGCTATCTCGACTCATTTGCTGCTTATAAAATTGTCCTGCATATCAAATCATAAGGCCTCATTGGCGCATTATGTATGACACTCATTTAAATAATGGGTCGTGTATTAGACTTTTGAGGATTTTGGTTCTGAAATTTTGAAGACAATCAAAATTTTCATTTCAGCAAGTGAATGTTTTGTTTCCCATTGATAGGAATGGTCATTGTCTGCACTGAACTGCACTGATCTTTTGTTGTATCAAAAGAGTTACTTGCCGAAATGGCATCCAGTGGGATTTCACATTTCAGCCCGAGTTCCGCATCTTGCGCCTTGCGGCGCTCTATAATCTTTGGTATGAAGTCAATAGATTGCATGCTTCCTGCCTGGGCCCATACCATAAGCCTGCATTGTGAGATATGGTGGCGTCATTACTTTTATGACTAGGTTTGGGTTAATTTGCCTGTAAACTTCCATACCGAAACAGTGCACTCCTATATAGTGTCCAATATATCTTAAAAATAACCTCATGGCACTACTTACTGCACTTAGAATCACACGCCTTAAGGGCATCAAAAGCGCAGAATCTTGTGGTGTCCTGAATTTGGGCTCGCTGGTCATCTACATGTAGCATGCATCCGAACATGATTGCCATCTCAAAAGATACTTGAATCACCCCTAAAACTTCCTTTTCTGAGCAGAGATTCATGTAGACACATCTGTTACGAGACGATTTATGCAAGTGTTCTTACATCATCAATGAAACATGATTCAAATCTGTTATATTGCTATCTTAGTCTGATGACAAAATGTCTAGAGAGAAACATTTGTCAGCCAGATTATATAGTCACCATCTCTCAAGTATTCTTCCTACTGAACAGTGATGTAATTGCTTCTCTTGTTGTGAATTTAAGGCCACAAGTGTTGAATGTTTTGGCTGAAATCGTTATCATGTGAAGAAAATTGGATGACTCAGTGTCAAGCACGATCATATAACTGCACCTGCCATTAGCACCTTTCACACGCACCAGTTCACTTGCATTTTTAATCAAATTTTTTTTTAAGGGAACTTTGATTTCATTCCAGCTCAGTTTTCAATGATTCAACTGATGGTAGTCTTGGTTCAAGGCAGTTATCTTACTCATATTAGTGTTTTTATATATTCACAATATCTGATTCGATCAAGCTAAATGGGTTGCTTGTCAGAAATATCAGAATAGAGAAACATTCCAAAAACAGTGACATTTTCCAAAAGATTTGTTTGTGTAAATTTAAATGCACAAATTTATTTCATTTTATAGTGACTACTTCCTTCCTGATATATAACATCAAGTGTTAAAGTTAGCATTGAAAGAGAATGTGCCAGTTTACGTTCAATAAACAACTCGACTTTCAACTCTTTTTTTTCTCAGTTTCATTGCCTGGAATCTCTTGGTGTTTCTAATTTCCAACTTTTGAACCAAAGCAGGTATCAACATGGGGTTTGCATTAAAACCTTAAATTGTACGCTCTATTCAAATTTATAACTTTACTTAAAGACACTTGACACTATTGGTAATTGTCAAAGACCATGTCTTATCACTTGATGTATCTCAACATATGCACAAAATAACCAACCTGAGCTCACTTGGTTGTCGAATTTGCGAGATAATAATGAAAGAAAAAACACCTTTGTCACACGAAGTTGTGTGCGTTCAGATGCATGATTTCGAGACCTCAAATTCTAAATCTGAGGTCTCAAAATCAAATTTGTGGAAAATAAATTCTTTCTCGAAAACTACATTGCCTGGGTCGGCAATCAACTCATTTTGCTAGATCCCATCACGCTATATCTCGTCGCACAGATCCTGCCACATACAAGTAGTGAGCACCCTCTAGTTTGTTGAATTGTATTTTTGCAAATTTATCAATCATATTTATTTGAGAGTGTAGGTACATGACACTGCATTTCCTGGAGACGCTGCACCTTCATCAGCATTCAGTGTTTGTATCCATCATTCTTTAGGACACTGTATGAAAAAATATCTTCACTTAGGTGAAGGGGGGAGTATTTTGTTAATCTAATCTAAATGCACTACTTAAAAAACTCATTTCTGAATCGTACATTTCTGAACCTTCAGAACAAGGAATTTAGTTCATTCAATGAGCTAAATAAACTAGTTAAAAAAACAAAAAAACATTTATGAATTGTACATTTTTGAATTGTACATTTCTGAAACTCAAAACAAGGAATTTATTTACAAGGGGAAAAGCTGTTGTTACTTTAAATATTAGTGACCCGAATTACTGTCACAAAATTCTGTCTCTGGCGAGAGGAAATCATTTTCCCAGTGCAGTGTATAGGTCAAAATCTCCCCGAAAAAATAAAATAATGCAGAGTTATTTGCTGACATTTTGACAGATTTTCCATCAACCTAGATCTTGTTTTTCCTGTTCACCTGACAGACCCAGACTGGCTGCCTCTCTTCAGACCACAGACGTCTTCAGTGGCTGTTCAGGCTCCAGAGG
The DNA here is from genome assembly GCF_902459465.1 of Asterias rubens. NCBI lineage: Eukaryota > Metazoa > Echinodermata > Asteroidea > Forcipulatida > Asteriidae > Asterias > Asterias rubens. The sequence continues at coordinate 9,752,310 of NC_047067.1, forward strand.
ATGTATTATCAGATGTGCTGGACAGCAGGCAAGCATTGGAAGACTTTGTATTCAACCTCCCACCGGAAGAAGAAGAGCTTGTAAGATATCTTTAGAGACTGTGTGTGTACATTTACTAAAGATGTTGGTATAGGTCTTGGTTGTAGGGCGGGGAATCAAATATTTAACCAGTCTGACACATATTTATACCCGGACAACTGGAATATGGGATGCGTTATTAGTGATTCATTAATGTTGACGATTCTGATTGCGCCGGGAAACGTAAAAGGGTTGTTTAATAAGGGGAATTTTTATTGGCAAGTAATGTCATAGCTTGGTGCGTGATGTGCACAACCCCATTCTTGTTTTACCCAGCTTGAATGATGGAAAGAAGGAAAATTACTGCTCAGAAATGATGAGTACCAAAAACAAACAAATGAATAAATACACCTTGGTTGTTGACAAGATATGATTCTGTCATCCCGGGCCAAATTTCATAGAGCTGCTTAACATCTTTCTGCTAAGCAGAAATTAGCAGGATACCAGTTACAAATTGTACTTGTGACATGGTAGTTCGGCTGATTTAAAGTCACCTGGAAATATATATTTTTTCTTTCAAACATAAGAGTATATGCTTATGAACAATAAAACAATTTTTTTAGTAATTGTTTGTCACGATTTATATGTTTAAAAAATATATAAAGTTGTTTTGGGGGCTGACTCCCCCTACCCCTTTTGTGACGACAATCGAGGCAGACTTTGACTGCAATGCGTAGAGTAAACACATGTGCAAAGACCATGTACGGTCCAGGTCGTGAGTTTGTACGTTTCAATGAGTGTTCTTCTGCCTTCAGCAGCAATACACTTGGTCGGCATTGCCGGATAAATGCAAAAAAAATCATGTTTTGAAACGTACAAACTCACGACTTGGACTGTACATGTACTTTGCAAGTGTGTTTACTCTACGCGTTGCAGGCACAGTCTGGTTCGATTGACATCACGAACAGCGCCCTCTCGGGTCGGGGACTACTCTTAAATTTGTAATTAACATAAGAACTAACTTTTTAAAACCTTAGTTAACTGTTTATTCACATTCCACTCATCAAAACACATATGTTAGTGACAAAAGCGTTGTTTTGGAAAAATACCACTTCCAGGTGACTTTAAGACTTTAGTTTGGTTCTCGTAGTTTGTTATGCTTAGCTACTTTTTGTACTTGGGCGAAATTGAGCGCCCCTAGAAATTAGCAGGGATACCCGTCACAAATTGTACTTTTGACATGGTAGTGTGACTGATTTAAGACCTTAGTTTGGTAAGCGTAGTTCGTTATGCTTAGCTACTTTTTGTGCTTATAGGCAGCACTATGAAATTTGGCGGCCCTGGTTTTAAATCCTTCGGTACAGACTTTTTATATTCCCTATGCGGTTAGGTAGTTGAATTAAATTGTCAGTTGATAACTTTGGGTTGTTACTTGAATACTATTCATGGGTCATTCCATGATCAAAATAATATTGACAAATATTCTGAGATACAAAAACACCTGTGATTCTTGAAAAAAAAAACCAGTCCTCACAAGCCAGTATTTTAAAAACTATTTGAAGTGAATTTTGTAATTTGTATGTGTGTCAGTGCTGTAATTTTTGAATGAGTGTTTTGCACAGGTACAGTTTTGAGTTGATGTTCTGTGTGCAAGTGTGAACACGTGAACACGTGCCTTTTGAGATGTATACTGTATGTTGTGGTTAATATTGTGTTCTTATGCTTGTTACACCACAGTGTTGTTGATTTTGCAAACTGAATGAGCTAGGACTATGATGTGATCTGTGGAAGTGTAACCACTGAAACTTTTCACATACATGTTTGACTTATCAAAAAGTGTACTGAGTATTGCAATCTATTGTCAAAGGAGATAATTTGCACCGCAGCGAACCATTGCTTTGCAATCAGCTACTTGCTTGTTACTTGTTGTTACTGTATTTTGTTTAATATTAAGTTGTGTTGCAATTATTGACAGTTTATTTTTGCATGAGTGTGACTGCATGAACGCCAAGCTTCTTCTGTGTATGTATGTGTTGCTCATCAAGGGTTGAAGACAACCCCCCTCCCCCATGTGTTGCTTCCTCATGTTTGGTAAGTAAGTAAGATCTGACAAGAAATAGCCTATTTACAGTATTTTTATACATAGTATGCAATCATTTTCAAATGAGATTTGTAATTTTTAAAATCTGAAATTTTCTTGATTTCAAATTCTTACTATCTTGGAAAAATATCTGAAATAATCCTACTTTTGAAACGGTCCTTTCTCTAAAACACAACCAACCAAAGACATCTTTAAAGGCACAGAAAAGTTTACCAAATTTATCAGCTAGTGAACATAATTATTTGCTTCAAGGAAGTGGTTTATTTCTATAAACCATTGTAAATGCAGCCATATCAGTTTTTAGAATCAAGAGATATGATATCAAAATAACCAGTTATCAAAATAATAACAGCTGTGTGTTTTATAAAGAGAAAAAAAAACATACTCAATCAGTATAAAACATAATCTCAATTTGCTCTCAGTAATACTTTAAGCCTGAGTTTTAACATCTAGGCCCCTAGAGGCTTATTCTTTTTGAGACTTGCAACTTGCTATTTCGTCATTTAAAACTTTTCAGAATACTACAACGTTTACTTGAAAGTACATGCACTCTCCATTTATGCAGACGCAATGTAAACATGACGCACTTGATTACAGTATTTCACAAAAGAAATTATTTTATCTTCACCCTAACCAGCAATCTCAACATGTTATAGACGAAAATGTATTTACTCTCCATAGAACGGTAGTTTCCAAAAGAGAAGAAATCACATCAAAGATGGACTCCTATTGTGTTAATCATTTACAGGATCCTTGCTTGTAGTTTCTTAATTAGGCATGTGGGGTCCGTCACTCGCTGACTGGTACGTGGTCGTCAAGTCTTTTGTCAATAACACTGATAGTGCGTTGACTTATGAACAAGTGATATTGAACATCAAGAGTGCATCTTCAGGATTTTCATGCCATTATATATTAGATATTCGGAGAGTAGAATGACGTTGGGAAAAATAGGTTTTAGCATTGTCAGTCATTGACTTTTGGTTTGGTGAAGTTTTAAAGCAATTGATTTCTTCATAGGATTGACTGCAGAGACATGGTGACTTTTTTAATTCTGTTTGGTAACTGTTTTAAAACACTTTAATGAACACAGAATTTTCCAAATATTTTTGTGAAAGCACAAGGATGATGAATCTCTCACAGTTTTCAAATTGAAATGCTTCCAGGAAGCCTACAAAATCATTTGCTGACTTGTTACTGGACACAGAGCCTTTTGTAAATTACACTAATAGTACATTGACTTATGAACAAGTGATATCTAAGGTTCATCTGCAGGATTCATGTCATTATATTATTGGAAATGCGGAGAGTAGAAAGACATTGGGAAAAATAGGTTTGCATTGTCAATCATTGCTTTTTGGTTTGGTGACTTAGTTAGAGCCACCAAATTCTTCATAGGATTAACTGTAACAGGGACATTGTGACTTTCTAATTCTGTTTGGTAAACATTTTTTGGAACACTTTAATGAACACAGAATTTTCCAAATGTTTTTTTTAGGAAGCACAAAAGACTGATGAATTCATCACAGTTTTCAAATCAAAATGCTAGCAGAAACCCACAAAATTTACAATTGTAATAGTAAAACCACAATACAAAATGAGACAAGTTCAGTTGGCTCTTGCTTTGTTATTAAGACCATGGGCCAATTTCATAATGCACAATAAGTGTTGTTACCAGAATCAGGTTGCCATCCAAACTACTATGTAAAAATGGGCTAGCTGTGACTGGCTTGCTGCATAATTTTGCTTAGCAGGAAACTGTACAAGTTCAAGAATAGTAAAACATTATTTCTAATTCATCAAACTATAACCTTCATGCTACTCCAACCAATCAGAGAGAAAAAATGTATTTGCAATGAAAAGATTTCATTGCATAAGTTGCCAATGCTTTTGGGATAGTTTGGTATGTTGCCATATAAAATGTTCTTGGTCAGCTTTCTGGAAACCTGTACTTTCTGCTTTGGAGCAAAAAAAAAAAAAACACATGTGTCTATACTTGGCATCTTTTGTTATTATAAACTTACAATTGTACTAGATGTAAGTGCATCAGCATGTTTGTGTATTTCTAAGAACAACACTCGATAGTTAAGTGTGTGGCGTTCATAAGCGTTCTGTCAGTACTTAGAGACATGTAAGCCATTATAGTCGCTGGGGTTCTACTGCGGATGCATCAGTTATGTCAATATCAGGTAGCAGTAGAGTGTGAGAAAGCTCTGAGATTCTACTTAGTCCTACTATATTTGAATTGATCTTCTTAATCAGGCATGATTTCTTCCTACTTTTGTCTGATTTCATATTTTTTGCTCTTAGAAAACATAATTTTTTTTGTGTGAAATGTCCTTCAAAGCCTACACTTTTTGTACCTGTTAGGTCACTCTTGTACTCCAAAGAATATATGGAGTACCGAAAGTTTAACTGATTTAATATAAGGTTTATTTCTCAAACAATTAGATTGAAACATTAAGACCATTAGAGCTCATTCTGCGGCAGAAGTCGCTTCGATCCACTATGAAGTGAAAGTGTTTGGACTGATTTTCTATCCTCTGCCCGGGTAGAAATAAATAAGCAGGACATCATTTTTTTTATAACAAAGAAGTCTCCTAAATTCCTGAAAAGTTACTAAGTGGCAGTAAAGAAGTCTCCCAAATTCTGAAAAATCTACTCTGCAGCAGTAGAAGCAAGACAAGTTCTCATAAGAACATAATCTACCCAGTAGATTATTATACACATGATCTTACCGCAAACCAAACATACATTGATAATTTATTTGATTAATGGAAGGGTAAATGATGTCTACATAATCAGCATCATCTTGGAGCCTGGTTTGGGCGGACTAGGCCTCCATATTGCACGTATTGTAGTACCTCTCTGTGAAACGGAACATCGTCAAGAACAATCTGCTTCCTTTGTACAGAACAGGAATGAGTAATACTTAGGTTAGAAGAAAGGAAATGGCTGGCATTTACAGGCGGAATAGCCCTAGACAAGGTAAACACATCTTTAGAGCGAAACGGCAGAAATGTAGAAGCACTCTTAATTAAGAAGAAACTAGAGTCTTCCATCAAGCGATGTACACTTGTTGACAGATCTAGCTGCCATGCTGGAGCACTTGTGTGACTATTTACCCATAGCCCGAAGGGAAATCTATAAATTGGATTTGCTTCCTAGTATTAGACCAGTGTATTATATTACTCTTACGGGTTTTTTTTTCGAGATTGAATATGAAAATGAGGATCAGGTAAGTTTCTAAGCCATGAATAATTATAAGCGGAAGTTAAAAACAAGCCTACCTTGGTACTTTGACTTGGAAACAGTTTGTATGAACCTGTTTAATCAATCTGGTGTTACTATTAAGCACTGTTTTTCTTTTTTTTTTTTTCTTTTTTTTTTTTTTTTTGGGGGGGGGGGGGGGGGAGATGGGCAATGTATTTCTTTTAAACTGTTAATGTTAGTTCATCATACCATTATAACATTACTTGATCCATCAAGTGACCTCAATGTTCACCAGTAAAACAAAATCTGTCTTTGGAAAAAAAAATGCAATTGAATTGCTGTTTCGGAGTATGTTTACTTTTTTTATTTTACTTTTTAAGATAAAGGTAAAGCTGACTTCTTCATTACTGCAGAGACATACAATGTATTGCCTCAATCTTACATGGAAAGATGCCTTTAAAATTTGTTTTTCTAGGAGGAAAATAACTGTTTACGTAAAGAAAAAAGAAGATGTCATTTTGCCTTAAAGCGTGTTTCTCTTATATCTCTTGATTTTAAAATTGGTTTGGCTGTATTTAGATATATTTGTAGTTAGTTAGTAAATAATTTATTGTTTGCATCATAAAAATACTGAAATTTAGTTTCCATTGGCGCAAGAAAATGGAACAATCATTTAGTTCGAAAATAATAAATGCAACATTACACAGATTAAAAGGACAGAAATATACACACTCAAACAAAACATACACCCTAGAAGCAAATATACAAAAGTATTCTAATGAAAGGGAAAACTGGGTCAATTGAAACACCAATAAAAAAAATTATTGAGGCAAAGTAAATAAAATTAATATTAAAAACCTGCTGAAAGGCCTGAGGATCTGCATGAAAGCCTTCAGTTGCATGACTGCCATGTTGTCACTGTATATTTGTAAAAGCTGTAAATGTAAAGTACACCCTTGATTGTCATTGATAATCTCTACAACTGAAGTATGAAAAATTCAAGATTGATTCTTGTTTTTTTGTGTGTAGGAGAAAAAAGGAGATTCTGGAAAGAAAGTGCGTAGGAACTCTGGTCCCAAGGTTGTTATTATGGACCCGGAAGGAGAACCTCTCAGTAAAGCACAAGAAGCTAATCGTAAGGTCCACTTTGGTGACACAACAACCTTGACAAAACCCAAGGAATCTGGATCCTCCTCATCAATGACAGCATCTGGAGCAGCTTATCACATCCTATCTCCAATTGAGGAGGTCTTGTCCTCCCCAGAGCTAACTGCCGATGCTAACGGCAACAAACTAGACTCTAGTAGTGCATCCCCACTCAAAGACAGAGCTAGTATTGATAGGCTTGCACTTGGTGACGACGACAAAAGAGTACGGGCAGATTCTTCAAGCACAATATCACCCCATGATTGGGATTCAGGAATACATATGTCCCTGTGTCTTTCTCAGGACGGCGGCTGGGAAGTCTCACAGAGCACCTCGTCAGGAACAGACTCAGTTGATGGCCTTCTATCAAAAGAATCCAATCAAAGTACACAATCAGAGTCGGTGGACGGCTTTGCTGGCATGGTTTACCCTAGTCTAGATGCAAATGACACACTTGATAGCTTGGAAACCAACTTTAATTCAGTCCAAAGTGAGATGAACACATCTGAGATGAATGATGACTTTATTTCAAGTAGTTGCATACTTGACGAGAGTAGGCAGAAACATGATGAACATGACGAGAGCATGAGTGGCATTGAGATAGAGCAACTCACATTATCTCGTAGCTCCAGTGCCGATACACTGAAGACTGATGATGATGATGATATTGATGGAAAAGTTGGAAACTTGACGATGGAGGAATTCCTAGATCAACTAACAAGCCTTTCTTTGTCAGCGACAAGCGAGAGTGCTGATGACTTCCTGAAAGATGCACAGCGAGGCAAGACCGAGGCAGATTCTAGTGCAGCGTCTACAGACGAAACACTTCTACTTTCTTCTAGTGAGGAAGTAAAAAAAGAAGAGATGGAGTCTCTCAGCCTCTTACTGGAGATGAATGAAGAAATTCAACCTTTACTTGGCGACATGGAGGAAGAAGTAGACCTTCCACAAGGTGACTCTGAGATAAGTCCAACAAAGCAGCAGCCCGAGAAGGCTTCCAAGTCAGTCAACTCACAAAAGCAGGATGACACCATCAAGATAAAAACCGATGAAAGACATTTCAAGTGTACCAAAAGCCATCACCATCACTCTGGAAGATCACATGAGCCGTCAGCCAGGAGTAAAAGCCCATACCGCAGGTCCAAATCTAACGATGACTTTGCTTTGTCCGGGAGAGCTGGGGAAACCAGGAGTAAGTCCAATGGAAACAAGAGCCACCGCAGAGATGGGGACCCCAACTTCAAATGCACAAAAGAATCACATCACCATGGTAAGCATCATGATCGGTCGCCGTCAAATCGCTTTATCCGTTATGACTCACTCCCTCTGGTTGTAGAGGTCTTTGAATCAGACTTTAACTATCACTCACACCACCACAATCACCGTGATTTCAGGCAGTTCTCACAGGAGACAGACAGCAACGACAGTGAGCCATCTAACCAGGTAGCTGGCAAAACAAGTAGGTCTGGTGCTAAGCTGGTACGAGCACCTCACCTCTCGCCAAAATCATCCTATGAGGAGGACCCCACTCAGTCAAGACAACTCTCGATGGAGTCCAATACGACAGAGGACACCATGCCAAAGAGTACCTCACAGTCTTCAGGGCCAACCACACCTGAGTCGCGCAGAGACAGCCAGCAATTGGCTGGAATGTCTTCAGAGAATGAATCTCTCATGGACAGCAGCAAAGAAGAACAAAGGTCACCCGATAAACCCCTTCACCGATCACCAATACAGCAAGGGGGTAGCAGGTTACACTTCGATAAGCCCAAATTAAGTCCATCTGGAATAGACTATCCGGCCAAAGATAACAGTATCAAAGATTTCATACAGTCGCTTCACAGGGTAGACATGGAAAACTATAGCGAGAGCAGAGCAGAACATTCAAACTCAATCAATGAGTCGCCTACGTCGTGCCAAATGGAACTAAATGTCAATGCATTCCCTGAGAGAAGTTATCAGGACAATGATGTTCATCACAAGTCACAACGTGGATCGCCGAACCAACTCAAGTCACCTGGTCATTCCTCACCCTTTACCTCACCAACCCAGCCTTCTCCAGGCTTGGCCTCGCCACATGCTTCTCATAAAGGGTCTCCAACCCAGCTTTCACCCTCTGCTTCACCAACACAAAGTGACCCTAGAGCTTCCCCTACCTCTAACCCAAAGAGGTTAATGGCATTACGGAAGGACATTCAGGAACTCGCTAACTTGAGTAAGAAGGTGTCCATAACCCAGGAGGAAATGCTCCAGTCAGCTGAAGAAGTTCTGACATCTGCTCATAAGGTAAGTAAAAAATGTACTCCTCCTTTTTGAACACTTGACTCATTAAAGGCACTGGACACTATTGGTAACTACTAAAAATAATTGTTTGCATAAAAACTCTCTTGGTAGCAAGTAATTGAGAGCTGTTGGTTTTACAAAACATTACGAAATGGCTCTTTTGAAGTAACTTAGTTTGTGACAAAGAGGTAATTTCTTTCTCAACTGATAAAAGGCTTCAGGCCTGAAGTGTTTTAATATTTTATTAGGCATCAAAAAGCACACAAAACTGGTGCAACAAGCGTATTTTTTCTTTTATTATTCTCTTGCAACTTCAATGACCAATTGAGCCAAAATTTTACAGGTTTGTTGTTTTATGCATAATGTTGAGATATACCAAGTGACCATACTTGTCTCTGACAATTACCAAAGGTGTTCAGTGCCTCTAAACAACCTGTGTGCTTTAGGTATTTTGTTTGTTGTCACAGAAATTCCAAGTTGTCTTTTCTTCAAACCAGGGTTGGATTTCACAAAGAGTAAAGACTAGTCATATCCCGAGTAAAGACAAGTTACTCGTCCTAACTTAGGACTAGCCATACGTTTTTAATATCTCATAGGACTAGTCCTAACTGTTTGTGAAATCGTCCCCAGGTTTATATATTACACTAAGCATTCTAATAACTAGCTAGGTGTGGTTTCTTTGTGTTTGTATTGCAGATGTCAAGTATTCAGAACGAAGTGGAAGAGTTAGAGAATGTCTTAGATTCCTTGGAGAGGACAGTGATTGGTGACTCCTCATCATTATATGGAAGCAGTAGTGACAATGATGAGGAAGTTGTTGGTCCCAAGGTATGTACAATCTGGCAACAAAGTGTCTGTAAAAATTGACAACTTTGTAACAAAGATTACATGTAGTACTGATTGTAGTTCACTGAAATGTTTATGGGTTCATGTTTAGTCTGACATGCCTTTCAATTCATAAACAAAAATTGGAAGGAAAAAGCTGTCAATATGAGACATCCGATGTTATTAGGAGCATTGTCCTTATAATATTATTCTTGAGTGACATGGCACCAACTTGAGTTACAAAGGCTCTCAGTTCCTTTTTATTTTCCAATACTGACAGTGATGAAAATATGTGCTGCAGAGACCTGTGGTTTGAAAAAAAATAAATATCACAGATTTTGTGAAATGTAGGGCCGTAGATTGGTTTTTGTCAATGTAATGCTGATTTTTTTAGGCGCAATAATAAAGAAAGATACGTTACGTCAAACTATAAAAATCATAATACTGAAAATAGTTTAAAATACCAACAGCTGCACTGCTTCTCACCAACAAAGCTTTCATGGTCAATTTATTTTGGAATATTTTCCAATCTATGACCCTATCTTTAAACTTGGAAGCCTGAATCTTGGATATTTAAAAAGATATCACTGACAAGCTGCATTTGTATGCAGATCACTTTTTTGGGGGTGGGCAGCACATTTTTAAAAACAAAGGTATCATTTTACAAATAATTCAAAGACTCTGATTTTGTTTCCATGGCAACAGGAGCAAGTGGTTGAAGATATGCAAACATTGGAGCGCCAACTTGCCTATTCAAATACGGAGGATGCCCCCTCAGAGGTAGGAATAATATAGTTGCATTTTAAAGGTGCAGTTCTGCTAACAGTGGACAATTTCTTAATCGCTTAAATATCCCCCCAGTTCATTCTGTTGCCTTATTACGGTTAAGTCCTAATTTGCAATGTGACATGTAATAAACAAAGTGCCGTAATTAATATTTAAATGGCTAAAAATTAAAAAAAATAAGGAAAAATAATTAGAGTCGACTGACTAAAGATATCATACCCCCAAAAAACATGTGTGTGAAAAATATGTCCCACATAAAGTCAATTTACTTGGCCCTTTCAATGGTAAACAAAAATGTCAAGAATTTCATACTAAATGTAAGAAGGACATTGTTATAGTTCTGCTTTACGGCTGATTTTAACGGGAGTTAACCATAAACACACAAAAATCAAATCATAAGTGTATGACGAGAGAGACATAATAATGCAAATACACAGAGAATGTTTAAGATGGTCACTTAATTTTCTTGCTGTAAATAGCTCAAGAATTGCTCACCGAAACGAGGTTTGTATAGATGGTGGGTTTCTAAAAAACATTGAATTCAGTTGAAGGTTTAAAATACACTTATCTGTATGTAAAACGTGTCCGTGTGGTTCCTCCTTTCTATCAGGTAAACTCTGCATCAGCTGTACGTATGATAACTACAACTGCCCTAAAACTCTTGAGAACAACAGAAGATGCTATGGAGTCTCATACTGCTGCCTCCTTAGCATCACCCTCATCTCAGTATCATAGTGACTCTCAGGTCAAAGACTCCGCTGAGGAAAGACTTGGAACAACATCAGATGTACGAACATCTGAAAGAGATGTCTTGGAAAGGAGAAGTTCTGAGGAGGAAGAGATGTGCGCATGTTCTTCCACCGATGGAAGCCGTCCAAATTCTCTCACACTTGACGATGCCCTGACTAGAAACGGTAGACATGAAACGGACCTTGTGGAGAGAAAATCCAAACCATCTCCACATCAGTCTGAGAGGTCCAGGAACCAGACCGGGGTGTCATTCCTACATCTGCATCCTAGCAATGGTCAGGATTCGCCGCCCATAGCGACGCTAATGTGTGAAATGGACGAGGATGTCCGAAATGGGAATGGGTTCAATGTGGCCGTTAACCCGTACCAGAATGGCGACAGGGCGCTACTGGATGACATCCAAAGTTATGAATCCTTATCACCGACGGATCAACGGCTGCTAGATATGACCCTAAATCTTGATGAAGGAGTTGGCATGGAGGGGCTTCCTAAGGATAAGCGGGCGGAGAGGAGAAGAAGGGAGAGGAAACTGAGAAAGTCTACAGGGTATAAGACAGTGGAGAAGGAGAAGGAAGTGGATTTATTACTGTATAATGAGATGGCGCAGCTTGAGGAAAAGGTAAAGAAAGAGGAACAAATGTTTGCTGCTGTGTTTTTATAAGTGATGCTTGATGTTTGATGTTCTGCATGTTGTAACATTGTTGTAGCCTCAGGAAGGAGTTGAGAATACTTTGTTTGTCTTTTATATTCATATACAATTAAGGTACAAAATTGTAAGCTTAAAAAAAATCTTGTCTTTCTTGGAATTAAAGAGTATCAATTGATTAAAGCTGTAGCAAAATCAAACTTTCCTATGAAGCTATGAAAATTTATATGGATTGCTGTCACATGTTAGTCAAGTTTCAGTCAAAGAATTTGTTTCCTTATTTCCATTAGAAAGATTCCAACAAATGGGACAGCTTTGGAACTATTTTGATGTTATATGGAATTTTGTTTTAATGTTTTGCGCTTGAGCAAGGGAGTAAATATTTTCATTTTTTGGAAGCTTGAATGTTCCATTCAACTTAGCTCTGCATCGCTGAGCAGAACATTCCATCTTTCAACTCATGAACATCTTCCCACCTTTGCAGTCTTGAACATTCATTATTTGTACAATGAAAAAAATATATTATTCTATCTGAAAGTACATTGTTCTTTGTTTGGATGTAAGTTTGCATGATTATTCCATGTTTTTATTTTGTAATCACCGAGCTTGTATGTTTGTATGTAGTAAACCAAAATCTGTTTGCTGATGACTGTGATGAAGATTTTCACCAGATTCAAAGATTTATTCTTTTGAGTCGTCTCTTTTCACTGAAATCATTGGTTTCTAACACTCAATATTGATCTTTAGATAGGAGTTTGATTGTTTTGATTGAAGTTTCTTCATATAATGTTTTTAAAATTGATGTGTAACAAAACAAAACAATAAAATATACAGAATGATTGTACTAAATGTGTAATGCATGCATTGTGAATATTGTGTTGTCTGTATAAGAGTCAGTCTTTAGAAAAATAATGTTTTGTTCATCTATGGGTTGATTATGTACACTACACCAAAACATTGTAGTGAGAACAAACTAATCTGAGTTAAAGACAATGGACACTATTGGTAAATGTCAAAGACCAGTCTTCTCACTTGGTGTATCTCAACATGGGCATAAAATAACAAACCTGTGAAAATTGTGCTTTCAGATGCTTGATTTCGAGACCTCAAATTCTAAACTTGAGGTCTCGAAATCAAATTCTTGGAAAACTACTTCTTTCTCGAAAACTACGTCACTTCAGAGGAAGCCGTTTCTCACAATGTTTTATACTATCAACCTGTACCCATTACTCATTAATAAGTAAGGTTTTATGCTAATATAATTATTTTGAGTAATTACCAAAAGTGTCTGATGGGAGACTTTTGAGACGCTGACAGTAGCAGACACATCGGTCCCTTTTTCCCACTCTGAGCTTGCGCACATGCTCAGTATTGCACACTTAGGTTTAAGCATGTCAAAAAGGACCGTCCCATTGGATACTTTTGCAGGAATTACTTTGCTGTGTTTAAGAACTCATGAAATCACCCAATGGAATTTCAAGTGAACATATCACCTCACTTATTTGTTCAATTATGATTGTTTAAAAAGTACCTGAGTTTGTTTGTTTCTCATCAATGTTAATTGGTTGAATTGTTATCACCTGACATAAATGGTCTATCCTGATTGGTACAATTCATCTGACCCCCCCCCCCTACCTCGGTAGGTTTACTTGTCAGCCGGTAAAGTCTTCACCTTAGAAGATCGTCTCAAGATTCTACAGGAGCGGGTCAATCGTGTAGATCGGATGTCACCAGAAGAAAATATCATCGATCTTGAAGATAAGATTGCATTGACCATTGCTCAAGTTGCTCAGAGTGAAAGTCAGGTAAACTTACTTGTGATGTTTGTAAGGAATCTGAATTTCGTTCACTCTCTTGATTCACCCTCTTTCATCTGAGAAAAAAATAATAATTAAAATTTGGGTGCTGTTGAAGGGAGGTGTGGACATTTTTGTCTGATCTGTGATTTCTTTCTGCAGAAGACACGTTACGTACGCTGTGGATTTCTTAATGAGCAAATTTGATGTGTGAATTTTCAACTTGGCTGCAGATTGTTGTCTTTGAGAATTTGTTTAAAGAAAAGATGATGATGAGAAAGGTGTAATATATGTGATTGTAAATTTTATTTTGAAATGAAATGGTGTGAAAGTCCAAAAGAGGACTAGAGGCTGTGTGTAGTGTGGTGAAAGAGTTGTGTTTTGTTGGGAAAATAACTATGTTATAATAAAAGGTACCTCAATCTCAGAACTGAAATCCTCAGATTTTTTTAAAATCTTCATCGATGAGTTTCCCTTTTTAAATAACCTGACCATTTGATATGGTTGGTTTATGAGTAGTTGCATGCTGGATGAACACTTAAAATTTCTTCTGAAAAATTGTGATGCTATTAAGTTAAACCTTGTTAGCTGCTCAACCCTCTCACGCTGGTAAACATTATCTGCTTGCCAAATACAATACAGAAATACATACCAATCAAAACATGATCAGTTTGTCCAATTTGTTTGGTAGAACCAAATTTTAATGGTAAATCCTATGATCGACACTGTCATTTTAACAGGGTGAGATAATTCAGTCTTGTATAAGCATTATTCAGACTTTTTAAAGTCTAGGGGGCCTACTGGTAATCAAGATGCTGTATTTTTCTCCAAACTAAATAAGTCAGACTCTTGGATCTAAATTTCTAGCACTGAGGATACTGTTACCAAAAGCTCCTCAGAATTTATATCTCCAGGGGTGATTAAAGGGTACAATTTCTATTATTTCAATGTTCCTTATTAGATCTGGATCTCAATTTCAGACTTTTTTTGTCAGCAATGACTCTCATTCCTGTTCTAGGAATGGACATCATGTGCATCTATAAATCAAAGTTCACACTTCAGATCTTAATAAATCTTCCATTATTTAATTGCTTGCTTTCTTGACTGTGGTATGTTGCCAGGTGGCTGCAGTGGAGGCCCAGATTTCAGCACTACAGCGTTCAAGAGAACAGTCAACAATGGATCTAGCAGGCTACCAGGCTGATGGAAAGTTTGCTACAGTGTCCGTCGCAATGTGTAATCTAACAAGCCCAGGTATATACTCAACAAAATAATTTGAAATTGTTAAATTTTTGCTTCGGGATTAAGAATAATATTTGTCTTTTAGTCCAAGTATTTGCATTAGATGTTAGTTTTTGCATTGGGGATAAGAGTACAATTTGTATTTTTCAATTCAAATTTTGGCAGTTACCCACACAAGTTCTTTCCCAACGCTATGATAGCTCAGTTAGTTGCTTAAATCTAACAGTGTTTTTTCCTGAAAGTATTCTGTACGCCCTAAAATAACACTGTTATTCGTTTAGCTTCAGAGTGATTTTTCTCTCCCTTTAATCTCAAATATTACTCAACTAGTTGCACAAATTTTCTGATTTTCTTGCGTGTTACACTTTAAAGCAAGTCTTTATGTAGGATGTCTTCATCTTTAAGAACAAGGCTGTCTATCTTCATGTTAAAGTGTAATCACGTTTGGGAATCTACAAAGCTTTTCTGTTTTTCTTGCAATCTCCTCTTTAAAGCAAATCTTTATGTAGTTACCTTCATCCTTAAGAACAGAATTAACAACTGTCTTCAAGTTAGAGTGTAATCACGTTTCAAAATCTTAAGCTTTTTTGTTTTTCTTGCGAGTTACACAAATCTTTATGTAGAATGCCCTCATCTTTCTTGAACAGAAGGTTACGTCCCGTTTACCTACGGGCCTGCAATACAGATACAGATCCCACGAGAGCGTGTAGATTCCCCAGTAGACTTTACCATGGAGGTTCCCAAAACCACAGAGCTTGAAAGTAACGAGTGCAATAACAACAAGAATCGGGAGGAACTTCCTCAAGATGATGAGGTTGAACTTGAGATGGGTATAATCAACGACGATGGTGACATCAACGGAGGGCAGAGGGAGCCCTTCAGTATCTCAAAGTGTGAGGTAACCATGGCATTGCGGCCTTCCAATGCTGTCATCATACGATACTTACAGGAAGGGGACGACGAGACCGTGTGGCCGGATTACCGATTCAACCGTAATAAACTCAGAAAGCATGAGGGTTTAGGTGACTTGCGGGGGTTCTTGCATTCTTGAGGGTTGCACCATTCCGAATCATAGCATTGGCACGACATCTCTCATGATTGCCCATTGCTCTATTTTATTCACATTGCATTTTGATCTACACTTATCCAGGTTTTAGAACTGTCATTCATCCCACAAATTCTGGACGACTTTGCATCATCATCAGCTAATGTATTGATACAGATAAAGAACTTATCTTCATGCCCTAAGCAAGGTTCTTTGGGAGTCTCAGTAGGCTGATTGTTTTTGGTAACGATACAAACTGTCATGAGTGAGGTCTTCACAAGTAATGTGTCTTTAAGTTTTCACCAAAAAACTCTTAAGCATGGACAACCTATACAACAATCTGAAATGGATCTCAATAATGCTAAATCAATACAGAGAATTATGTAGACCTTATGCATATGATGCCATTTAAGTAGGGCGCTCTCAGCTTGAGGTCAAAAGAACATTACTCATTGGCCATCATCCTGCGCAAAGCGCATACATACATGTAGGTCTGCATTTTCCATTGTTTTGCCTCAAAGGCAGTGTGATAGCATCAATGCTTAATGTCCATCATACAAATATTACCTGTAGCTCTTCTAACAATATGAGAATGTTTAACCATGGAGGTAGAATGTTGTTGTATCATCATTTTGATTTGTTGGAAGTGTTGATGTATCTACAGATAGTTGTTTATGCATACCTCCTTTTTTAACATCATGTCTTCTGTCTGTTCCAGCCTACGTACACTCCCCATAAGTATACAAAATCTCTAGCTCAATTTCATTTGTCACTTCTCCAGGAATTGAATTACCCAAAGCTCTACTCTAGCCATCTCTTTGATGAGGTGGGACGTGTTTGTCTTATTTGCGTCACGCATGGCTTAGCGGTGTGTTGTCGTACGTGGTACGCCAAATACCAATTGGCTATCATGTCATAGGCTCCCTGAGAGTAGCTGATTGCCTGACCACATCTCTACAGCTTGGCCTGGATGCATTACAGAAGCTAACCTAATTACTGGGTTCGCGTGTCTGGACGCTATGGCTCTACCCTATTACCAACGCCTCAAGGCAATGTTCCGATGCTCCAATGTGCAGCAACAAATTACTGTAACAGAGTCAGGGCATTCACTTATAATTACATCATTCACCTTAGACACAAGCTGTACATGGAAAACAATAACTGGTAGTGCTTTATTATTTATTCCCTAGGATCATGGGTGTTTTGAGATAGGATGACAGTGTACATGTATATCAATTGTCATTCTCGTGGAGGGGGGCTGAGGAGAAGATTTTTCTAGGGTAACTTGACTGCAGAATACATGTGTAACTAACTACATGTAATTTTTTCACACCACAAGCTTTGACATGTTTGAAGAAAAGCTGAAAATAATCTTACATTGTACTAATCTTTCCAAGTAAAACATTTGAAAAACTCTCTGATCATGGAAATGTTTTCCCTGTTATGTTGAATGTCTAAATATGTCACATGATTTTATGATTGTTGTACAAAATATCCTTGACTGCAAGTGTTGGCGGCTCTGTACTAGTGATGATATTATTGGTAACTAATTTGAGTGTTTTTAGGTTTTTTTATCTAGACTTTTCTTGATTTCTAAAGATGCTTAGGGGTGAACGTATTGAAAGCTGCTGGAAAACCTGTTGAAATATGTAAAAAGAGCTGCATCTTTTACTGTCTCGCTATGGGCAGCGCACCATATCAAAACATCTTTTCACAACCAACTATTATGGTCAGTGCTCCAGATAAAAACCTCTCATCACAGCCTTGCTTAGTCTAGGTTCCTAGACCATTGGTGTTGCGTGGTCACACACAACCAATGTTCCGATTATGCACGGCAAAAACTGTACACGCTTGTAATGAACGAACGCTAGTGGGCGCTCTGTTTCTCTGATTTCCGGATCTCCCCACAGGAATTGAGAGAAACAGAGCGCCCGCTAGCGTTCGTTCATTACAAGCGTGTACAGTTTTTGCCGTGCATAATCGGAACGTTGGTTGTGTGTGACCACGCAACACCAATGGTCTAGGAACCTAGACTAAGCCTTGCTACCATTGGCAGCACGCCGTATAGATACCCTTCGTTATCAGCCTGTCTACCATGGGCAGCGCGCCGTATTAGTATATCTCGTCACAGCCTCGCTCCCATTGCTTTTTTAACAAGCCTTTGACAGGGCTTATCTCTATGAATGTGGATCCATGTCTTTTGCAAATCTATATCACAACAGATGACTTAATAGGTGCCTTGAAATAATTTCTTTTCCTGCTGCTGTACTAGTGTTCTGACATGTCTGAGGGGGAGGGGGAACTGGGTCCCAATGGGATAAATACATTTGAAGACACATTCGTCATAGAGTTAGGCTTTGTGTCTGAAATAATGACTTTAGATTTCGGCTAGATTTCTGTGTCATCATTCATTGGAGTATAAGACATCCTTAGCAGCACTCTTAGCTGTAGTTGTAATTGCTAATTCAGATACAGCCGTTGTATCCATAGTCAGAGATGGTGGACAACCATGCTCATCTGAAAAGAGTCTTTTAAGCTAAACTAATCAAGTCATTAGGGAAAGCTCAAGTATATTAAAATTTTAATTAAACATCATGACTTGTTTTTTATTTTTCAGTAATAAAATTTGTCTTCACTGTGGAAATTCAATTTTTCATGTCATTGAATTAACCCTTCCCCTGAAATATGTTACATCCTCGCATGCGTACATACACTATTAATTGGCGGAAGCCTTAGAGTTGTGCATTAGGTAGTCGCACAAACGCCTACGCGTCACACCACCAGCATCACTAGCTCCATGAAAATACATGATGTTCCCAACCAGCTATTGTTAGTGCGCACTGATGTGACCTTATATTTCATGGGAAAGGTCTTTTGTTGCATGTTACCATAATGGTAAATACATATACTAACACATCACTAAATCTTCACTGACGAAGGGTTTGGTTTACTAACAAAGGTTTTAAACAGAACCATGGCATCTGGCTTTGCACCATTCATATATTGAAAACTTTATCATGTTTGATGTTTGATTCATCTAATGAATACCAACATTTTGTCAACTTGTAAAAAGGTTTCAACAAAATAATTATGTATTTCTAAACTTCAAGAGGAAACCATTTTCAATAAGTCTCTTTACCCGAGGTTTAGCTTACATGACACTACGATCCTGCATACAAAATAATATGCCATTTCAACCCACCTGGTGTTCATGCAGTTAGCAGAGTCATGACATTGAGTTACTGGGCAGTGTGTGGCCAAGCCTGGGCAGTTAGAAACCCATCATCTTTGATTGCCAAAATGGCAGACCATTAGCAGACAGCAGTGCAAAATTGAGGAGAGAGACCATGCCCCCCATAGAAGTAGCCGTCTAAACAATGGTGCACCCCCTTGGTGCCCCCCTTAAATTGTACCCTATGCAGACAGGCTAGTAGTAGCCTAGTCTTGGTGCAAGACGTTTCTCGTTCCCTTTTCACGCACACCGCGGCTAGTTCACCGACAGCGCGCGCACCGACTCACCTGACTTATAGTCCACTCACCGCCCCGGAGAAGTTAGGTGAGTCGGTGCGCGCGCTGTCGGTGAATTGGCCGCGGTGTACGTAAAAAGGGAACGAGAAACGTCTTGCACCAAGACTAGTAGTAGCCGAGTGTTGTTGTCAGTGTATGAGGTAAGTTTGCTTTTCAGAGAACTCCGTGACATTGACATTTTACTGTTTCCATTGCAGAAAAGAAACTGAAACTAATGAGTGAAGCTGATGAAGGCACTGACTTTAAATCAGAGGTAAAGTAACGTGGTGTGATACTTTCATTGGATAAGTAACATGGTGTGATACTTATAGGTTATTGAGGCGTTGCATCGTGTGGTTGTATAATTCAGTTTGCGGTAACACTATGTGTATATAATTGCTGTGTAATTTTTTGTTGAGAACTTGTCTTTCTGCGAAGTAGATTTTTGAGATTACATGTAAATGAACAGCCCTGCATATTAAATACTTCATGGGGATGTAGGAAATCTGCTGGGACTGCCAACTATTACTGTTCCTTGCTCTACATTGATAGAGAACAATTTAGATTGTATGCCAAGAGAAGAACAATATTTGTAAATATGTACACAGTCCCTGGTGAACAAACCAGTCATTTACTCTTGTATTGTTTGAAATTATTGAGAACACTTAGCAACAAGTAAATATGTTAAATATGTCATAAATGTTAAAACCAAAGTAAAATCATATTTAAATCGTTAGAGATGAAGATCATAGCTTGTAGGACAACTTATAACACTACTACCACTGTAATTTACAACCGAGAATCGACAAATGATTTATTCCGCCCTCACAAAAAAAACCTATTGGAATCCTATAGGAAAAGTCATATTGGATCCTATAGTACTTTTCCTAAATGTATGTATCCTAATGTATGTATACAACACATAAAAAAATGTCTTATAAGAATTCTATAGTTTAGTCCTATAAAAATCCTATAGGAATGTTTACGTCCTTTACATGTCCTATAGGAATCCAATAGAATCCTCTAAAAATATTTACAGTCCTTTCATGTCCTATATGAATCCTATAGAATCCTATAGGAATGTTTACATCCTTTACAAGTCCTATAGGAATCCTATAGGATTCTATAGAGTCCTATAGGATCCTATAGGATGCCTATAGGACTTTTTTGTAAGGGCATAGGGATGTCAAGAGATGGTTAATCCTTTCAGGTCAGTAGATGAAGCCTAATATTACTGTTTTTATTTCTCACAGATTACCGAGCGCCACATTTCAACCCTTCATATGTCTATTGGTACAAATGATAATCTTCCACTCACAGTGACAGGTCAGTAGACTTGAGGAATGTCTCATTAATCTCACTTTGCTCTTTGTAAATTGAAGAAAATATTTGATAAAGAAAATTGCTCTTCAAAGTAATTTTAAGATTGATAAAGAAATTAGAATAAAAGTACGTCATTGGTTTTTGGAAGAGTAAATAAGTTCCCAACTTATTCCCAGTTTTTCGATAAACACCCCCCCCCCAAAAAAAAAAAAAAATTAATTAGTTTTTCCAATTGTGGGAATCAGAAAAAGCAGGAGTGGTTTCGGAGAGTTTTAAATGTTTTATTGTCTTGGATTCGGACAGTGTTTCAAGATGAAACTATTTATTTAGTGGGTGAAATAAACAAACTTGTGCACTTTAAAGGCAGTGGACACTATTGGTAATTACTCAAAATAATTATTAGCATAAAACCGTACTTGGTAATGAGTAATGGGGAGAGGTTGATAGTATACAACATTGTGAGAAACGGCTCCCTCTGAAGTGACGTAGTTTTTGAGAAAGAAGTAATTTTCCACGAATTTGATTTCGAGACCTCAAGTTTAGAATTTGAGTTCTCGCAATCAACCATCTAAACGCACATAACTTCGTGTGACAAGGGTGTTTTTTCTTTCTTTAGTATCTCGCAACTTTGACGACCAATTGAGCTCAAATTTTCACAGGTTTGTTATTTTATGCATATGTTGAGATGCACCAAGTGAGAAGACTTGTCTTTGACAATAACCAATAGTGTCCAGTGTCTGTATCAGTTTCCAATGTTTGAAAATGCACTTGCACTTTTAACCTATTTGAGATGGATTGGAATAGAAAGTCAAATTATACAATAGTATGAGCAAGATTCTAACAATTGTCATGTTTTCCCCCTAAAGATGGAGAGCAAACAGCGGAAGTAACTCTTCCAGTGATTGAGACTGAAGACCGAGGTGTAGCAAGCGTAGTGTAATCCTGTCATCACTCTACTGGTAACTCACCAGGGCCCAATGTTATAAAGCTTGTAAGCAAAGAAACCTGCCAAGCATAGGAAAATATTGCTTAGCAAAAACAGGTTACCAGACAACATTCCATATAGTTTTCATGTTTTGCTCAGCAAAATCCTTTGCTAAGCAGAATCTTCTGCTAAACAGCTTTAATGACATTGGTCCCAATCATCCCATCTCTTGGATTCACAGGGCAATAGAATGTTCCATCCAAAAAAACACAAACCTTGTATTTTAAGCAAATTATGATGCAATATTTTTATGAAAAGGACATTTTAAATCAAGATAAGATATATAATGTTTTCTTCACTTGTAAGCATTTTCTGATGTCGGAAGCCTTTAGGGCTTTATATAGCTCAGTTGGTCGAGCACCGGCACGTTAACCCAGCGGTCGGAGGTTCAAGTCCTGCTCTTGTTTTTGTTCAAACCAAAATGATAAAATCTACCCACTCACATGTTTCCCTTGTGATTTATTACTTGGTATTCCTAGTAAGTCACAAGCCACATGAGTAGAGCGGTGTACAGATGGGAATCCAAACAGGTAAAGGGAGATTTTTACCAGTAGGGCGCATGCTGAGACCTACGCACGTGGCTCAGAGGCGCAAAAAAAGACCGTTCGGTCTGCTGCCACCAGCGCCTCAAAAGTCTCCCACTCTGGTTGAAGTTCCTGTTTTTGACTTAACCGTGTAGTATGTAAATTATTGCAGCTTGGGTGGAGGTAAATAAAACTTGTTGTGATGCTAATGTTTTGTCTTCTTGGGATTCCATATATGTTTTGAATTCTATGACAGTAAGGAAAGTTTTGTTCATGTCATAATGGGTTTAAAACGGGCAAACACTGATAATAACTTCATTTATTACAAATCTCAATATTCCATGCTGTGTATAATAGTAGTCATCAACATTCATGATTATAATATTAACCAAATAATTTATCTGACTACCGTAAAATACATTCCAGCAATGCAAGATACTAATATAACAAACTGTACAATGCAATCTTGTGCATCTCTATGTAATTATTATACAGACTATAATTATTAAATATTTCATACTAAGTACATTCTTGTACAAAGTCTTTCACGCATGCTTGTGAGAATACACCAATTTTTTGGAAGGTATAAAAATGTTTGTATTCGTTCATTGTTCAGTACTCAGTCAGGCAATACCCACCAATAGGAAATGTGACTTTGTTAGTAAAAGCAAAACTAAAAATTAAAGTACAACTGTTTTAAAACTCACAATTCACATCATACCTACTATAGATGAATGGACTACTTTGCCTGTTAGCTGTGGAATGAGGTGCATTGTGGTCTAGTTAGTGACAAAGTTTAGTCATTAACTAGATCGGGCCCAATTTCGTGGCTCTTCTTACTATAAGCAAAGAATTTGTGCTTCTGGAAGCAGGGAATTCCATGCTAAAATTATCACAAGACTTCACGGGTAAGCAGGGAGTTTTTGCTTGTGCGCATGCTAACTCTACCTTTACTAGGCTTACACAAACTAAGGAAGGAATTTGGTGCTTGCGAAGTAAGTGGAGAATGGTGACAGTAAGCCCCAGACTTTGACAATAAGCAAAGCCAGGAAATTTGGCCCAGCTTGCACCTCATTCCACAGCTAATGTCCTCGGTCCCAGTATTTGTGATATATTGACTTCTAAGTTGAGGGATGTGCTGAGATGAGTCAATTAAGTTGTTCTTATAGCATTGAACAAACCCATTGAAAACCATATCCTTTAAAACAATTCCATATAAAATACCCTACACCAAATTTTTCGAATATTTGTTGTTGTATATAAATTAATAATCTTAGAATTGGATTCAAACTAGACATACACACCAGATACACATTAAGTGTCAGTATACCATGTTAAGTATACACAGTATTTTGTATTCGTTGTTCAGACATGGGCTTTCACTGGAATGAGGTCGACAAAGACTCATTCTTCTTAGTGCACAGGCTTTTCTTATTTTATATGAAGCCTTTAGATTAATTTGCAGAGTGATAAACTAGTTATTAAATTAAGATGAGACATTGCTAGTAATAGCCACTTAGATTTTATCCTTGAACTAATGAGTTTAGTTTTATTTGAAATGCAAGAATCAGTTATACCCCCCAGTCTTTGTTTTAATGCTCCTTTGGTTAAACCATTTTTATTTGTTGATTTAGTATAATTTTAAGGCATTTCTGATAAAGTTTTTGTTTTTTGATTGATATAATCATTCCAATAGGAGACTTTCCAACGCTAGGCGGCAGCAGACATACCGGGTAAATTTCCATTGTTTACGTAGTTCTGAACATGCGCATAATTCTGAGAACAATGGATTTACCCGGTAAGTCTGCTGTCCTCTATCGTCCCAGAAAGTCTCCCATTGTCCTGCAAAGATTGTGCTTATAAAAGTTGAATAAGTAGGCCTAACTGAAATTTTGAAAATTTATAATTTTATTTAAATAAATTAAGTGCAAGAACTTAATTTCTGGACCACAAGAAATTTAACCTTTTTATATACAGAAATTTATCATTTTAGTGATTGAAATGTTTTTATATACATACTTCATCTTTGGTTTGTTATGGAGTATATTAAGATATCAGTATGCACTATAGGCCCTATTACATCATAAAATATGCATAATGTTTCAGGCTACAGCGAACAGTGCAGAAACTTGAACGAAGTAATTTTTACAATAAATAGTACAGTTAGCACTTTTCCCAGTAAAAAGTAATCCCCTAGAATGTGCAATTTCCTTTAGTCATAACCCAGTTGATGTTAAAATATTATCGACGAATCGTTAGAAGAAGCAGCTCTATGATTAATGCATGATTCAACGTTTTTATTAAATATAATATATTATATATCCATTTCAGTTTGGTTTGGAACTGAATTTTGTAAAAAAAAATGTTGTTTAAGATAGTTATAAGACATTATAGCAACGAAAAAAGGTAGCATTGTAGTTTGCCACCAAGTGATCTTGAGATGTTACACAGTAATTGTATGGTTAAATAACTACACTATTTGCCAACATTAGACAACTCATATTTAAAAGTATTTATAGATAAATTTCCTCCAGTTATGCTGGTTTATAAAAGTCAGATGAGAAATTCAACTCTTTTCTTTGCTAACTTGGAGATAAGATATATCTCGCTTTTTTCGAGATAACTAATACTTGTTGAACGTTCTTGCTATAGTTCCCCTTCTCTGGCTAAGAATATCGGGCAAATGGATGGTCTTTGGTTGTTTAAGGGTTTGCTACCTTGTACATATTTCTTTACAACAGTGAACTTAACTGTTGACTGAACCCACTCTGGAACATTAACTGAATCTTTCAAAATCATGTGAATGACTGATGGAATGTAGTATAGAATACATGGCAAGCAACTATTTTAGATAGATATTATGGCGGATAATGCTGAAGAGTCTTAGCAAACAAAAAAGACAGAAACCCCCTTTTGTTTTGGTAAAGAACAGAAATCCCCTTCTGTCTTCCTTGTAATAAAACAGCTTTGTAGAAAAGATAGAACCCCACGTCAGTTTCAGCCTAAAGCCCGGTTTATACTTGCTGCGAAAGCGAACAAAAAATTGACGTTACAAACTTGCAAAAAAATAATTTGAAACAGCTAAGCTGTGTTCACTCCTGCGAAACATTCAAAGCGATAACAGCCGTGAGACGTCAAGTACACATTCTCAGGAAATATAAACCGGCTCAACCCTAATTATAAATTGCCTGTAGAATGACTGAACTTATTTGTCACCCATGAGGTTTTTCAAATAAGGCTATTCAGTTATAAACTCTTTCGCTGATTATCAATGGAGAAAGAAACCTAAATTTTGCCAAAATGCTAGTTGTCAATTGATGACAATATTAAAATGCAAGTGGAATATCTCATATATTATGAATAAATATGTAATATAAATAAAATGTAAAATATAATAACTTTCCTATATATACATGGTTTCTGATTCTGGATTTTTGTACATGTATTTAATTGTGTGTTTGTAATTCACACTGATCCAGTTAAATGCATTCCCATCCACTAATTATTCATAAAACCCACCATACTTGTAGACCTATTATTAGATAGTTGTACAGTAAGTGTAGCCCATTTTCAAAAATATATTTAAGATATTTTACAGTCTATATAAATGTTAAAGCAATTAGGCCCAAAGTCACTGTATTTATACTTGTTTGAAGATAAATTCTGGATGCACAAGAATGTTTATTTGAGATACTAATTTGTTAGATTTCTCTATTTTAATTTTTTTTTTTCAATAATGGAATTATTAAATGATTTATTTTCCTTTGCAGGATTATGAAACAAATAAATAAATAAATAAATAAATACATCCGTTGCTGGAGGCTTAAAGCCAGAAGAAAACATGATGTCCACTGTCCATCATTTTTGTCATAAAACATAAGTTACTTATAACACCCATCTCAAGGAATCTGCCTTCTGATTGGTTTAGAGCATGTCGCATGATATGTCTTATTTGTACTAGACAGCCTCGGAACTTGACGCACTACACACACAGCAACCATGTACCAAAGTACTAAACCCATAGCAACCAGCATGCTATATAATACCCTTGGCGACAACAGCTTCTTGGTACAAGGCGTCAAGGCCAATATATTTTTTAAAGGTGTATAAGGAACAGGGAACTTGGGTGTTTTTTTATCAGTAGAGTGTGTGTGTTCGTGTCCTGGTTGTGACATTTGTGTCATTGAGCAAGACACTTAACCATTATTGCTGCGTCCTTCAGATAGGACAAAAAGCCATAGGTACCATGCGTTTGTAATGCACGTAAAAGAACCCAGTGCACTCTATCAAAAAGAGAAGGGGTTCACCCCCATAGTTTTTGTGGTGCGATCTGCAGCATATTGGGCCACATCAACTTGTAAACCATTACATGGTGCTGTAAAGGAATAGATCTCATACTTCAATACAATTGATATGCCCCTAGGGTTGTGATAGAGCGTTATATAAGAAATAAGAATTATTAATTTGATTTTACTCGTGCTATGGTTACACCACGACTCCCTCGGGATCTCCCGAAATACTCTAAAACACCCGCCCGGCCTCCTATAATCCTCTAAAATACCCTTTTTGCCGATTACCCTCCCATCAGGCTATATCATAAACAAAGTGTAGTCTTGGTTCAAGACCTTAGCATGGATTATTTCCAAGCCTTGTACCATGCTATCGCCCGCTAGCTTTGCGCAAGTTCATTCTCGCTACCATAGGCAGCGTACCGTGTTGCCCCCGCCAGCTTTTGGGTCAATAGACACAGTCGTCAACAGAATGAAATCAAGAAGAAAAGAAGAAAAGCGCGCCCTCTGTCGAGTTATCCTGTTTACGTTTAACGTATGAGATAGTGATGACTTGGACCAAGACTAACAAAAAGGTCAACAAACCACTCAAACTAAATTTCATCAAAAATTCACAAGCAAAATCATTTAAAATCATTTACATGTAATAGTTTATTTATCATAGACAGTGTACATAGTACTACAGTTGTGTTGACACTCTAACATTGTTTTATACACTCGTAGCAAAGATCCATTTGTATGAAATTATACTTTCCTGTCAAAATAAAAACTCTGAATAATAATTTTTGTTTAAAGTGTTTATATATTTAAAGCACTAAAATTACATTGATTGTTTTGTGTTGTGTAATAATTTTGTGTTATGCAATGCCAAATAGTTTCTTGCTGTAGCGGATGCAGCTGCTGAGTGACTTAGGTATTGCAATCAGTTTTTGACTTTACCTGCAAGGCTTAAAGATACTGGACACTATTGGTAATTGTCAAAGATTAGTCTTCTCACTTGGTGTATCTCAACATATGCATAAAATAACAAACCTTTGCAAATTTGAGCTCAATAGGGTTTTGAAGTTGCGAGATAATAATGAAAGAAAAAAACACCCGTCACACAAAGTTGTGCGCTTTCAGATGCTTGATTTTGAGACCTCAAAATCTAAATCTGAGGTCTTGAAATCAAATTCGTGGAAAATTGCTTCTTTCTCGAAAACTACATTTCTTTAGAGGAAGCCGTTTCTCACAATGTTGTATACTATCAACCTCTCCTCGTAATCAAGAAAGGTTATGATACTAATTATTTTGAGTAATTACCAATAGTGTCTACTGCCTTTAAAGTGTTTACATATTTAAAGCACTAAAATGACATTGATTATTTTGTGTTGTGTAATAAGAGTGCAATGCCGAATAGTTTCTTGCTGTAGCGGTCGCATCTGCTGAGTGGAATAGGTATTGCAATCAGTTTTTTACTTTTCCTGCAAGGCTTAATTTCACAAAGCTAAGATTCATCTTAAGATGAGTTGTTGGTATTATCCTTGTGATTTGTATTGCAACATCACATTCTGCTTAGCAGTTAAGAATGATTCCAGCTTAAGATTAATCTGAGCTGAAATCAAGACTTGGTTCATAGTCAAGTCATGTCAAATTTGAAGATCATTCTCCATATACAGAAAATACAACATTTGTAAATTATCCAAAATATATAAAATATACTCCTGTAAAATATATCGGTATTCCACACAAAACACACACAAATTACATAAACATGTTTGTAATAGTTAAAAGGACGGATGATCAGTTAACTTGGACGGCAGCATAAAGATTATGTATCTAATTAAAATAAACTCTGTTTAACATGAAATGATGAAAGTACATTAATAATGAGACCATTTTATTTAATCTACTTAAATCAGTTTCCGATTACACTATTTTGTTGATGTTTTCTCAGCAAATAGACACAGTATTCAGCAGAAACTTTCACAAGATTCCTTGACATCCTCCACACAAAAATATCACATAAGAGCAAAAGGACACAGAATATGCCTACATAATCAAATAAAAATCACACCACAATTCAAGACATCCCAGACAGTGAAGAATCAGTGGGTAAAGATTTTACTGGCTCAAGGTCAGCCCTGAGCAAGAAGCGTCTTTCACCATCACTAAGATGGTCCTAATCGTCTCACAATACAAGGTCAGCCCTGAGCAAGAAGCGTCTTTCACCATCACTAAGATGGTCCTAATCGTCTCACAATACAAGGTCAGCCCTGAGCAAGAAGCGTCTTTCACCATCACTAAGATGGTCCTAATCGTCTCACAATACAAGGTCAGCCCTGAGCAAGAAGCGTCTTTCACCATCACTAAGATGGTCCTAATCGTCTCACAATACCACCACCTTCATGATGCACGCTCTGTTCACATTTTCAAGGCGCGTCGTGGCCCAGTGCTCTAGGTCACGGACCCAATCTCTGGCGTTGTCAGCAGCAGAGTGTGGGTTCGAATCCCTGTCATGACACTTGAGCAAGGCACTTAACCATAACTGCTTTGTATCAATTTGGGAAGGTAGTGCATTTTGCTCTACCGGTCAGGCTCCTAGTGGATGATACCCATGCCTGACTGTGAAGGGGTAACCCTGTTCCAGCCCAAGGAGTAGGTGGCAATGTGCCCCTGGTGGCAGTTGATTTGGGTCGACAGCCCAAATCTGTTAAGTGTAGCCCTCGCCTTGAAGCGGCCGTCCCATGGCCTTGTGATGTTAGGCAAATACCTCATAAAATAAAAAAATTCTTGCCACAAAAAAAAGAGTAATAACATTATAAATGCAAGGAAAAAGATGTTCAAATCACAAGGTCCTCCTCTTAAGCAGGAAATTTAAATGGTAGAAATTGTGAGGTGCAGACATTGTGTTTAAAACTCTTCAACAGTTCAACTGTGATAAAGACCAGTGTCACGAAAAATACATGACCTTTTAATTGTATTAAGAAAAATAATATTTTGGAATGTAATATCTGATAAAGCACCCAGTCAAACAATTCCATACTTGTATGTGAAGGCAAAGTATACCGTTGATTTTTGGAAGTGCTCAAAAATTGTTTTATTCTACCTATATGTAGCTATATACACAAAAATAATCTGTGAAAAATTCATTTCAAAGGGTGAGATTTTGACCAACCCTGCAGGAAGAAATGAATAATCTGCAATTGGAATTCACAATCGGACTCTATAAAGCCACATTAATTTGGAGGGAATTGTTTCTCAAAATGTTATACATGTAGCAACAGCTGCAGTGCTTCACACCAAGTAAGTTTTAATATGTCATTAATTGTTGGAGCAATTACCAAAGGTATACCCTCCACTAAAGACACTGGACACATTTGGAAATTTTTCAAAGACCAGTATTTTCACTTGGTGTATCCCACCTATGCATAAAATAACAAATCTGTGAAAACATTTACTCAATTGGTCATCAAAGTTGCAAGAGAATAATGAAGGAAAAAACACCCCTTGCACATATTTGTGTGCTTTCAGATTCCTAATAAAAGGCTTCAGGCCTGATGTATTTTATTATTTGAGTGAGAAACTACCTCCTTCTCAAAAACTATAATACTTCAGAGGGGCCATTTCTCACAATGTTTTATACTATCAACAGCTCTCCATTGCCCGTTACCAAGTAAGTTTATTTGCCAACAATTATTTTGAGTAATTACCAATAGTGTCCACTGTCTTTAGGCAAACCTATAAGTCAGGGGAAAATGCAACGAGGGCTGTTAAATAGCTGCTGAGATCGCTAACATCAAGATATAACACAATTACTGGATCGTGGTTGCCTTCTGGTGTCTCTTAAGTCGGAACTGTTTTCCATTTGTACCTGAAAAAAAAAATAATAGTAAAAATAAAACAGCATTTATATAGCGCACTCTGAATCACAGATCCCTCAATGCACTTTACAATTTAAAAAGGCCATTATTTACAAAGATACACTGCAGACAAATATAACTGTTCAGTGAATCCTGCTAGTCATGTGACAGTGAAACTCGCTAGCCATGTGACAGTGAAACCCGCTAGTCTTGTGACAGTGAAACCCGCAAGTCATGTGACAATGAATCCTGCTAGTCATGTGACTCACCTGTTCATCTTCATCATCCTCTATGTCTACAATTCCTCCCGTTGACTTGGCAACAGGTTCCTGCAGGATAACAATGATATCAATTAAGATCATTCTGGCGCTATTGTTATTATTATTCAACATTTATTTAGCTCTTCTCCAAATGATTAAAGCTCTTTACATTAAAGTCGAAAATCACTAAAAAATATTGTATTAAATAGTGAACAAGACAGGAAATATTTAAAGATAATTAAGTTACTAATAATGTTTCTACAAAATAAAACCAAGATTACCATACAATAAAAAGATGGAGCCACTCATTAACACAAAACGTAGAAAAATATATACACATTTTAGTAGAATAGATATAAAATTTAAATACTGCCCATTACAGTGAAAATTTAATAGATGATAAAACTTATGATACAAAACTAACAAGGCACAGGATAAAACAAGTCCACACATAAAACAAGGAAAACACAAGGAAATGGACATTAATAATAATAATAATAATAATAACAACATTAATAATAATGACAACATTAATCCGGGGAGCAACAGGCAAAATAAAAAATAGGCTGCCTAGGAGAAAGACAAAAAATTAAATAGAACACAAATAGCAAAGGCGTGTGTCACTCTGACAAATAATGGCCTGTGTAAGATGGCTGCTGAATGATGTGCGAGCTGACTGCTATGTGATAACAAAAATCACACACATTTTTATAGCTGCACAAAAAATGAATTGCCATTGCTCTTATTTCTTGACCAAGCAGAGTCTTTCGTAGAGGTAACTACAAGTCTTCCTCAAAAGGTAGCCGTTGAGAAAGACTCTGACAGGGTCAAAACATGAGACCATTACCTATTTGTTGGCGGTTATACCATGGTTCCTTTTGACTGGTAAGTAGTTTTCTACAGTTAATGTTATTTTTATTTGTGTAAACATTACAGTTCCTTAATTGTGAAATTGTATTGAAAAAGCCTATTTTCTTAAACATGAAGATTGAACTGTTACACAATTGATTGGATACCTACCACTGTAAAGTTGTCGTGTGAGTTTGCGTTCATTTTGCGTTCATCCTGCAAACAAAGATTGAAGACACTTTATTAATAAAAACAGCTTTTGTTATGAGACAAGTTGTTCCCATTGGTTTTCTTTTAAGTCAATAACTTATCAACGGGAAAACATGTATTGAATGCAGAATGGATGATTATCTGATATTTCCATTTCACACGGTTTCGCCTCACAAAATGGAATACAATCAAAATACAACCCGGGCAACTGTCAACCTCTACCCTCGGATGTACTCATTTATACCTGGAGGGTAAAGAGAAGCAACTATCTAGCTCAAGGACACAAGTGTCACAAGCAGGACCCGAACACCACACTGTGATGACTTAACTATCGAAACCTGATTTTGATACTCTAAACCACTCGGCCATGACACCCTCCTAGACGGCTTGGGCATGACACTTTGGGAGGATAAAGCTTTTTGCTCTTCGACAATGAAGTCCCACAAAGTTTAGATGAATATTATACATACTTGATTTGTTTCCTTCTTTTCCATTACGTTGTCAATAAGTTCAACCACATTGTTGTGGTTCAGTCGTTTTGCAAAACTTCGTGCCGATTCTGGCTCCGTTTGGTCAGGAAACTATGCAAACAATAAACAAGATTAACAATAGTTAATAATAGTACGCATCAAATGGTAGTGCGGATTTGAGGCTATTCGGCACTCACATAACATGAGATTTTACTTCCCAGTGAAGTTGCGGGCATGGCAGACTGTGGCATGTGACGTTGGTGCAAGTGGTCAATAGTCTACAGTACACGAGACTTATCTCACCATAGGTATTTTTCAAGGCCACCTCTTCTTCATAGAGGAGATTTTAATGACATGGTTATCCCCTATAAACTAAGAGCCTTTTCCCACGCTTGGTTCTGAATTCATCTCCAGGCTCCTTTTGATGTTAAAACACTGTGAAAAATGTACATGTTGTATACTGCTCAAAAATTCATGACAGGGCCCAAGTCTAAACCAGAGCCGGAGCCCAAGCCAGAACCCTAGCCGGAACCAGAGCCCAAGCCGGTGTGGCAGGAGAGTCTGTCCCCCCGAAGATTCTGTCCCCCCATATGGCGAACTGCGTAAAACATTCTTCTGCTGATAGGGCCGTCTGTTAAATTATCCTCCTTCAGCCCATGATGTTAGTTTCCCATTTCTGTGACAGAACCTACAAAGGACAGCGTTCCCTGTTACAACCAGAGCTCAAGCCAGAACCTGAGCTCAAGCCAGAACCGGAGCCCAAGCCATAGCCGGAGCCCAAGCCATAGCCGGAGCCCAAGCCATAGCTGGAGCTCAAGCCATAGCCAGAGCTCCAGCCGTAGCCAGAGCTCAAGCCATAGAAAAGGTCCTCAGTTTCCTTATCACTGTTCTGAAGAGAACCGTGGTCATACATGGAGGTCTTAACCGTAGTTTACCACTAAACAGACATGACATTTGTTCCTTGGGAAAAAAGGAGGACATTTTTATTGAATACAAGAGCTGACCAACATGTTCTTGAGGTGTGGGCTTGAGTAGACATTTCAGGCTATTTAATCACAATTATTCTGACTTTTCCAATTCGAAAATCAGACTAAAGTAGGAAGAATATCATGGCTGTTACAACTGCACATTAAAGCCATTGGACACTTTCGGTAAACAGTATTGTCCAAAGGCCCACACTTTGTGTATCACAACTTATACATATAAAATAACAAACCTGTTAAAATTTAGGCTCAATCGGTCATCGGAGTCGGGAGAAAATAACGGGAAAACCCACCTTTGTTTCCGCACGTTTCGCCGTGTCATGACATGTGTTTCAAAATAAATCTGTAATTCTCGATATCGAGAATTGATAATTGTTTTAATGTTTTCTCATAAAGTAAAGCATTTCAAGAGAAGTCTTTCACCATTACCTTCTGTAAACCTTGTAAGTTATTTGTAAATCTGTGAACTTTTATTTTTTTTTTCTGTTCCGAAAGTGTCCAATTGCTTTGAGATTCATACATGTATGAGTGCTACAGGAACTTACAGTGACTGTGTAATGTAGATCTATCCCTCTCTGTATTAGCAACTGGACCACGTTTATATGTCCCTGACTGAGAGCAATCAGTAATAGATTCATCTGCACAGAGTCACCGTCCTGATAAGACAAAATCAAATAAATTGACTAAAATAATAATGTAGGATTTGAAACTTTGCATGGTGGAAGTATAAAGCCCAGTTCATACTTCATGCGAATGCGAAGCGAATTTGACGTGAATTTGACGTCACAACACTCCATTCGCAGACATATTCGCAAGTGAGTTGAGCAGAGTTGAACTGCTGCGAATTTTTCATTTGTTCATTCTTCCAGCGAATGCGAAGTTAATGTTGATGTCACAAATTTGCAACGAATAATTCGCAGCAGTTCAACTTTGCTCAACTCACTTGCGAATATCGCTGCGAAAGGAGGGTTGTGACGTCAAATTTACGTCAAATTCGCTTCGCATTCGCATTCGCAGGAAGTATGAACCGGGTTTTATTGTGAATTTTTTTTTCTTATTTTGACGCTGGTAAAACATTTGCTGGTCCAGTAACAGCTTTGAAATACATGTACGAAACCCTGTAGAATTGTGGATTCCCCCCCCTCTAATTCGAGCCCTACTAAATGACTTTTGGGGTTGATTTAAAGTCATAATTTACAGCCGTTTGGTACTAGCTGACTTTGGCCATTGTGGTCTTTTGAGGTTTAGAATCATGTGGCATTTTTCGTTTACTAATGAGACTGAGTCCATAGTGATGTGTGCTATCTCAATCACTCCCATTACACTGATCACAGGTATTAGAAATCTGCTCATATTTATGACTTCATATCTTTAAATTGCCTTAATAGTCAGAAATGTCAACATATCAAGTAACAAAGTTCAAATAGAGGACACGATTTGCGGTATGCAATCTTGAGAGATTGTCCGCTTGTTTAAATATTGTCTGTAATACCGGTTGACTGTTTCTAAGGGTGTTGTTTACCTTAGTCAGCAAATTGATGTTAGCTCCGGTATTAAGCGCGGTCTGCACTTTGTCTGAGTTGCCCTCCTGAACCGCTAAGAGTAACCTCTGAGAAAACAAAACAAAAACAGTCATTCATTCATCATGTCATTCAACAGTCATCATGTCAATCACTGTTATCGGTTATGTCATGTCATTCTTGGTCATCACAGATACATGTATGTAATTTCTCACTCAAATATTAAAAAACTTCAGGCCCGAAACAGATTTGTTGATGCATTTGTTGGAATACATACTGGTCTGTGACAATTACCAAAGGCATTTTCAATAGAATGTACAGTCAATTGTTCTTCACAGTCAACCCTAAGAGTAACTTTTTATAAGTACATTCTGAAGTCCGATTTCATATCGCTTTGTGTTTCTTTCTTTGTTTTGCTGTCCACTTACAATGTATAACATCATTCCAGATGTAATTTGGCCAGTCCCAGCGACCTTGTAATAACGACAGTTGGCTGGACATTGATTACTAATTGAGAAAGTGATTTTATTTGAAGTTCGTAGATACCTGATTTGCTTCCGTCTTCTTCTGGATAACACTGACCAGAGGCAGTAATTCCTTCTCCTTCGCAATATCAAGGGCCGTCAGTTCTCTCTTATTCACCTGATATTATAGCAAATGGAAATTGGAATATTATATTGTTATAACACTTAACAGTGAAGATACCTCAGGGGTGCACAGGCATGATGCTACATTTTTTTTAAACCATTTTATTTACTACCAAAACAAAAATAACCTCCTCATTGATACAGACCTGGGCCCAATTTCCATAAAGCCTATAACCATAAAACCTTGGTAAGCACAGGAAAAAAACCTGGCAGAAACTGGTTTGTAAGTGTTGATTGAAGCCTGGTTTCCAGCAAAAATTCCATAAAGTTGACATTGTTGCAATAAGTGCCACACTCATTTTTGCTTCTAGCAAAGAAATTTGCTAAGCAGTGTATTCTGCTTTACTTTATGAAATTGGGCTCAAGTTTTCATAATACTGTTTTTAAAATTCAAGCATCTGAAAGCACACAACTTGTGTGACAAGGGTGTTTAAATACTCACAGGTTTGTTATGTTATGCATATGTTGAGATATACGAAGTGAGAAGACTGGTCTTTGACAATTACCAAAAGTGTCCAGCGCCTTTAAGGTGGACAATTTATTGTAACTGGAACAACTTTGGAATTCCCTCAATTGTTTGCTGTCAGCCAGTTTGCTGACGGAAATATCCCCCAGATCTTTCCATTGTGAAGCCTACACAAGCACTACCAAGCTACGCATTGTTTCACCCATACACAACCGGGAGGGCACTTGGTATTGGGAAAACATGCTTTGTAATACCCCTTTTCATGAGGTTCTTGTGTAACACTTGATTCCTGACCTTTGTCCAGTTGTTGTACAAGAATGGAATCAATTAGAATTCCGAGTTTTCTGAGTTTGCAGCATACCACTTTAAGTGTAAACAGGTCATTTATCCATTCATGAAAACTCAAAAGATCCAAACTTTCTCCAACTACGGGGCTCACCCTTAACACCTAGTGGCCCAGCGTATTTTTTGTCTAGTAAAAACTGCTACGGGCTAGTAAACACCACCTCTCAACTTGCCCTGTGGGCTACTCAAAACTGTGCACCCTATTTGTTAAAAGTGCTAATTTTTCTTCAATTCAGATGTGGAAAATACATGAAATGGGTTAATATATTTTTGAGAGCTAAGAGTGTAACTTCTTTAGTCTTTTATGCTGGTTGTGATTGCTACCATTAATGCATTAGAAAGATGCATTTATGACAAGTTTAGGGCTACTAAAAGTTCCCATGGACAAGTTAAAGCCATTGGACACTTTCGGTAAATAGTAATGTCCAAGGCCCACACTTCGTGTATCACAACTTCTATATTAAAATAACAAACCTGTGAAAATTCAGGCTCAATCGGTCATCGGAGTCGAGAGAAAACAATGGGAAAACCCACCCTTGTTTCTGCACATTTCGCCATGTCATGACATGTGTTTAAAATAAATCAATAATTCTCGGTATCGAGAATTGATATTGTTTTAATGTTTTCTCAAGAAGTGAAGCATTTCATGGAATAATATTTCAAGAGAAGTCTTTCACCATTACCTTCTGTAAACCCTGTAAGTTATTTGTAAATCTGTAAACTTTTAATTTTTTTCTGTACCGAAAGTGTCCAATGGCTTTAAATCCAGAGACTATTAGCGTGGTTGGCTACTTATCAAAATGCTTTAGAAGAGCACGGTCTGAACTATGACACTCATTGTCTGACCCTAGCTTTCTCCAATGCCTCTGACACTCAGTATGAAACACTCACCATGACTGTAGCAGTAAGATCAGCTCCCCTGTCCACAAGAAGATTGGCAATATCGACATGACCTTTCTGCATAGCAATCAGTAGTAGCGTCTGTTTGGCTAGATATCCCCCAGTACCTTCATTCACATCAGCTCCTTTATTTAGTAGCATCTCTACTTCGGTCTGGTCACCTCGGTTGACAGCGTCAATCACTGACTGATAGAGGAAAAAAATCAATGAAATTATTATTCAAATACTGGATACATGAATGCCAGCCTGATACATCACAGAGGCAATGAAGGCGATTACTTCCATACCACCTTGTCAATGCCTTGGTGCCCCTGTAATGCTCTACAGTAAAAATATAGGCCTACAATTTCCTTTACCAAGTAGAAAATGCCTTGATGTCCTTGCCCTTTCAAAAACGATGTAGGCCTGTGAATGCTTTGCTGCAGAATATTTATAATCACAAGATGTAACCCGGGTCCAATTTTATGGCTCTGTTTTTAAGATATCATTCTATATCCCCAAAAAGGTTGAAGGGAAACTTTCCGTCTTCTGACCTGCCACCACTTTTTCACTAATTTTGTCCAACAATTTCTTATTTTGAGTAAATTAGATAAGTACAACATTAATTCATAACAAATGCAAAGTGGTGGCAGGTTACGGAAACTTTTCCAAGATGAATCTCAGAAGTGTCAGTAACATTTCTTCCTGCATGTATGTACATTTAATGTTCCAGATATTCGGCTATAATATCTCAAAAACGAAAGTTTCTCAGGTAAGTTTTATGGTATACATGTGGGTCTCCAGCTATGACTGAAACAAACAGAGGGCTCCAATTACCATCGTAGGCAATCCTTGTTAGCTGGTCCACAGTATAAAGCAATCAAGTTAGTTTTAAAGCGTTTATTTTAAAATTTGAATACTGTGCCAAATAGAGCTCATCTTACCTCACGCAGTTTTTGGCGTAAACTCCACTCGCTCATGGTGTTATATGGTTTGTACTCCAAATTGAAGAAAATTCTGTTTCAAGTTTTATGTAGAGTCCTGCAATTGAATAAAAGATTACAAAAATTGCTTTTTCAAGATAAAGTGGATGAGAGAAAAATAGTTTCAATAATTCCAATACTAATAAAAAAGTATTGCCCCAATTCACCTAATGTCATCACTCATCATATTAATAAAAGTCTTGACACTTGGTATGCTATTGGGGATACTATCACAAGCAGTGCCACAATCTGCAAATAAATGAAAATTCCTTTGCAGTTCTTAAATTTGCTTTCAAAGCCATTGGACACTTTCGGTAAACAGAGTTGTCCAAAGCTTTTGAAGGCCCACACTTCGTGTATCACAACTTACATATAATTAAAGTAACAAACCTGTGAAAAATTAGGCTCAATCGGTCTTCGGAGTCGGGAGAAAATAACGGGAAAACCCACCCTTGTTTCCGCACGTTTCCCGTGTCATGACATGTGTTTAAAATAAATCCGTAATTCTCGACATATCGAGAATTGATAAAGGTTTCAATGTTTTCTCAAAAAGTAAAGCATTTCATGGAATAATATTTCAAGAGAAGTCTTTCACTGTGACCTTCTGTAAACCCTGTTAATTATTTGTAAATCTGTGAACTTTTTTTTTTCTGCTCCGAAAGTGTAGGCCCTATATAATGGCTTAAAAATCAATGAACCAAGTAAAAACACACCCAACAGTAGTTGTGATGATCATAACCCTACATTCTCCCGACCCTTCCATCATGTCCATCCTCCCAAAGGTCTGAGGATCATGAGGGTTACACGAATTATTGCAACTAACCCAATGTCAGCACCAAAATAGGTAACTGTAACGCAACAAAATTATTTAAAACTGACGTTATTATATTAAAAAAGAGTAGGCTTACCTGCAGTGCTACTCAGTTTGTTTATAGTACATTACAAAATAGTCATACTGCAGTGTCATCATACAACATAATCATTTACTTAAGATTTATCCCTTTTATGGCCTCCATTTATAATAATTTTCAATACTCTCAAAGACATTTACTGCACAGAAATAAATTAACTGCAAAGTAATTTCCCTACAGATGTCAAAATTGTTTTTAAAACAGAGTGGGCCTATCCTACAGTACTCTAGGTAAAACTAGTATACACTCATGGAGGAATAACACAGTACCCATTTTATTTAGGCTTAGTAGGCCCATTGACATTGACAATTTATTGTTGTTGAGGTGAGAGTTGTATTGTTCCTTTCAACTTCAAACATCACGATCAAGATCGAGTTCAAAACACTCAAATTATTGATAGTGTTTTGATATTGTTTGGTCCATCCTCTTTTTACCTTAGTCATGTATTACTAGTAATAGTATGATGTAGTCTAATTTTATGAACAGTTTAAAAGTTCACTTGCCTTATTTCAGACACACTGCACACACACAGGCTCCAGATTCTTGCGAGTCCAGTTTACTGTTTTACTTTTAGTATTGTCTTTGCTTTGCAAGTTCACCGATGTTTTGCAGTGCATTGCAGCAATCATTTCACCATTGCACAGCCGTTGTTCAGAGAAACATCAGCTTGGTTCGGTGGTTCGGCATTCAACCAAAATCTGGTACAGAACACAAACACCTCGTTATTCATAAAACTTGATCAGCAAACAAAACCAAGAATGACATATCGTTTTCACACATGTAGTAAACTAGTATTATGCAAAGTAGACCAAGTTAATCCTTCGTGACGTGCCAAGCCGTATTGTACAAAAGTAAATATTGCTCAATTGTAGCCTGCTAGTTTATTGATCTGTCGTGACTAGTTGCTACACAACATCGATATGGAATACTGACTATTCATTGTTGAGAGAGCACTGAACCGGATCGAGACTGAAATAAATAATACCCTTTCATAACAAGTGCACTTCTCCCCCCGCCCGTGTGCCAGTTGTTTTCATACAACAGAGAGGGCGCCCAACCACATAGACCTTTTCGCAAATACTGGGGCGCGCGCGTAAAGCTTGGAATTAGGTGCATTGTGGTCTAGCTGGTATCCAAATTTGATCCATATCTATCC
Organism: Asterias rubens; assembly: GCF_902459465.1. Classification (NCBI taxonomy): domain Eukaryota; kingdom Metazoa; phylum Echinodermata; class Asteroidea; order Forcipulatida; family Asteriidae; genus Asterias; species Asterias rubens. Next base: position 9,792,307 of record NC_047067.1, read on the forward strand.
CACAATGCACCTCATTCAACAGTCTGCGCTTGCGCATTGGTATTTGCGATAAGGTCTATTAACGGTGCAGAAAAGAACAGAGGGCGCCCAACCACATTAACGGTGCAGAAAAATTGGCACACTCGAGGGGATAAGTATGGCGGCCCAGTTGGTAAAACGATGTATCTCAAAAAAGCTAATTTCAAGAAAAATAGGTTTAAAGTTTAAATAACTGCCTTTTTGTTTCAGAATATTGGATTGTCATTTTTTTTTAAAGTTTTTCACCAATGTAATAATTGAAAATAAGTTTCCATATTTTGTTATAAGTTTTTGAACATTATTAAAGAAACTGTGACAGTTTATTCAAAGATACATCATTTCACCGAAATAATGCACACTCACAGGAAAGCGTATGTCGTCAAACTGGTGCATAACAATGGTATACTAAAAAGCATTTGGGATGTTGATTAATTTGCTCAAATGGTGTATGTCAGAGAGATACACCATTTTACCATATTTTTAGTTTGTAAAGTAAGTGTAAGTGTGACATACATCTTTTTTGTGAATTAAAGTCACAAACTTTGAGTTGTACAGGTCAACATACAGTTTGTATCTTCTGAACCACTCATCCGTTGACGATAAGATTTTCAGAATCGGAAAGAGTGCCCTCACTTTACTGGGAAATGGCTTTATCTCAAAATCTAAAAAAAATGACTTACATCGTTTAACCAAAACAGGGCCGATGGGTTGCCGTATTTTTATGTGACGGCAGATCTCCAGGGCAATTTTTTGTTTCTGCCCGACTTTTTTTTTATAAGGATTCCCTGTTTCTAATCGACTAAGAAGGACGCAATATGCAGTTGCAAATATTGGACTGAGATGAAAATCCACTGCTGGGGATTGGACGAATGGAATAAATGACACTACGATTCTCTTATACTCTGTTAAAATTGTGTAGGCCTACAATTATTTCTGATAGTGCTCTCTCTTTTGAAACTTTATTCTTCAGCCGGCGTTAATTTTTCATTGGGAAATAACGCCGGCTCCCTTACCCATAACCTCACCAGGCTATCATCTCAAAAGTGTCTGTAAAAGTTTGGTAATTATAAATGGCAAAAACAACTGCCTTGGTGGGCAGCTGCAATGGATATTGCATTTTGTAGAAACTTTTAAATCGAAGTACTGAAGTTTTTGAAAAAGAGTGACATTTGTTATACTCCAAAAGTTGAACCCGAGAATCCTAACCGATAGTAACGTTTCTCAGTTTGCCTACTCCAGTTATTGCAGATTATTAGGCCGTGTCCGAAACGACGACTTCGGCTACAGCTACGGCTAGATCGCGCGCGTCTGCTATTCTTCAACACTGGTAGACGCGCTGATCTAGCCGTAGCTGTAGCCGAAGTCGTCGTTTCGGACACGGCCTTACATCCGCTTCAGATTTACAGCAATATCTCGAAAACGCTAACACCTATTGAAATGAATTTTTCACAGGTCAGTTAAAAATATTTAAAAAAATAGCCTCATCGGGTTCCGATTACCAAACGTAAATGCAATCCCTTTAAGTGTACAAAGGGCCTATCACAATCCTCAAAACATAACATGCTGTAATGTTCAAATGCAGGGACAAGGAAAAATTATTCATTTTTTGATGCTCTATGTTGCAATCTTGGGCAAATTTTGAGGAGGGGACATTTGATACAGTGACCCGCACCCTTCAAAAAGTTGTGCCCCCCCCCCAGGATTATATGCCCATGGTGGGACACAGAGTTTGGTCTTACTCAGTGCAATAATTGGGCTTCATGATAAAGGTGGTCAGAAAGATGGGGGGTGGGGGGAATTTGCTATTGTGTACCCCACCCTCTAAAAGATGGGGGGGGGGGAGATGTCCCCCTGTCCCTCCCTTGATTGACGCCCATGGATCCCTGACTATACGACATCTAGAAGTTGTATGGCTTCTTTACCCCCACCCCGATATTGACAAAATCGGGCCAGATATCAGTTGGTAGATGGCCGGTGTAGCACGAGATTCTTTGCCCACTCCCCCTCCCGGCCGAACTGATGAGCACAAACTTCGTCTTAAAGCGCCCTCTTTGATTTCCCATTATGGGGGTGGGGGACAAAATCTCCTATTGACAACGGCATGTTAAACCCAGAGGTCGTTGGTTCCAACCCCACCTGTGTAGCACGAGATTCTTTGCCCACTCCCCCCTTCCGGCCGAACTGATGAGCACAAACTTCGTCTTATAGCGCCCTCTTTGATTTCCCATTATGGGGTGGGGGACAGAATCTCCTATTGACAACGGCATGTTAAACCCAGAGGTCGTTGGTTCTAACCCCAACGCTGTAGTATTTTTGTTTTACTTTGTTCAACCTGAAATAGTTAATACTACAGCAGGGTTTGAACCACAAACTTCTTCCAACAATGCCCTCTTTTTAATCATTCTCCTTAATCCCATGTTGATTTCCCATTATGGGGGAGTGGTGGGGTCAGAATCTCCTATTGACAACGGCATGTTAAACCTAGAGGTCGTTGGTTCTAACCCCAATGCTGTAGTATTTTTGTTCAACCTCAAACAGAATATACTATAGCAGGGTTTGAACCACCGACCTCCGATTTAACTGGACGTTGTCCCAGGAAATCCTGCCCCATGCGTCAATTTGGGCACATTTGGGCCTTTCTGTGTTACGAGCACTTATAGCAACATGTCTTACCCCAACCACAAAATGATACACCCTCTCAATTTCAAAGAGCTGCTATGAGCAAAAAAGCAGCATAAAGCGCAAAGAAAACGCTGCCGACCAGAATAAGGTAACCGTCCTTTTCAAATGTATCTTTGACTAGCCAGTATCTTACTTAGTTTTGCTAAGCAGAATACTGTTTAAGCAAACATGTTATACTCAAGTAGCTCAATGAAATTATTAAAGGGGGGGGTTACAAAAAAATATCTTTTTCATACAGCTTTCCAATAAAAAATCTCAAACGCTACACAGAGAATACAACAAAACTTTATTTACACAGTGAAGTAAAAATCCACTAGATAAATAAACACTTTATTCCAAGTTGCATAAATACCATACAAGTAAAATCCACTAGATAAACACTTTATTCCAAGTTGCATAAATACCATACAAGTACAAGTACAGTTGTTGCCAAACTTTACAATTTACAATAATTAATCTATCTTCTGTTTCACTTTAGTTGTTTTTGAGCGCAGGGAAACAACCTTTTTTTGAATGAACGGATCTTGGATTAAGATTCGTCTTAAGATGAGTGGTCACTATTGCAATAGTAATTTGTATTGTGACATACACTTTGCTGCTAAGCAATTTAAGACTGACAAGATCAATCTTAGCTCTTTATGAAACCGAGTCCTGATGTTGTGGATGGTTTTTGTCTGCACATGCATTTTGCTTAAACATGTATTTGGCCCTACATTAATTATTTTTGCACCCAAAAATTCCAACATATCTTTGAATAGTTGCTATGGAGCAATGTGTGAAGTTTTCTCCCTCTACTGTAGATGAAGTGCATACAATAATAACCTCAAAATACTATTAAGATAGTTGTACCAAAATAACACAAACATAATAATTGTCAACAGATTTTGTCAGTTTTTCTACCTTCATCAACTTAGTAAAATAACTAAGCTTAAGCTCTCCTTGCCATGATTTTAAACATGTTCAGGAACAACATTTTGTAATTTTGTTTTAATGCTCTTACTTGCAATCTGCTTTTAAAGTGATAACATTTTCACGTACCCACTCATAAATTGCACAGACTATTACATACTATTTTGCCTTTTTGGTACTGATTTAATTTGTTGTTCTCCTTTAAAAAAAACTGTACAATCTTTAAGGACATGTCACACAGAGCAATTTTCAGGCAACTTGGAGGCAACCAACTGCACTGCACGCCCAAGGAACACATCGGCAGTACAAGAGACATTCTACTAGAGCTGTAACTCACTATTCCAGGAAATTAACGAGAAACTGAAATAATTGAGAATGAACTTTCTTCTTGCAGATTGCCTGGAACTGGTTGCTAGTCATTTTGCCCAGTGTGACATGGCCTTATTAGAGTTAAACTCCTAATTGCTCTGACACCATCAAAATCCAAATGATATTGCACTTGAATTGAACAAAATTTGATTTTCTATGATAAACCAACAATGGCATGAGGCAAGTTTATGAAATCAATAATTTATAAAGAGTACCATGCTACTTGTGCAATATGGTATAAGATTTTGATGGGTTCAAGAACAGAGTATTTTGAGTGTTAACATTACACAAATGCTGTATCTGAATGAGTGGCTGTTGATATGGCTTGATTATCATGGTGCATAGGGTCCAATTTCATAGAGCTGCTGGAGCAGAAAATGTTGCTCAACAATCGTCTGCTAAGCAGCAATGAGCAAACTGCATGAGAGGGACATGCTAGTTTGCTTGGTTACCGTATTCAGGTAAGCATAACTGTATTGTGCTAAGCTATTTTGTGCTGCAGCAGCTCTTTGAAATTGGCCCATGCGTTAAATCAAAATATGAGGCCCACAGCAACAACTGCACCCATAGTCACAGCCACTCATTCAGATATTGTCAAAGATGGTAACGTTCTTGAGTGTCTTCATACAGTGAGGCGCCATCATGGTCCGGAGTGGTGAGTCTCAAAACATCCCTCTGTCACCTTAAGCGGAGAGTCAGTTCTTCAGCTGGTGGCACACAGTCTAAGCGTTGAGGAGCCTCAAGAGTCACCTTCAAGGTCATCGTCTCAATCTGCAGGAGAAAGTTTACACAAATTAATTGATTTTTTATTAAGGCAATAAGCCATCTTGAGATATGGTGGACACTATAACAGTACTATAATGACATTGCTGGGTTTGGGTAAATTTGTCTGTACTTGCCCAAACCGAACAGTGCACTCCTAGTGTGTCCAACATACCTCAAAAAGACTAAAAGCCCGGTTCACACATCCTGCGAATGCTTTGTGCGAAGCGAGTTTCTCTGCGTCATAAAGGGAAATGGAGCGCCTAGCGATTGTTGCGTCACCAAAGTTCGCTTTGCATTTGCATAGAGTATGAACCAGGCTTAATACAAACATTTTGTTTGTAGTTACAGTTTAGGCTATGCTTGCATGTGCAAGACATCAATTCTCCTCAAGCTCCAAGCATTGCTTCAACTCAATGAAAAAGGAAAACAACTATCAATTGTTTGCTTCTCAGAGTGTGAATTAAAGCAGGAAAAAAAAAACTTGTTACATACAAAGTTTTCCACCAGTTGGTTGTATGGGTGTTTTTTGCACACTAAATGATGGGGATGATTTGATTCTTTCAAATAAACTCTATTTAAACCTTCGAAGATGGTCATTCTGAAAAATCAATCAACTGATCCTTTGCTTATTTGTTTGGATAAACCCAAGTTTCAAGGGCCTCCATTTGTGTGTTTTTTTCTGAAAAAAAATTGAACTCCAGTTTTAGTTAGGTTTTCCATCAGTTGGTTGTATGTGTGTTTATTGCATAATTATGAGCGAAATAAATGGATTTTTTTCAAATCAACTTTTTAATACCGTGTGCTCATTCTGAAAAATCAATCAACTGATCCTTTGCTTGTCTTTTTTCGGATGAACCTTCTCTTCAAAGACATTTTTAAAGTACTTATAGCTTACCAAGCATTGTGTTGTTGACTCCTTGCACCCGCATCCTCCAGCATTGCTTGCTGCAAACAAGAGTCCGTTGGTGTCCAACAATGCTGCAAACAGGCAGGTCCGGTTGTAGTCACAACTTCACAACAGACTGCTCAAAACCTTAGAAATATAATGGTACGCACATACAAATTAGTTGTTTAAAGCTCGATTGTTGGCTGGCCGTTCATCATGCTTGCTATTATAGAATCTCAAACAATACCAGTTTTGGACTTCTGATTACAACTATTGACTAGATCAAAATGTGGATTGTTGATGCATGGTTTTTTTTTCCTCCCAAAGTCATCAATATACTTATGTAGATTTATTTGTGATCTTTCAAACTTCTTGAATGATTTGTTGATTAAATAAGTAGGTACTTTTTTGACCAGTAACTTGTCACCTGAAATTATCAAATTGTTGCATGAAACAAGTTTCTGGTGAGCCCCACCTCAGCTCAAGTTAAGATTTCATTACACAAATTACTTCATCATCATCAAGATGGAAACATGATCTGCTTTTCGGAGGAACAGTATCCAAAAGGTTTAGCGTCTGGGGTTCACTTCAATTAGCCAAAGTCAGTTGTACCACACATTACCTTGGATAACCTCAATACTATACCAATCAACGGTGTTCCAGATACTGCAATCTGTGCACAAGTCCTTGTCAGGAGATCCATTTCAGCAATGACAGGCTGCAGATTGTGAGAAAACAAAAACAATTTAATTACCAGTTTAGGGAAAAGAAAGGTAATATTTTCATTCACATTGAAGCTCAGTTCATACTTCCTGCGAATGCGAATGCTACGAGAATAATTTTTTATTGACAACACAAATTCGCTAAGAAAAACTTGCCGTTATTTTTTCGCAACAAATAATTTGCTACAGTTGAGCTGAGCTGTGCTAAACTCGTGCAAATTATTCACAAAGAAAAAAAAAGCTCGAGAGTTGTGTTGTAAACACTCGCTCAGCATTTACAGGAAGTATGAACTGGGCTTCACTCTTAAACTTTACCAAATAATTCACCAAATCAATACTTAACCTTTGCTGCCAGCACCCGACCATGTTGACCCCTGACTCAAGGTCACTACACTACTAGTCTCTACCTTCGCGGGAAGAACACATTTCAGACTGTTGAGAAAGAAAAGAGGTGAAACTCGATGAGAAAATCGTTCAAAGCTGTGGAATAAAAGTTTTTTTTTAATGTTGGTTAAAAAGGAAGCTGTTGAGAAATGTTGGTTATTGGGAAGCTGTTGAGAAAATGGTGGTTATTTGTAAGCTGTTGAGGAAATGGTGGTTATTTGGATGCTGTTGAAAAAATGTTGGTTATTTGGAAGCTGATGAGAAAATGTTGGTAATTTGGAAGCTGATGAGAAAATGTTGGTAATTTGGAAGCTGTTGAGAAAATGTTGGTTATTTGTAAGCTGTTGAGAAAATGTTAGTTATTTGGAAGCTGATGAGAAAATGTTGGTTATTGGGAAGCTGTTGAGAAAACGTTGGTTATTTGGAAGCTGTTGAGAAAATGTTGGTTATTTGTAAGCTGTTGAGAAAATGTTGGTAATCTGGAAGCTGTTGAGAAAATGTTGGTTATTTGGGAGCTGTTGAGAAAATGTTGGTAATTTGGAAGCTGTTGAGGAAATGGTGGTAATTTGGAAGCTGTTGAGGATAGGTGGTTATTTGGAAGCTGTTGAGGAAATGGTGGTTATTTGGATGCTGTTGAGGAAATGGTGGTTATTTGGATGCTGTTGAGAAAATTTTGGTTATTTGTAAGCTGTTGAGAAAATGTTGGTTATTTGGATGCTGTTGAGAAAATGTTGGTTATTTGGAAACTGTTGAAAAAATGTTGGTTATTGGGAAGCTGTTGAGAAAATGTTGGTTATTTGTAAGCTGTTGAGAAAATAATGGTTATTTGGAAACTGTTGAGGAAATTTTGGTTATTTGGATGCTGTTAAGAAAATGTTGGTTATTTGGGAGCTGTTGAGGAAATGTTGGTTATTTGGGAGCTGTTAAGAAAATGTTGGTTATTTGGATGCTGTTGAGAAAATGTTGGTTATTGGGAAGCTGTTGAGAAAATGTTGGTTAGTGGGAAGCTGTTGAGAAAATGTTGGTTATTTGGGAGCTGTTGAGAAAATGTCGGTTATTTGGAAGCTGTTGAGAAAATGTTGGTTATTGGGAAGCTGTTGAGAAAATGTTGGTTATTTGGATGCTGTTGAGAAAATGTTGGTTATTTGGAAGCTGTTGAGAAAATGTTGGTTATTTGGGAGCTGTTGAGAAAATGTTGGTTATTTGGAAGCTGTTGAAAAAATGTTGGTTATTGGGAAGCTGTTGAGAAAATGTTGGTTATTGGGAAGCTGTTGAGAAAATGTTGGTTATTTGGATGCTGTTGAGAAAATGTTGGTTATTTGGAAGCTGTTGAGAAAATGTTGGTTATTTGGATGCTGTTGAGAAAATGTTGGTTATTGGGAAGCTGTTGAGAAAATGTTGGTTATTTGGAAGCTGTTGAGAAAATGGTGGTTATTTGGAAGCTGTTGAGAAAATGTTGGTTATTTGGAAGCTGTTGAAAAAATGTTGGTTATTTGGAAGATGTTGAGAAAAATGTTGGTTATTGGGAAGCTGTTGAAAAAATGTTGGTTATTAGGAAGCTGTTGAGAAAATGTTGGTTATTTGGATGCTGTTGAGAAAATGTTGGTTATTGGGAAGCTGTTGAGAAAATGTTGGTTATTTGTAAGCTGTTGAGAAAATAATGGTTATTTGGATGCTGTTGAGAAAATGTTGGTTATTTTGACCCTGATACTTTACCTGTTGTACTTAACCTTTGCCTGCCTTCAGTCACTCACCAGAGACATCAGAGGGAGGGTCTTCATCTTCGGCATTTACTGATGACTGGGTAGCTCTTACTTTTGTTTCAAGATTGAGTATCTTAGAATCAAGACTAAGAACTACACCAGTCATCTTATACTTTACCCATGCCAGTTAACCTGATGAAAGTTAGTTTTTTTTCTAAGCTACCACTGTTTACTCTAGGCCTTTACTGATTTACCTCATACAAACCTCAGCAGCCACTGTCGTCTTTCCTTCATGGGCGATCTGCTCTTTCTTCCTCCTTTCTTTTCTCTGATCTTCTTCAGTCTCCTTTCCTTCTCTGATCTTCTTCAGTCTTTCCCGTCTTTTTTTTTTCTTATTTTTTTCTCGCAGCGCTCGCAAACAAGTGGTTGAGGGAAGTCAATATTATTGACGCACATTTTGAGACTACAGCTTTAAAAGAAGTTTAATGCTTTAAGGTCCCCCTCCCATTTTTTTTAAATTGGACTTAATAATTGATCCAACAAAGCAAGAGATACAGCTATTTTTTTTTATTATGTATGATTTGTTCCCTAATTTTCAAAGACTCAAAGAACGTTTCGCCATTCATAATTTATGTAATGCTGATATCAGGAATATGTAAATATTTATTTAGCTAATGTCTAAATTATCTGTTTAAATACTCCTTAGTCAAACAATATCCATTAAATGAATGGTAAATTTAAATAATTGACTGCATGATTACTTTTACTAATTGTGGTGTGTTTTTGGATTGGAGTGTGTAGAATCACTTTCAATTTAAATTTGTCTGCTTTGATTTGTCAAAAAATAAAAAAATGTTTTCACCGGAATTGAGAAATACTTTGAATGAAGTTTCAGTTGCATTTTTTACTCCTCCTTGTCTAACGTATGTATTACTTGGAGTTTAAGATCATGACAATTTTAAATAAACATGACAACTGATGACTTGAAGTATCAACCCAAAAGAAGTTTTCCAGAAATTTCCTAATTAAAAAGCATCACTGGCTTCGACCAATATGCAAATCAAGAAATACAAAGCCAAGAAACTCTTAAGTCACCTTGAAAACTCTCAGGCAAGGACAACATCAACAAGATCGATGAACATCAAGGATGGGAAGGGGATGTACGAGGGGTGGGACCCTGCAAGAGAACGGGTTAGATCTTCTCTTACTTTTTGAAGTCTTCATCTTGTCTTGATCTTGGTCTTGAGGGTCAACTTGCGCTATCCAACCTCCACTGTTGCGCTCTATCAAAAATCTTACTTTTTAATCAGGAAAATCGAAACTCAAAAGAGTGTTTTATGCATTTTCATTTCAGTTCAATGATATCAATTAATCAGGTGCAAACTTGTAAAATTGTTGGTACTTTTTTTGAAAAAAACACAAAAAATAAAATGTTTGTGTGTTTACATTTGTGTGTTCCTTTTTTACTCAATTGTATTTACTGGCAGTTGAGAAAAAAAAAAAAAAGGTAAATCGCAAAAGCGTACTTTAAAAAGTACGGCGGTTGGAGGTTGGATATACGGCAAAGTTGTTTTTACCTTGGTCCTTTGGTGACCTCCAAGTACGTCCTCATACCACAAATCCATTGATCTTCAACACCCATCTGGACAGGCTGGAAATTAAAAGAAGAAAAAGTAAGACAAATAGAAAGAAAGAAACTTATCAAAGAGGTTAACTTTAAAATGTGGAGGTCGGGTGACCTGTGAGTTGCGACACCAACATGTTAACCAAAGAGCAACTGAGCCTGAAGTTCCCGTATGCACAATTTGTACACAGCTCATTGGAAGCAAACTTCAAATCTAGCATTTTGTGGAGACTGCAATGTCTGATTAAGATAAACTTTTGAAGAAAAGGAGCACATAGCCGTTATTTCTATAACTCTGGAGTATGTATGGAAATTATTACACGAAATGTAAAACTTCTCAAATGACAAGTGTATGTCTTGCCTGCCACAAAGGCCCAAAAATTGACAATATCAGGCTGGGAAACATTGCCTTTCTCTACCTTGGTTCCTGACGTCCAATGTATGCCCAGATACCACATATCGAAGATCTTCAACTGCCATCTGGTCACACTCTCTTGAGAGGACTCAACAGTCCCATCGTTGTCTCTTGAAGCATGTTTGAATGAGAGGTCGCTGTTGTGTGCTGGGTCGGCCCTCAAATTGCCCCCAGTTTCCGTCCATTGCTAACAGCTGCATCAGCTGTTCAACCCGTTTCTGAATTGAGATAACAACACGTATATACATCAATGATACAATTGAATGAAAGAGGGGCTAACTTAATCCAAAAGAAAAAAAAGTTTTTGGTATTAAAATAAAACAATAATTTGGTCGTTTCCATAAATTTGAAACCAATATCATGATTTTATCAAGTTGTTGAGAAGATATGCACTTGCGTACCTATTAAAATGATTACTGATCCAATAAATACAACAAAAAATAATAAATAAATAAAATAGAATAAAGAATAAATAAAGAAAAGAAAATGGAAATAAAAATGGAAATAGATGAATAAAAAAAATAATGTCTCAAAACAAAACTTTGACGGAAAGGAATGAGTAGTCAGCTGTGAGTATAATGAGGGAATGAGATGTCTTTGAGATTGGAAGAAACGAAATACTATGAATAGCTTAATATTAAAATGAACTTCCTCTTTGAGCCAAAACATATCTGAACAAGATCAAAATGATAATGTCAAGGACAAACATTACTTTGGTTATCCCCCCACCCCCGTCCACAAAAAAGAGGGGGACTTGTGAAGAAACTATAGTGGCAAGAAGAAAGCACAGTGTTATGATTTTTCACACTTGAACTCTTATTTATTTAATTCACAAAATATATACACAAATATTTTGTCTGCTAACCGATTACGAGCCACCAATTTCAATGAACTGCTCCCCGTGGCCCTCGTATAATAGGTCTTTGTTATTATCTTTATAAAACTAATTACGGTAACCGAACATACCCACTCAACCAAAGAGTACAGATATGCCCTGTGCCCAATTTCATAGCGCTGCTAAGCACAAAAATTTGCTTAGCACTAAATTTCCTCCTTGATAAACAGGATCTCATCACCCAAATTTCTTGTCTTGAAAATCAAGTGGACATTTGGTTGGCATTCCTGTTTTTATCACGGGAGAAATGTCATGCTAAGCAAATTTGTGTGCTTAGCAGCGCTATTAAATTTGGCCCTGGTCATCGTGTAAAACCCGTTTCATGAACTAAATATTCTATCAGATGAAAAAAAGATTATTTCGGCGTTGGTTCACCCCCCTACTTTGACCCCAAAGCTTACCTCAACAAAAACAATGTTGTTTGGTCGATGTGTCCAGCCTTCGTTGTGAAGTTTTACACAGCATTCTACGGCAATTCAGCGGAGTTCCCCATCCACTCACTATAATGCTTTCAAAGTCTATAGTTGATCTTGAGAACTTCGTGGGAATCTCTAAAATGTGCTCGACTGCAGTTTTTAGTAAAAGCTTGTCTAGCCACCCAGTGAAAAAAAGGCACAAATTTCATACATTTTGTCTCGTAGGCCTACTTCAAATCAAGGCCAAATTGGTACCAAACGTGCAACAGTTATAGTAGGAATATTTCTGAATGCACATGGCTGGCCAGGGTAAGAGTTTCGACACATTTACGGGTAAAAAAGTTCATCAGAAAACGCGACGTCCAAAATTGGAGAGCCGAGAGGTACGGCGTGCTGCTCCGTTGCGCTACACGGTGAGAAAGGCCATGCGGTCACTGGTGTCTAGAAAAAAAAGCGCAAAACTCGTTACAACGTGTATAACAATGCGAAGATCACCAATGACGTGACATTCCACAGTGGACCCCGTCCAATGAAAGCACAGAATGAGCTTGTTACTGAATTAATTTATTCCAGGGGCGTGAACAAAACGCATTAAAGTCATTACCTATACACTTTCGGAACAGAAAACATAAATAAAAAAATCACAGATTTACAAATAACTTACAGGGTTTACAGAAGGTAATAGTAAAGGACTTCTCTTGAAATATTATTCCATGAAATGCTTTACTATTTGAGAAAACACTCGACAGCGAGAATTACGGATTTATTTTAAACACATTTCACGACACGGCGAAACGTGGGGAAACAAGGGTGGGTTCGTTATTTTCTCCCGACACCGATGACCGATTGAGCCTAAATTTTCACAGGTTTGTGATACACGAAGTGTGGGCCTTGAACAACACTCTTTACCGAAAGTGTCCAATGGCTTTAATACAATATTTATTAGTGATTTTCCACTTTTCAATAATTAATGTAAAGAGCTTAAATCATTTGAAGAAACGCTAGAAAAATGAAATTGAATAACAATAACAATAGCGCCTGAATGATCTTAAAGGCAGTGGACACTATTGGTAATTACTAAAAATACTTATTAATATATTAACATAAAAACATGTTTACCGAAAGTGTCCAGTGGCTTTAAGACAGCAGGCCTAAATGGAGAAATATGTTGACTCAAAAGAACCAAGTAAGTGTTTCTTGGGAATGGAAAGCTTCCCCCTTTCTTCTTGCATAAAAAATATTGTACCATCCCCTTTTTTTTTGGGGGGGGGGGGGGTGGTGAGCAGTTACGACATCTCTGTGTTTTCATCAATTATGCTACAGTCAATGTTGATTTTAAATGAGAAAACAAAACTTGTTTTATTTTTTACTTTTGTGTTTGACTTCCAATTATTGTTTTTAAGGCATGACTTAGGGCTGTCTTTTGTACGCAAACACATTGTATCAATCCACACAAACTATGGCCCTGTTCGAAACCACGGCTTCGGCTCCAGAATCGGCTCAGGCTAGCCTGGCCCGCTGTTGTTTGGATAATTTGCTTGTGCTTTGCCTATCGTGCACAAAATTCAGACGAGAGAACGGAGCCTGAAGCCGAATCCAAAGCCGAAGCCGTGAATTCGAAAAGGGTCATAGAGTGTGCTTATTGGTCAATCCCACCTGGACACCCTCGTTGTGTTGCCACAATACTACAAAAATTCCACGCACGTGCGACTGATCACAAGCCACGCCCCCAACCATTAAAAGCCAGTTGCAACCAGTTCTATATAATGTGCAAGTCTTTTTGTTCACTGACAACAAATGGGGTTATTATAAACTAGTTAGCGAAAAGGGGCGGTTACAAACCGCTATGTCGTTAATCAGTTCAGTCAATGACTCTCGAGGAGAATGTAACACGATTAAAACTCTTTCACTGCAAATCAAGCTTGTTTAAGATTTGCTGATACACTCTACAGGCCTTTTTCTTCTTTTCAAACAACTTTTTTCCAACGATGTAATTAAGTGTAGGCATGGAGTGTGTGTGTGTTGGGGGGGGGGGTTAGCAAGCAAACTAGGGAAGGAGTGTGACAAAAACTTAATGAAAAAATAATCCATAATTAATTTGGTATGAATCAGCGTTTTACTGACTTGCACACCTCTTTTACTAAAAGGTGAAATGTCACCCGTTTTGTTAAGACTTCAGGTGATTATCGACTGATTTTTCAAATTATATGAAACACCATTTTCATCTTGATATGTAAAGACTGCTTAAAATCTTTCGTAAATTTTACCACTTTTGGCGGCCAAATTGGCCACAAATGGAAGCGTGGTAAAAAACATACAACACACATTTTAAATCGTGTTTTTATTCTGTTATTTGGCTGATAGATCCCAGGTCCTAACTTTGGTGGATTTGAAGCATGATCGCAAACATTGGCTGTGGGATGAAAGTGGGATGGTAAAAAACAATGGGTGCGTTTGATTAGCATCCCTGCGGGTCGACTCCGCGGTGCTCTTGACTCGGGTGAGCCCCTGACGAGAGCCAATATAACGATCACACTCGCCCCCTCTCGTGGTGAATGTCACGCACCCCAGGTCACCCCCAAGTGACCCACTCCACAAGCAGGGTAGATCCAGGGAAGCTAAACGAACGCACCCTATACTAATTTTGGCGGCCATCTTGGCGGCCATCTTTGCGGCCATCTTGGATCTCTAGAGTTTTCCTATCTTTAGTCAGGATACAATTATGGAAAATCTTAATAACATAGTGCCACTTCCGTCTTGAGGGCTGTGCTTGGTGAATGATTCCAGGGGATTATGCAAACGAGATTACTTTAATAATTATAATGAGCAGATTTAAATTTGCAAAAACACACACAAAAATATGACAATATTGTAAATATGCGTCAACTTGGTTAGAATAAACGTGTAGGCCTATAGGCTTCTTCTTCTTTTTTTCTCTCAAATAATTCACTTGGAAAATATTGATTACCTTTTTCTAACTTGAGGTGGTTTTAAACAAGGCAAACTTTTATGCTCATTGTTTATGTTTACATTTGTTTGACTGGACAAATTAAATAAATAGTTACAACCTCGTCCGTTTGTGGTTTGTGAAATGACAAAGCTAATTGTTTGTCTTTTGGGAAACCCAGACTTCAATGTAAATACCGGTATGAAAAAGAATCAATAATTTGCAAAAAAGACATAACTTTTTCAGACTGGAATGCTGAAATATAGCCAAGAAAAGTAATAACAGCTAAATTGACTGCTGGTTAAAAGACTACAACACAATGTAAATAACTACGGTGATACTGACAAATTTTCTTACGATGGATTTTATTGCTTTGTGAAATCGACGACCCTAGGTTCATGTCATAACAAAAGCTTCCATAGCCCAAAGTGCCACTTCTTAAAGCATTATGTGTTTCTTTAAGAAGGTTTCATGAAATCAATGAAACCATTTATTGTGATTGAAATTGTTGAAATTTGAGATGTGATGAATTTTCAACAATGTTTGATAATGAGTACTGAGCCTGACTTGTTCATGTTGAATTACCTCACATGCCTAAAGGGAGAAGTTAATATTGCATTTAATATTTTTGGCTTACAAAATGCTTGCTTTGAAATGGAAATGGTTGGAAAGATGTTTCAAAATTAGAAAGTAATTATCCTCACAAATAAGACACCTGGGAATTGTTTGGTTATCCTTTTACCCTCTTGAACTAACAAGATCTGCCATTTTGTTGAAACAAACTGTTTATCCCACAAAATATCAGACCATTTCAGTTCACTTAGTTAAAGGAAAAACACACAGCTTTGAGGCACATTAATATAAATAGTTATACATGCTACTTTTAAAGCATTTTCCAACAAGATTGATGTCATATCAAACGCTTTCATAGTCCAAAGTGCCAATTAGAAAAGCAATGTGTCTCTTAAAGAAGGTTTTTGAAATCTTGGATTGGGATTAAAATTGTTGAATTTTGAGATGTGATGCATTTTCAACTGTAACATATCGAGACATCACGTGATTGGTCATTTTTTACTTCAAAATGTGCTTGTTATATGAAATATAGTTGGAAAGATGTTTCAAAATAAAATACACGATCAACACACATAAAATATACCTGGAAATTGTGTGGTCCTTTTACCCTCTAAACAACCTGCCATTTTGTTGAAGCTTATTTTTAACCCGCACAAATTGGTGTACTAGTTTAACATACTTCTTCTTCACAACGTCCATTGTCCGCTATCCCAAGCGTGTATGAACTTGAAACTTCACATAATAGTTACATATTCTTTAGAAGAGGAAACCATTGAAGTTGGTTCTTCTCCAGAAGACGATCAGAGCATACTGATCGAAACGAGTTGAAACCAACGGTTCTTTTCAGAACCACCCCAACTCATTTATAGTCATTGCACGGTGTTACCGAAAACCTTTCTATATCGTATTTCCACCATGCAAAGTTTCAAATCCTACTCATTTAAGTTCTGTTATGGGTGTCAATCTTTTTTGAAAGATGGGGGAAGGGGGGGGGGGGGACATCGTTAGTCATAACATTTACGGCGTGGGGTAAACATACAGTAACTACGAGAGAACTAAAAGTATAGGGAGATGACACTCGCATGCCCTTATATACACGAGTTAACAAAACTAGGGGAACATTCCCCCTCCCCAGGGGTGTATGCAAATGATGGGACACAGAGTTTGGTCTTACAAAGTGCAAAACTTGATAAAAGTGGTCCAAATCATGGAGAGACATTTGATGTTGTGTCCCCTCATTTGATGACGTGTCCCCGCCCCCTTACTATAGATTGGTTCCCATTACATGACAAAGGGTTTGGTCTTACACATTGCAATACTTGAGTTTCATGATAAAGGTGGTCAAAGACACGTACACGGATTAAATTTGAAATTGTGTCCCCCACCCTTCAAAAAAGGGGGATGGGTATATCTTTTAAGGGGATGTGCAAATCTGTCAACGTTGAATCATTCGGGTAAGACGCCTTTACGGCGTTGGTTCCGGGCCCGCTTAGGTACCCGGGCAAATGTTGCCTTTTGATATAGTGCCCACACCCTTCAAAAGTTGGGGTGGGGGGGGGGGGGGGGCATTGACATTTATTATTTTAGATGCGTAACCTTGTTTACATCATTTAACTTTTTGATCTACTGCCTTACCGAACGAATATGCACGATTGCCATAATATGATGAGGAATTAGTTCTGGGGTTCAGCAGAAATTATTGCTTGGCAGACTTCTTTGCTAAGCACAAATGTACTTGTGGGATGCCAGTTGTAACATTGTAATTTCTATGGACTTTTGGCTGGTATCTGAGTTTTTGCTAAGCAATATTTATCTGTGCTTAGAACATAGTTCGTGCATGAATTTGTGATTGCATTAGGCTTTATGAAATCGGGCCCTGCTTGAAGCCCCGTGTGCCCAAGCCATGGTTTCAGGTGTGACAAAGGGATACTTACTGCCACTAAGCCCGATCCACTCACACTTGGGATTAATACAAATTTAATAATTTAAAAGCTAAGTTTTGTAATATCTCAAGTTAATTACTAAAATTGTAAATGCACTGTGTAACTATTATTTCTGAGCTAACAGTCTTAGTTTGATTCTCAAAAAGTAAAACAATCATGGTTAATTTTAACATTAATATGCCGTACCTTTTGTCAATGTTTACGTTAAATGTACATTCGTAACCGGTGTCAGATGCAATTGTGTCCGCCATGCAATACTGTCCGCTCCGGAAACTTTTGCATATGCAATCGTGTCCGGGGCTATGCAAAAACCGTCCGGCGACATGTACATGCATAGAGCAAAATAATGTGCATGTGTGTGCGCTCGTACGCGAGCCTGCATGCACTTAGACTTGATGACAAGTCGTAGGCGCTTTCATAAAACAGTCACAGTGCGATGTTACACATGCAACAGTCGTAGGTAGCGCGAGAATTGCGACTGACTCACACACACATACTGGGATCGAGGGTGTGTGTATCGTCCCCGCAGCTACACCGCGCTGTAACTACACACCGCGCTTAACAATTACCGTCGTGACTTCAAGACTAGCATGCACTGAACTATTCACGTATTTTATGATTGCAGCGAATAGGCCTACCCAACGGCCGAACACTTCCCATGTCATTCATGACCATAGAGTTATTTATAACACCCCTTACAAGTATTCTAGAATAGAACGCTCCGGGGATCACCTAGGGAGTCATAGTTTTAACCATGACACTCGAAGCAGTCAATATTTGTATAATATCAGAACTAGAGGGCGCACGAGTGATGCTTCGTGCACAAACGCCACGGGACCGCAAGATGACAAGCGCGTTATTCTGCACGCGCGTTAAAGGCAGTGGACCCGCAAAGGATTGTGGGAAATATTTTGCACCTCCAGTTATACGGTCGTCACGTAAAGTCGGAGTCACTGGTGGGAAGTTTTTGTTGTTATTTCCGATCCCTCGAGGGTGACTGATGGTTGCAGGAGGGTCACTGATCCGTGTTGCAACTTCTCGCCATTGACCTTGTCAATGTCAGTCTTCCGACGCCCTATCTACAGACGTAGACGGGCAAACCTAAAAACAGTAATTTTATCGCGAAAAAGTTTCGCCTTTGGAGTTTGTCTTTAACTACTGTGTCTTGGCACATTCATTTTAGCTAAAGATGACCTTAATTCGTCTATGCCAGAACTATTTATTCTATCAAGCAGCTCTTGCCACATCCATTTTGCAAACCGATCGATCGTGTACGAACGTTGAACGTTGTTTACTTTTTTGAGCGAGGTGCCAAATTTTTCCCACAGTCCTTTGTGCGCATATGCGCAGTTGTTCAAAATTGCTATCTGCAATAAGACCTTTCTTTTGCAACGTCACAGCCCGAGTTTTTGCCAACCCAGATTGGAAAACTATGGAAAGCCGTAAGTGGAAATTAAGAAAAGATCGCTATTTTTTGTAACAATGTAACCAAATTTGTTGATTTTGTTAAAAACAAAACAAATAATTATGAGAGGTATTTTATTTAATTGAAAGTTTGCAGAGAATGCTGAATTTGGTTAAAACATTTTATTTTAAGATTTAGTGTTTTACTAACATTCGGCCGACCATGCCAACCAAGGCGGTTTGTTGATCAACAAAAGAAAGGTCTATTCTTCGACGACCGACTTACTTGTTTGTCTCCCTCAACGTTCATTTACAAATAGCAATTTCGCGCCATTTCAAAAAGGCTGACCAAGTACTGAAGTAAAGGAATTATCGCTAGCGGTGGAGACGGAACTTCAACTCGTTGTAATTGATGAAAACAAGGTTTGGACGGAAACGGTTCCATATCATATGCGGTAACCCTTCTTCTCAGGTAAGAAAAACATTCAGTGGTTTTGGAGTTAATTAAATTGGTGGCGACATGCGGAAAATTATCATGAGGGTAAAATTTAATAAGTGCTGGCACAAGTTGTTGTGGCAGTGGCACTGGCAGTGGCACTATACATAAAGTTTCCGTATGGTGCCACCACTTTTTCATTCGATATGAAATATGCCGCAATGAAATGTGAATCTGTTGAAATAAATGGCTTGTTGCAGGTAAGATTTTTAGTTATGAAGCTTTGAAAATTTTCCGCCCCAGAAACGGGCCTTAATAATTAGGACTCTGTATCTGTGTACAGAGGAAGAGTCCTAATTAGGGCTATGGTGCCCTGTGCTTTTGTTGTGGTGCCCTCACTCTTCAAGGTTCCAATACAAAAGCACATTTTCCCCATAGAAGTGACCCTTACCAGACCAGGGCCAAATTTCATAGAGAGAGCTGCTTAAGCAGAAAATATTGCTGAACAATTTTTCTGCTAAGGGGCTAAGCAGAAATGAGCAGGAAACCAGTCACAATTTGTTCGTGTGACATGGTATTTTAGCTGGTAACCAGAGTCCAGTTAGCATAATAATTTGTGCTTAAAGACCATACAAAGTACCCCCCTTCAGCCATCTACATTTAAAAGATCTGTATCTTAGTACCTTACCTTATTCCTAGATTTTTACACTCATCTTGTATTTGAGAAAAAAACAAAATTCGCAACATAAGGGCTTCCCCAAACACGAGCACCTTTCACCGATGGTGGCAGCAAACATATTGCCAAAAATAGTGACGTGTCTGGACGTGCGGTTTCTTCGGGTTTATTCGCTGCCGCCTGCACACGACCCGCTAGTGCGCAGCAATGGTCTGGTTGCCAAGCAATGCCCCTTCATGTACTTAGTTCATCTCTCCATCTTTTGTTTTGTCTTGCTCTTTTTCGTAAAGGATTCCAAAGTACAGTGAACGGCAAAAGAGCGCCTTCCAGATGCGCAAGGAGGAAGGGGGGTCGGTCTTCATGGCCTCATTCCAAGAGAAACAACTGCTACTTGAGGAGAGGAAAGAAAACAGTAAGTAGAGACCTGCATCATACTGCCATCATATCGGTCATGTTCAATGTATCCAATAACAGTATTGAATGCTAATACTCATTGTACAAAAAGGAACCAGACCATTAATCTTCCAGCCTCGGTTTGGTTACATTGATTTCCATGGAAGAAAATCAAGATGGCCACACCATAATAAAAGTCTGTTGTATCTTAGGGACCATGGATAAATTAAGAACGCGGCCGCCCGCGGTCAGACTCGTTCTAGAACGAGTCCGTCCCAAAATTGTCACGCGCCCGTCCCAAGATTGATTAAGCGCTTCACTGATTTTTAAGGTCCCTCATTATCGAACTCTATTGTTGGTGCCTTTTGTTGTTCAGATTACATGGACAAGGCAGCTTGCAAGTAAGCCACGAAGGGGTGAAGGATTAGTGTTTGCGGTCTAGCTCAGGTATACACCAGACAATGGGTTGGAGATGTCCATGTACAGCCAACCCTCAAGTTTGCCAAAGCCAATACAATAATATGCTACTGCCATAACAAGTTGAAGTGGTGACTATTATTCTTAAATTTGAAATCATCGCCAACATATTTTGTATCTACATCTAATTGTTACATTAGGACCCGTGTTTACAGAGATGATTACACTTACAAGATTCGTTCATAAAGGTACCGCGAAATCATGCTGACCGGCTCGCAATCACACAAAACACAACGCAAAATTACATCGTAGTACACAAACACTCCATCTTGCTACACACTCACACACAGTGTTTTCAATATTCAGGCCTAGTAGTCTTGTTATTTTGCGTGCAACAAACTATAATGCAAGAAACATTGAACGCTAGAGGGCTTTCCTAAACAATGTGATAGCGGGAGAGCCGCCCTCCGTTGGAAAAATTGCGCAACAGCTTACGAAATTAGTTTCAACCGCCTTGAGATTAAGACTTTCGGGAGAATCTGGTGTCCGAAAATTGCAATACTAACCAGCGTTGGTGCCCGAGCTAAACTCATACAACACTGGCGCCGTCGCTGGTACCTTGGGCAACGTGGTGAATTTTCAGCAGTTCCTTGGGAAATATTAAGCGTGTTTAAGAAAAACTTCATAACGTGTTGGCTTCATTGTTCAAACATGAAACATTTTGGACACCTTGGATGTACAAAAAAGATTATAGTTTTACTGTTTAATGTAAGATGTTTTTCCTATTGACTTTGTTTTACTTTGGGGGATTATTTTGCATGGCGGTCGTGCAAAGACGTAGTATTTTTTATTTTTTAATCTGCGGTTGTGTTTTGACTTATTGTGTGAAAAGGGCTACAACTTGGGTTTATCTACCCAGATAAGCCGATTATAACTACACAGTGGTTTTCGGCCTACACCATTGTTCCTTTGTTATACAGTGGGTCTTCCTCGAGACCCGGTGGTTGAGGAGAACGCGTTCCACTCCGCAGTTTTTCTTTTGTTCGTTTTGTCACGCGAAGGAACGCGTCGCGACGCGGTCGTTCCCGTGACATAATTTATCCATGGTCCCTTACAATTTCATTATTGGACTGTGGACATCCATTTCAATTTAAAACTGTGTGGAAATATTTGAGGTTTCTTATAAGTCTGTTCAATGAGAGGCATCCTTGGGTCTCATATTTCAAACAAAGCGCTCCAGGCACGCAACTCTTCCGCCGATCCGCGGTTTACGCATTTTAGCGCTTTGCATCCTTTGGAAAAGGCGCTTTATAAATTCGGTTATTATTATTAATTATTATTATTATTATTAATTATTATTAATTATTATTATTTATTACAGCTGTTGCTGTTGCTGTTGCTGTTGTAGTATCAGTTGTAGCATCAGTTGTAGCATCAGTTGTGGCATCAGTTGTGGCATCAGTTGTGGCATCAGTTGTGGCATCAGTTGTGGCATCAGTTGTGGCATCAGTTGTTTCATCAGTTGTGGCATCAGTTGTGGCATCAGTTGTGGCATCAGTTGTGGCATCAGTTGTGGCATCAGTTGTGGCATCAGTTGTGGCATCAGTTGTGGCATCAGTTGTGGCATCAGTTGTGGCATCAGTTGTGGCATCAGTTGTGGCATCAGTTGTGTGGCATCAGTTGTGTGGCATCAGTTGTGTGGCATCAGTTGTGGCATCAGTTGTGGCATCAGTTGTGGCATCAGTTGTGGCATCAGTTGTGGCATCAGTTGTGGCATCAGTTGTGGCATCAGTTGTGGCATCAGTTGTGGCATCAGTTGTGGCATCAGTTGTGGCATCAGTTGTGGCATCAGTTGTGGCATCAGTTGTGGCATCAGTTGTGGCATCAGTTGTGGCATCAGTTGTGGCATCAGTTGTGGCATCAGTTGTGGCATCAGTTGTGGCATCAGTTGTGGCATCAGTTGTGGCATCAGTTGTGGCATCAGTTGTGGCATCAGTTGTGGCATCAGTTGTGGCATCAGTTGTGGCATCAGTTGTGGCATCAGTTGTGGCATCAGTTGTGGCATCAGTTGTGGCATCAGTTGTGGCATCAGTTGTGGCATCAGTTGTGGCATCAGTTGTGGCATCAGTTGTGGCATCAGTTGTGGCATCAGTTGTGGCATCAGTTGTGGCATCAGTTGTGGCATCAGTTGTGGCATCAGTTGTGGCATCAGTTGTGGCATCAGTTGTGGCATCAGTTGTGGCATCAGTTGTGGCATCAGTTGTGGCATCAGTTGTGGCATCAGTTGTGGCATCAGTTGTGGCATCAGTTGTGGCATCAGTTGTGGCATCAGTTGTGGCATCAGTTGTGGCATCAGTTGTGGCATCAGTTGTGGCATCAGTTGTGGCATCAGTTGTGGCATCAGTTGTGGCATCAGTTGTGGCATCAGTTGTGGCATCAGTTGTGGCATCAGTTGTGGCATCAGTTGTGGCATCAGTTGTGGCATCAGTTGTGGCATCAGTTGTGGCATCAGTTGTGGCATCAGTTGTGGCATCAGTTGTGGCATCAGTTGTGGCATCAGTTGTGGCATCAGTTGTGGCATCAGTTGTGGCATCAGTTGTGGCATCAGTTGTGGCATCAGTTGTGGCATCAGTTGTGGCATCAGTTGTGGCATCAGTTGTGGCATCAGTTGTGGCATCAGTTGTAGCATCAGTTGTAGCATCAGTTGTAGCATCAGTTGTAGCATCAGTTGTAGCATCAGTTGTAGTATCAGTTGTAGTACCAGTTGTAGCATCAGTTGTAGCATCAGTTGTAGCATCAGTTGTAGCATCAGTTGTAGCATCAGTTGTAGCATCAGTTGTAGCATCAGTTGTAGCATCAGTTGTAGCATCAGTTGTAGTATCAGTTGTAGTATCAGTTGTAGTATCAGTTGTAGCATCAGTTGTAGCATCAGTTGTAGCATCAGTTGTAGCATCAGTTGTAGCATCAGTTGTAGCATCAGTTGTAGCATCAGTTGTAGCATCAGTTGTAGCATCAGTTGTAGCATCAGTTGTAGCATCAGTTGTAGCATCAGTTGTAGCATCAGTTGTAGCATCAGTTGTAGCATCAGTTGTAGCACCAGTTGTAGCATCAGTTGTAGTATCAGTTGTAGCATCAGTTGTAGCATCAGTTGTAGCATCAGTTGTAGTATCAGTTGTAGTATCAGTTGTAGTATCAGTTGTAGTATCAGTTGTAGCATCAGTTGTAGCATCAGTTGTAGCATCAGTTGTAGCATCAGTTGTAGTATCAGTTGTAGTATCAGTTGTAGTATCAGTTGTAGTATCAGTTGTAGTATCAGTTGTAGCATCAGTTGTAGCACCAGTTGTAGCATCAGTTGTAGCATCAGTTGTAGCATCAGTTGTAGCATCAGTTGTAGCATCAGTTGTAGCATCAGTTGTAGCATCAGTTGTAGCACCAGTTGTAGTATCAGTTGTAGCATCAGTTGTAGCATCAGTTGTAGCATCAGTTGTAGCATCAGTTGTAGCATCAGTTGTAGTATCAGTTGTAGTATCAGTTGTAGTATCAGTTGTAGTATCAGTTGTAGTATCAGTTGTAGTATCAGTTGTAGTATCAGTTGTAGTATCAGTTGTAGTATCAGTTGTAGTATCAGTTGTAGTATCAGTTGTAGTATCAGTTGTAGTATCAGTTGTAGTACCAGTTGTAGCATCAGTTGTAGCATCAGTTGTAGCATCAGTTGTAGCATCAGTTGTAGCATCAGTTGTAGCATCAGTTGTAGCATCAGTTGTAGCATCAGTTGTAGCATCAGTTGTAGCATCAGTTGTAGCATCAGTTGTAGTACCAGTTGTAGTACCAGTTGTAGTATCAGTTGTAGCATCAGTTGTAGTACCAGTTGTAGCATCAGTTGTAGTACCAGTTGTAGCATCAGTTGTAGCATCAGTTGTAGCATCAGTTGTAGCATCAGTTGTAGCATCAGTTGTAGCATCAGTTGTAGCATCAGTTGTAGCATCAGTTGTAGCATCAGTTGTAGCATCAGTTGTAGCATCAGTTGTAGCATCAGTTGTAGCATCAGTTGTAGCATCAGTTGTAGCATCAGTTGTAGCATCAGTTGTAGTATCAGTTGTAGTATCAGTTGTAGTATCAGTTGTAGTATCAGTTGTAGTATCAGTTGTAGTATCAGTTGTAGTACCAGTTGTAGCATCAGTTGTAGCATCAGTTGTAGCATCAGTTGTAGCATCAGTTGTAGCATCAGTTGTAGCATCAGTTGTAGCATCAGTTGTAGCACCAGTTGTAGCACCAGTTGTAGCACCAGTTGTAGCACCAGTTGTAGCATCAGTTGTAGCATCAGTTGTAGCATCAGTTGTAGCATCAGTTGTAGCATCAGTTGTAGCATCAGTTGTAGCATCAGTTGTAGTATCAGTTGTAGTACCAGTTGTAGTACCAGTTGTAGCACCAGTTGTAGCACCAGTTGTAGCATCAGTTGTAGCATCAGTTGTAGCATCAGTTGTAGCATCAGTTGTAGCATCAGTTGTAGCATCAGTTGTAGCATCAGTTGTAGCATCAGTTGTAGCATCAGTTGTAGCATCAGTTGTAGTATCAGTTGTAGTATCAGTTGTAGTATCAGTTGTAGTACCAGTTGTAGCATCAGTTGTAGCATCAGTTGTAGCATCAGTTGTAGCATCAGTTGTAGCATCAGTTGTAGCATCAGTTGTAGCATCAGTTGTAGCACCAGTTGTAGCACCAGTTGTAGCACCAGTTGTAGCACCAGTTGTAGCACCAGTTGTAGCACCAGTTGTAGCACCAGTTGTAGCACCAGTTGTAGCATCAGTTGTAGCATCAGTTGTAGCATCAGTTGTAGCATCAGTTGTAGCATCAGTTGTAGCATCAGTTGTAGCATCAGTTGTAGCATCAGTTGTAGCATCAGTTGTAGCATCAGTTGTAGCATCAGTTGTAGCATCAGTTGTAGCATCAGTTGTAGCATCAGTTGTAGCATCAGTTGTAGCATCAGTTGTAGCATCAGTTGTAGCATCAGTTGTAGCATCAGTTGTAGCATCAGTTGTAGCATCAGTTGTAGCATCAGTTGTAGCATCAGTTGTAGCATCAGTTGTAGTACCAGTTGTAGCATCAGTTGTAGCATCAGTTGTAGCATCAGTTGTAGTATCAGTTGTAGTATCAGTTGTAGTATCAGTTGTAGCACCAGTTGTAGCACCAGTTGTAGCACCAGTTGTAGCATCAGTTGTAGCATCAGTTGTAGCATCAGTTGTAGCATCAGTTGTAGTATCAGTTGTAGTATCAGTTGTAGTATCAGTTGTAGTATCAGTTGTAGTATCAGTTGTAGTATCAGTTGTAGTATCAGTTGTAGCATCAGTTGTAGCATCAGTTGTAGCATCAGTTGTAGCATCAGTTGTAGCATCAGTTGTAGCATCAGTTGTAGCATCAGTTGTAGCATCAGTTGTAGCATCAGTTGTAGCATCAGTTGTAGCATCAGTTGTAGCATCAGTTGTAGTATCAGTTGTAGTATCAGTTGTAGCATCAGTTGTAGCATCAGTTGTAGCATCAGTTGTAGCATCAGTTGTAGCATCAGTTGTAGCATCAGTTGTAGCATCAGTTGTAGCATCAGTTGTAGCATCAGTTGTAGCACCAGTTGTAGTACCAGTTGTAGCATCAGTTGTAGCATCAGTTGTAGCATCAGTTGTAGCATCAGTTGTAGCATCAGTTGTAGCATCAGTTGTAGCATCAGTTGTAGTATCAGTTGTAGTATCAGTTGTAGTATCAGTTGTAGTATCAGTTGTAGTATCAGTTGTAGTATCAGTTGTAGCACCAGTTGTAGCATCAGTTGTAGCATCAGTTGTAGCATCAGTTGTAGCATCAGTTGTAGCATCAGTTGTAGCATCAGTTGTAGCATCAGTTGTAGCATCAGTTGTAGTATCAGTTGTAGTATCAGTTGTAGTATCAGTTGTAGTATCAGTTGTAGCACCAGTTGTAGCATCAGTTGTAGCACCAGTTGTAGTATCAGTTGTAGCACCAGTTGTAGCATCAGTTGTAGTATCAGTTGTAGTACCAGTTGTAGCATCAGTTGTAGTATCAGTTGTAGTACCAGTTGTAGCATCAGTTGTAGTATCAGTTGTAGTATCAGTTGTAGTATCAGTTGTAGTATCAGTTGTAGTATCAGTTGTAGTATCAGTTGTAGCATCAGTTGTAGCATCAGTTGTAGCATCAGTTGTAGCATCAGTTGTAGTATCAGTTGTAGTATCAGTTGTAGTACCAGTTGTAGCATCAGTTGTAGCATCAGTTGTAGTATCAGTTGTAGTATCAGTTGTAGTATCAGTTGTAGTATCAGTTGTAGCACCAGTTGTAGTACCAGTTGTAGCATCAGTTGTAGTATCAGTTGTAGTACCAGTTGTAGCATCAGTTGTAGCACCAGTTGTAGTATCAGTTGTAGCACCAGTTGTAGCATCAGTTGTAGTATCAGTTGTAGTACCAGTTGTAGCATCAGTTGTAGTATCAGTTGTAGTACCAGTTGTAGCATCAGTTGTAGTATCAGTTGTAGTATCAGTTGTAGTATCAGTTGTAGTATCAGTTGTAGTATCAGTTGTAGTATCAGTTGTAGCATCAGTTGTAGCATCAGTTGTAGCATCAGTTGTAGCATCAGTTGTAGTATCAGTTGTAGTATCAGTTGTAGTACCAGTTGTAGCATCAGTTGTAGCATCAGTTGTAGTATCAGTTGTAGTATCAGTTGTAGTATCAGTTGTAGTACCAGTTGTAGCATCAGTTGTAGCATCAGTTGTAGTATCAGTTGTAGTATCAGTTGTAGTATCAGTTGTAGTACCAGTTGTAGTATCAGTTGTAGTATCAGTTGTAGTACCAGTTGTAGCATCAGTTGTAGCATCAGTTGTAGTATCAGTTGTAGTATCAGTTGTAGTATCAGTTGTAGTATCAGTTGTAGTATCAGTTGTAGTATCAGTTGTAGCATCAGTTGTAGCATCAGTTGTAGCATCAGTTGTAGCATCAGTTGTAGTATCAGTTGTAGTATCAGTTGTAGTACCAGTTGTAGCATCAGTTGTAGCATCAGTTGTAGTATCAGTTGTAGTACCAGTTGTAGCACCAGTTGTAGCACCAGTTGTAGTATCAGTTGTAGTACCAGTTGTAGCATCAGTTGTAGTATCAGTTGTAGCACCAGTTGTAGCACCAGTTGTAGCACCAGTTGTAGCACCAGTTGTAGCACCAGTTGTAGCACCAGTTGTAGCACCAGTTGTAGCACCAGAGGGTGCCTAACTACAAGCCACATCCCAGAGGGTGCCTGACTACAAGCCACATCCCAGAGGGTGCCTGACTACAAGCCACATCCCAGAGGGTGCTTGACTACAAGCCACATCCCAGAGGGTGCCTGACTACAAGCCACATCCCAGAGAGTGCCTTACTACAAGCCACATCCCAGAGGGTGCCTGCCAAGAGGACATCATCCCATGTGATTGAAGTGCACCAAACATAGGTTAATTTCCAAATTCTGATCATAATTAATCAAAAGGGCTTATGTACAGACCCACATAGAGACATGCAGTGTTACACTTGTTGATTTGACTCGATTGGTATATATTTTAGGAGTCTGCAGTTCTGCTGGAGATGTGGTGCTACCTGCTGCTGACAACATCCCAGAGGGTGCCTGGCTACGAGCTACATCCCAGAAGGTGCCTGACTTCGAGCCACATCCCAGAGGGTGCCTGACTACAAGCCACATCCCAGAGGGTGCCTGACTACAAGCCACATCCCAGAGGGTGCCTGACTACAAGCCACATCCCAGAGGGTGCCTGACTACAGCCACATCCCAGAGGGTGCCTGACTACAAGCCACATCATCCCATGTGATTGAAGCGCACAAAACATAGGTAAATTTCCAAATTCTGATCGTAATTAATCAAAAGGGCTTATGTACAGACCCACATAGAGACATGCAGTGTTACACTTGTTGATTTGACTCGATTGGTATATATTTTAGGAGTCTGCAGTTCTGCTGGGGATTTGGTGCTACCTGCTGCTGATAACATCCCAGAGGGTGCCTGACTACGAGCCACATCCCAGAGGGTGCCTGACTACGAGCCACATCCCAGAGGGTGCCTGACTACAAGCCACATCCCAGAGGGTGCCTAAATACAAGCCACATCCCAGAGGGTGCCTGACTACAAGCCACATCCCAGAGGGTGCCTGACTACAAGCCACATCCCAGAGGGTGCCTGACTACAAGCCACATCCCAGAGGGTGCCTGCCTAGAGGACATCATCCCATGTGATTGTAGCGCACCAAACATAGGTAAATTTCCAAATTCTGATCATAATTAATCAAAAGGGCTTATGTACAGACCCACATAGAGACATGCAGTGTTACACTTGTTGATTTGACTCGATTGGTAAATATTTCAGGAGTCTGCCGTTCTGCTTGGGATGTGGTGCTACCTGCTGCTGACAACATCCCAGAGGGTGCCTGGCTACAAGCTACATCCCAGAGGGTGCCTGACTACAAGCCACATACCATAGGGTGCCTGACTACAAGCCACATCCCAGAGGGTGCCTGCCTAGAGGACATCATCCCATGTGATTGAAGCGCACCAAAGATGGGTAAATTTCCAAATTCTGATCATAATTAATCAAAAGGGCTTATGTACAGACCCACATAGAGACATGCAGTGTTACACTTGTTGATTTGACTCGATTGGTACATATTTCAGGAGTCTGCAGTTCTGCTGGGGATGTGGTGCTACCTGCTGCTGACAACATCCTAGAGGGTGCCTGGCTACGAGCTACATACCAGAGGGTGCCTGACTACGAGCCACATCCCAGAGGGTGCCTGACTACGAGCCACATCCCAGAGGGTGCCTGACTACAAGCCACATCCCAGAGGGTGCCTGACTACAAGCCACATCCCAGAGGGTGCCTGACTAGAGGACATCATCCCATGTGATTGAAGCGCACCAAACATAGATAAATTTCCAAATTCTGATCATAATTAATCAAAAGGGCTTATGTACAGACCCACATAGAGACATGCAGTGTTACACTTGTTGATTTGACTCGATTGGTATATATTTCAGGAGTCTGCAGTTCTGCTGGGGATGGGTGCTACCTGCTGCTGACAACATCCCAGAGGGTGCCTGGCTACGAGCTACATCCCAGAGGGTGCCTGACTACAAGCCACATCCCAGAGGGTGCCTGCCTAGAGGACATCATCCCATGTGATTGAAGCGCACCAAACATGGGTAAATCTCCAAATTCTGATCATAATTAATCAAAAGGGCTTATGTACAGACCCACATAGAGACATGCAGTGTTACACTTGTTGATTTGACTCGATTGGTATATATTTTAGGAGTCTGCAGTTCTGCTGGGGATTTGGTGCTACCTGCTGCTGACAACATCCCAGAGGGTGCCTGGCTACGAGCTACATCCCAGAGGGTGCCTGACTACGAGCCACATCCCAGAGGGTGCCTGACTACAAGCCACATCCCAGAGGGTGCCTGACTACAAGCCACATCCCAGAGGGTGCCTTCCTAGAGGACATCATCCCATGTGATTGTAGCGCACCAAACATAGGTAAATTTCCAAATTCTGATCATAATTAATCAAAAGGGCTTATGTACAGACCCACATAGAGACATGCAGTGTTACACTTGTTGATTTGACTCGATTGGTAAATATTTCAGGAGGCTGCCGTTCTGCTGGGGATGTGGTGCTACCTGCTGCTGACAACATCCCAGAGGGTGCCTGGCTACGAGCTACATACCAGAGGGTGCCTGACTACAAGCCGCATCCAAGAGGGTGCCTGACTACAAGCCACATCCCATAGGGTGCCTGACTACAAGCCACATCCCATAGGGTGCCTGACTACAAGCCACATCCCAGAGGGTGCCTGCCTAGAGGACATCATCCCATGTGATTTAAGCGCACCAAAGATGGGTAAATTTCCAAATTCTGATCATAATTAATCAAAAGGGCTTATGTACAGACCCACATAGAGACATGCAGTGTTACACTGGTTGATTTGACTCGATTGGTACATATTTCAGGAGTCTGCAGTTCTGCTGGGGATGTGGTGCTACCTGCTGCTGACAACATCCTAGAGGGTGCCTGGCTACGAGCTACATACCAGAGGTGCCTGACTACGAGCCACATCCCAGAGGGTGCCTGACTACGAGCCACATCCCAGAGGGTGCCTGACTACAAGCCACATCCCAGAGGGTGCCTGACTACAAGCCACAATCCCAGAGGGTTGCCTGACTACAAGCCACATCCCAGAGGGTGCCTGACTACAAGCCACATCCCAGAGGGTGCCTGACTACAAGCCACATCCCAGAGGGTGCCTGACTACAAGCCACATCCAGAGGGTGTCCTGCCTAGAGGACATCATCCCATGTGATTGAAGCGCACCAAACATAGGTAAATTTCCAAATTCTGATCATAATTAATCAAAAGGGCTTATGTACAGACCCACATAGAGACATGCAGTGTTACACTTGTTGATTTGACTCGATTGGTATAAATTTCAGGAGTCTGCAGTTCTGCTGGGGATGTGGTGCTACCTGCTCCTGACAACATCCCAGAGGGTGCCTGGCTACGAGCTACATCCCAGAGGGTGCCTGACTACAAGCCACATCCCAGAGGGTGCCTGACTACAAGCCACATCGTAGAGGGTGCCTGACTACAAGCTACATCCCAGAGGGTGCTTGACTACAAGCCACATCCCAGAGGGTGCCTGACTACAAGCCACATCGTAGAGGGTGCCTGACTACAAGCCACAACAAGATTTGTGAAGATTTCACATTTCGTTGACCTGTTTAATTCATTCTTGGAAGTATATGTGCTTTTCGAATTGTTGTCAACATACTTGAAATGAGGTACTTCATTACAAGTATGTAGACAGAATACATGTTAAACTTGTATCGAGGTACTATACAAGTTCATGTATTCACATACAAAAACTGCATGTTTGTAAAGAGGTACTTCATTACAATCATGTAATTATAACATGTTTGCAATGAAGTACCTTATTGCAAGTATGTAAACGTTTCATGTGCGTAATGAAGTACCGCATTACAACCGTGAAACAAGTTAAGTTAATTTGTAATGCAGTTTGCTCATTACAAAATACGAAACAACATAAGTTTATTTGTAGTAAATTCATAACAAATAAAAAGAGAACAATATGTTTAAGGAGTGTGTTTAAGTGTTTATTAGACATTAAGTTTTGTATTGTTACTACTTAATTTGTCTTTCAATTATTTATTAGTCTAATTGTTTACATGGTATTTGTTCTGGGGTAGCTTACATGGTGGCCACCATGTTGTTTTGTTGGTAACTCTTAAAGCTTTTAATGTGAAAGGTCATGACATTGTGTTGTGTGAATATGGAGGTTGTTTAAGAGTACTCATTACCGAGGTTATTTAATTACAAAGGTCATGACAATGTCATAGAGTCCTCATTAACGAGGTGATTTAATTACAAAGGTCATGACAATGTCATAGAGTACTCATTAACGAGGTGATGTAATTACAAAGGTCATGACAATGTCATAGAGTACTCATTAACGAGGTTATTTCAATTATAAAGGTCATGACAATGTCATAGAGTACTCATTAACGAGGTGATTTAATTACAAAGGTCTTGACATTGTCTTAGCTGTATAGAGTACTCATTAATAGGTTAATATAATTATAATTATAAAGGTCATGACATTGTCTTAGCTGTATAGAGTACTCATTAACAAGGTTTTATAATTACAAAGGTCATGACATTGTCTTAGCTGTATAGAGTACTCATTAACAAGGTTTTATTATTACAAAGGTCATGACATTGTCTTAGCTGTAAAGAGTACTCATTAACAAGGTTTTATCATTACAAAGGTAATGACATTGTCTTAGCTGTATAGAGTACTCATTAACAAGGTTTTATAATAACAAAGGTCATGATATTGTCTTAGCTGTATAGAGTACTCATTAACAAGGTTTTATAATAACAAAGGTCATGACATTGTCTTAGCTGTATAGAGTACTCATTAACAAGGTTTTATCATTACAAAGGTAATGACATTGTCTTAGCTGTATAGAGTACTCATTAACAAGGTTTTATAATACAAAGGTCATGATATTGTCTTAGCTGTATAGAGTACTCATTAACAAGGTTTTATAATAACAAAGGTCATGACATTGTCTTAGCTGTATAGAGTACTCATTAACAAGGTTTTATAATTACAAAGGTCATGACATTGTCTTAGCTGTATAGAGTACTCATTAACAAGGTTTTATAATAACAAAGGTCATGACATTGTCTTAGCTGTATAGAGTACTCATTAACAAGGTTTTATTATTACAAAGGTCATGACATTGTCTTAGCTGTATAGAGTACTCATTAACAAGGTTTTATCATTACAAAGGTCATGACATTGTCTTAGCTGTAAAGAGTACTCATTAACAAGGTTTTATAATTACAAAGGTCATGACATTATCTTATCTGTATAGAGTACTCATTAACAAGGTTTATAATTACAAAGGTCATGACATTGTCTTAGCTGTATAGAGTACTCATTAACAAGGTTTTATAATTACAAAGGTCATGACATTGTCTTAGCTGTATAGAGTACTCATTAACAAGGTTTTATAATTACAAAGGTCATGACATTGTCTTAGCTGTATAGAGTACTCATTAAAAGGTTTTATAATTACAAAGGTCATGACATTGTCTTAGCTGTATAGAGTACTCATTAACAAGGTTTTATAATTACAAAGGTCATGACATAGTCTTAGCTGTATAGAGTACTCATTAACAAGGTTTTATAAATACAAGGCCATGACATTGTCTTAGCTGTAAAGAGTACTCATTAACAAGGTTTTATAATTACAAAGGTCATGACATTATCTTATCTGTATAGAGTACTCATTAACAAGGTTTATAATTACAAAGGTCATGACATTGTCTTAGCTGTATAGAGTACTCATTAACAAGGTTGTATGTATACAAAGGTCATGCCATTGTCTTAGCTGTATAGAGTACTCATGAACAAGGTTTTATAATATAATAATAACATAAAATAATAATAATAATAAATAATAATTAGAGGGGGTAACATTACAAAGAAGCAATTGTTGTAATGGTTACACACTCAGATGTATTACGATCCCTTTTGTGGGGTGGGAGATGACAACCTTCACGTGGTCCACCCTGTTGTTAACTAATTGTCATCAGCTGTATATACGTATGTATATATAGCTATATGCATCTAACCAATCTATCCCATCAGGTAAGATGGAATTTGACTCGATGAACTTTCAAGAATGTTCATGATCAGTCCATGAACATGCCTAAACAGTTCACAACATGTTCATTAGAGCAGTTCATGAACCAAGTTCAAGAACTGTTTATCTGTTCAATTGATGGACATTTGATTGGGGAACAAAAGGGAAGCGACGAGTTCTTTATTGGCCGTTTAAAACCAGCAGGGTCGTTGCCAGGTGATAAAGGCCCGAGCAGAAGCCGAGGGCCTATATCGCACGGCAACATACGTTTAAGAACAAGTCACTACTCTTTTATTCCCATTCATAAATGCCCTTTTGTTAAAAAGCGCGCTTAGAAATAGATATTCGCACGCGCTTAGAAATAGATTACGCCCTGTTACTAAAAGCTATGAATTGCGCGTTCGGCATGAGTATATTGCCGTACGTAGGCCTGACACGCGGAAGCCGGCCGGTTATAAACAGCTCCAGCTGGGCCCAATTTCATGGCACTGCTTACCGTGAGCAAAGAATCAGCGCTTGCGGAAGCAGGGAATTCTTTGTATACGGCAAGCGTATTTCATGGGTTAGCGGCGAATTTTGGCTTTTGTGCGTGCCTACTGCACGTTTCTAGGCATTCTACGCTTGAAAGGCTAGCACAGAAAGCCGGTTATAAACAGCTCCAGCTGGGCCCAATTTCATGGCACTGCTTACCGTGAGCAAAGAATCAGCGCTTACGGAAGCAGTGAATTCTGTGTATAGGGCAAGCGTATTGGGAATAGTGTCATCAGTGGTCATTTCAACTTGGTTTTAGGTGGTTCCTCAGATGTTTAACCCAGGAGGGGGGGGGGGGGGGGTGTCTGGCGGGCCCAATTCAGCAAATCTCAAGTCTGGCGGCTGATACTGGTATTAATTATAGTATTATTGGTCCTTTCTCTATCTGGTCATTTCAACTGCAGTTTCCTCTGTTGTTTAACCCAGGGGGAGGGGGGGGGGGTTGCAGGACAATGCAGCGAAATTATTGTACTACTACTAGCATACTTGTTGTTATTAAATTATGGGCTCTTACGTTTTAAAAGAATACCAGGTCGACGCGTGGGGCCAGGGCTGGAGCTCCAGAAAGGGGGAGTTTTTAAAATTATGTATTTCAAGAGGCGGTATCACTGAGTATGGATTGAATTTTTGGTGCGTCTTCATAAACTCTTGGAGTATCAAGAAGACGATAGGCCTACCCATGCCGGATTAACATGAGTTGGGATTTGTGAGTTTGGTGTTATTTACCGAGCTTTGTTTGTTTTGATTGACTGTTTGCAGGGAAGAGGTTGAATCAAGGAAGAGGCTGAGTGAGAAGAATGCAGAGGACTTGAAGCATATGGATAAAAGACGAAGAGACAACCAGGTTATTACAGTTTGGAGAAATCTTTCCATAAAGCTTTGTCCTTTTTCTTGAAACTGTACTTAATTTTGGTCCAATTCCAATCCATCAAGTAATTTATTTATTTGTTTATTTATTTATTCACTTAGGCTTTAAAAACTTCAAAACACACAGCAACAATAAGTAGAAATGTGTAATTTTTACATTATTAGTAAAATAATTAGAGACATATCAACAAAAAGCAAGCAGAAGCCTATAGGGATTGCCCAATAGGGAACCAAATCACTATCCAGTTCTTGAATTGGTCTCAACGTTTTGACTAGCTTGCTCTAGTCATCGTCAAGAGATTGACTCCGCGGTAGTGCAGTTAATTATGATCCTATAAAGCTAAAGTAGTTGTCCCAGCCAATTTTCTATACCTTCCGCCCGGGTATAGTTACAAAGCAGGACAGTTCTTTTCAGAACAAGTCTCTCAAAAATCTGATAATCTACTCTTTGAGGTAGTAGAATAAAGAAAGACAGTTCTCTAAGAACAACCTCTACCTGGCAAGTAGAAAGACACATGGTGTTACCGCAAACCAAATATATTGATACCTCACCATGCAATGCCTAAATTCTTTTGTACCCTTTTCACTGATGAAAGAGGTTTCTAAAAAAATAATTGCCTTGTTAGTGATTTCCAATCCATGTTTAGTTTCACCTCACATGTAGGTACTTGTGAAATTTTTGTGTAATTTTTTTTCCCAAAAGACTTTGATGCTTTATTTGTCGTTAAAAAAGACAAATAGTTAATTATTTTCTGCAAATTATTTATTATGACCCATCAAAATGAACTAGGCATATCTGAGCTTTTAAGGAACTGGTGGTTCTCAAATGTAATACTGTAAAAAATTAACTATGCCTAGTGATCAAATGCACACAAAACGTGCAACTACACAGCTGATGTAAATTTGTCCGATATTTGTCGTTTATTTTAGGTTGCGTAGAGAACCCTACTGAAGTACTTTCGACGAGCAGTAGCGTCTAGACAAACAGTAAGTACAGTCTTTCTTATGATTTTTCTCCTGTAGATGATCAGCGTATATTAATAGAAACATGAGTCTTTAACCAATAGTTCTTTTCCGAACCAACACTACTCATAAAGAGATTCACATAGTGTTATCGCAAAATGTTCTTATATTTATAATTCCACCATACAAAGTTTCAAATCCTACTAATGGTGGTGGGCATCAAATAGGTGGGGGTGGGGGGGGGGGGGGGTGACAAGGGGAGGGGGGCACAATATCAAATGTCCCCCCATCTTTTTGACCACCTTAATCATGAAGCCCAAGTATTGCACTGTGTAAGACCAACCCTGTGTCTCGCCATGGGCATTAATCCTGGGGGCTAAGGATGACACAACTTTTTAGAAGGGTGGGGGACACTATATCAAATGTCCCCCTCAAAATTTACCAAAGATTGCACCACAGAGCATCTAAAATGCAGAATTTTCCCGTGCCTATATCCGCTTAGGGCTTAGATGAAGTGTCATTTTTAGTAACAATACAAAGTATGAGAATACTAGTGAATTCTTTTTTTAAACCCAGACTTGCAGCTGCCCCCAAGCCGGTTTCCAATGCATCAGCTTTCTACAGTAGAGGGCGCCAGATTGCTGGTTACTCTGCCACGGATGCATTGCTACAATCAAGGTGAGTTTATTGGGTTTTTTAAAGTGGGGCCTTAAAAAAACATGTTATTTTTTATATGGCATTAGTTCTATTTGTCCTCACAACCTGATGTTGATTTCTTTAGAGCACAACTTTTTTTTAATTCGGGAGACTTCTCTACTACCTCAGATTAGATTCTCTGAATGGACCCTACCCATGAAATATGCTAATTACATTCATGCATGCGTCCATAGACCCTTCCCATGAAATATGTAAATTGCACATAGCGCGTGCGCACTAACGTTTTGGTTGGCAAAATGAGGGAACATCACGCTTTTTTGCACACGACTAATGGCTGCGTGACGCAGACGCGATTGCGCGTCTGCTCAGTGCACAACTCTATGGCGTTTGCCAACCAACAGGGTCTGTACGCATGCGTGAATGTAATTAGCATATTTCATGGGAAGGGTCCATTGTCAAAGACTAACCTTCACAGTTGGTGTATCTCAACATTATGCATAAAATAACAAACCTGTGAAAATATGAGCTCAATCGGTCATCGAAGTTGCGAGATAATAATGAAATAAAATTAACCCTTGCAACACGAAGTTGTGTGCGTTTAGATGGTTGATTCGAGACCTCAAGTTCTAAACTTGAGGTCTCGAAATCAAGTTCGTGGAAAATTACTTCTTTCTCGAAATCTATTGCACTTCATAGGGAGCCGTTTATCACAATGTTTTATACCATCAACCTCTCCCCATTACTCGTCACCAAGAAAGGTTTTATGCCAATAGTTATATATTAATTTGAGTAATTACCAATAGTGTCCACTGCCTTTAAATATGAAATACACGTTTGAGGTTTTTTTTATTGAACGCTCTCGCGATGCTGTTTGTTCACAAACATACGCTGTGAGATGCCAGTTTTGTCAACTTAGAGAATGGCCGCCTGCGCGCATAGACCTTATCGCAAATACCAATGCGCAAGCGCAGACTGTTGAATGAGGTGCATTGTGGGGTATATATGGATCAAATTTGGATACCAGCAAGACCACAATGCACCTAATTCCAAGCTTTACGCGCGCGCCCCGGTATTTGCGAATAGCAGACGCACGCGCCCTAGCCGTAGCTAGCTGTAGCCGAAGTCGCCATTTCGGACACGGCCTATACTCTATGTTCATGACATGCATGTAGCTTGTAAAAAAAAGGCGAACGTATTCCGTCGACCGCGTCGACCAAGGTCGTTTAATTTACTGCAAGGACGGTTTTGCACGAGGGAGGACACAATTGCAATATGCAATCCTGGCGGACACAATTGCATTATGCGGCAGCGTCCAGGTGGACACGATTGCTTATGCATAACCGTCCGGCGGACAATATTGCATATCCAATAATGTCCTCCGGATAGTATTGCATAGAGGACATAATTGCATGCGACACCGGCAATGAACTAAACAATGCGACTATATGCAGCTCTACTACATCCACGATCTCGGGTGCAGATTTTCAGAACCTATTGAACTCTAAAGATATTGGCGCCATTACATTAGTCCTTACCTAAAAACTTTCGATCTACTTACAAAGGTGGTTCTTGAAAATTGATTGATAAACTTCCCAATACTGTGTTCTTCTTGTGCACTCTATACCTCTGCGTTAAATAATTAACATTGAATACAGAGACAAATTAATACCATTTATACATCAAACAGAAAAGTGACCAGCAAAAGCAGTGTGCGTGTTGAGGGTAATGTGATTCTCGATTCCTGCCGATTTTGATAGCTAGGACTTCAGTTGAAAATGTTAAAGGGAAGGTACACGTTTGGTAATCACTCTAAACAAATATTAACTTAAAACCTGACTTGGTAACAAGCATTGGAGAGCTGTCGATAGTATAAAACATTGTGAGAAATGGCTCCCTCTGAAGTAGCATAGATTTCGAGAAAGAGGTAATTTCCCAATAAAAGCCAGAAGTCTTTTATTCTTACTGAAAGCACACAAACTCGTCCAACAAGCGTGTTTTTTTCTCTCATCATTTTCTTGCATCTTCGATGACCATTATTGAGCTCAAATTTACACTAGCTTGTTATTTTATGATTTTGGGATACACCAAGTGCGAAGACAGGTCTTTGACGATTACCAAACGTGTACCTTCCCTTTAAGGTTGCAATGCTCCCGAGATTCGTTTTTTTTATATATTTTTTTTATATTATTTTAAAGACTATTCCCCCCCCCCCCCTCAGAACAGGTTATCTTTTTTGTTTGTTTAAAACTATAGCTCAATAAGCAAAATTTAAATTTTTGCGGAAAATCAGACAGAAATCAGACCTTTAACCAACCTTTTTTCTACGACACCACTTCGGAAAATACGAACATCGCAGTAGATAAAAGCGAACACACATGCGTCTGCTTCAGTCTGAAGTCTCAAACATGTTTCAAAGTAAATGTTGGTTCATTATGTCCGTTTCAATGTGTTTGACAACACGTTTGTTTAACTGGTGTCCAATTGCGCTGATGATCAGCTAAACATGGTTTTCACTCACTGATATTCATAGTAGACGCAGTTCTCCTTCAAGTACTTGTCAGCATCAACCTGGGAGATGGTGACATTGTTGAGTTAGTTACAGTATGATTTAGTTAACTGGGAGCTTGAAATCTAGACTACACTGGCAAGCTACCATCCAGTAGCTTGCCAGTGTAGTCTAGATTTCAAGCTCCCAGTTAACTAAATAATACCGTAGCGGACGCGCTTTGGCGATTTACAACTGCGCGTAGTACACTATCTAGAATCAATAGTCTTGGGCCAAGACTAATCAGACCTTGGCTAGAGCAGAATGAAATCGTGCAGCTTATTATGTTAAGCCCCTCCCTCACACTAGTCTTTTGTCATGTTATTATCAGTGTTGGCGCTGATGAAGCCCTAACGTCTTTACACACATGGGCCTTCTTGCTCCCCCATGTGAAGGAAATAAAAAATGTCAAAATGAATGGTTCGATATTTTGTGTTGCCCCTCTCCTAAGTATGTCCTTAATAAATTAACCCCTCCATGCCTGCGTCTCTCTCCACATTTATTGGTTCGATATTTTGTGTTGCCCCTCTCCCAAGTATGTCCTTAACCCCTCCCTGACTGCTTCTCTCTCCACAAAACTAAACCGTCTGGTTACCCCAATGCTTAAACTCTAGCAACACACCCTCACTAGTGTCAATACTCCCCCAACACTCGGGATACCAAAATAGAGTGACAGCGCCCCACCTACAGGAACACCCCTCTATAATATCTAAGAAACAAGTCAAGTTAGTAAATTGTTCTCAAGTAATTAATTTGAAATAATTTTAGCTAAATGCAACTCATCTGGTTATATCAGTTGAGCTAATTTGTGCGAAGTGGGCGTGGGCGGGACTTGCAGTGGAACTACGTCACACTTAGGAAAGTGTGTGCTTTATTAGTATTGGTTTTTTTTGCGCAACTATACATGGCCCAATTGTTATAAAGCTGCTGAAGCAGAAAGTATTGTTTACAAGTCTTCATGCTTAGCACAAATTAGCAGGATACCAGTCAGAAATTAATGGTACATGTGACATGGTATTTTGGCTGGTAACCTTATTCTGGTAAGCATGATTTGGTTGTGTGCTGAGCTACTTTTTGTGCTCTTTGAAATTGGGCTGCTGTCGTGAGAGAAATTATAAAGACCTTGATGCTTCTCTCAACAAAAGACTTGGCTCTTGCGTTGATTATAGAGCTTGGATAAAGCAGAACGGTATCGTGTTGGTTATAGTTAACTTCTGAAATTATTTTGCTGTAGATATAATTCGTTGGTTTTGTCTCACGTGGCGTGAACAAAAAATTACCCACCTGAATTTTTGAGGGTTGAATTTGTGCACCTTGAAGCCATTAGCTCTTAATGGAGGAAGCAGATTTGTATTACGAAAAGAACAGTTTGGGCAACCTTTTTTGATGGGAAATAAAAATTATTCGACTAAAAGTTGTTCAAAAGTGGTTCGACCCAGTGTTCCTGGCTGTGGCTGCTGAATGCGCCGTAGCACCTTGTAAACCATAATTAGGTGCTACATTGGGTCTCAGAATTCATCACTGCAATTACCTTTCTTTCTGAAAGTTTGTATATATGCTCAGCGCCTTGAGTACCTTGTTTGGTAGATAAGTGCTTTAAAGGCAGTGGACACTATTGGGAATTACTCAAAATAATTATTAGCACAAAACCTTTCTTGGTGACAAGTATTGGGGAGAGGTTGGTGGTATAAAACATTGTGAGAAACAGCTCCCTCTGAAGTGCCATAGTTTTGAGAAAGAAGTATTTTTCCACGAATTTGATTTTGAGACCTCAAGTTTAGAACTTGAGGTCTCGAAATCAACCATCTAAACGCACACAACTTCGTGTGACAAGGGTGTTTTCTTCTTTCATTATTATCTCGCAACTTTGATGACCGATTGAGCTCAAATTTTCACAGGTTTGTTATTTTATGCATATGTTGAGATACACCAACTGTGAAGGCTAGTCTTTGACAATTACCAATAGTGTCCACTTTTATAGACCCCCGATGTTCGTAGGCCCCTCGAGTTACTCTAAAAACGCCCTTTTAATGAAACACAAAACCAAACACATACTGCGAGATTCACTGTAGTATTTAGTTGAAACTCTGAAGAAATCAACATACAGTTTGTTTAAAAAAAAACAATTATTGTTATTGTTATAATGAAAATCTACAGAACAGAAAGTTTTTATTTTGAAGGATATTTTTTTTTAGTGAATTTAAGTACAATATTTCTGCATGCGCTGTATATGACGACTACAATTAAATAAGATTGAAATATCATTTATGATTCTTTGTAAATTATGAGGAGAAAAACCCAAACTAATGGACCAGCTATGAAAAATCATAGAGTGACCACTACGGTTGACTAATTACCAAGTGGAGATACTTCTTGTCTTTTCATTGCTCATGCGGAATGATATCTTTAAAAGAGTGGTTTTATTAATAATAGTTTTGCACAAATTCGTGTGTTTTCATATGCCTAATGTGCAGCTTCAGCCATGAAGTATTTTAATATTTTGAGTGAGACAAAGAAAACTATGTAACCCTAGAGGGAGACGTTTCTCACAACTTTTTTTTTCTATCAACAGATATTCTTAACATTCAAGTAATTTCGATTTCGATGTCACTTAAAGGATTTGGGTACTTTTTCAAAATGTCCATAGATTTACAATAAACTTACAGGGTTTGACGATAATGATAGTGGAAAGCTTCCCTTCAAATATTACTTACTGAGGTGCCGTTTGAGAGATGAGTAAAACAATGTCATGAAAATACGTTTGTAAATGCTTAAAATTATTTTGGTCTCTTGAGACGAAAATTATTTCATTACATTGTTTTACTCAATTCCCCAAAACTACATCACC
Organism: Asterias rubens; assembly: GCF_902459465.1. NCBI lineage: Eukaryota > Metazoa > Echinodermata > Asteroidea > Forcipulatida > Asteriidae > Asterias > Asterias rubens. The sequence continues at coordinate 9,834,549 of NC_047067.1, forward strand.
TCAGCACGTAATATTTTCAGGGAAGCTTTCTACTATCATTATCTTCACACTGTGTAAGTTTAGTGTAAATCTGTAGACATTGTGTGTTTTGTCCTACAAAAAAGTACACACCCTTTAAAGCATGCAAGAATACCGAACATTAGTACTTTAAATTCTTTTTTATTTAACAAACAAAATAATAAATAAATCAAAATAAATAAATAAATACGAACATCCCGCCCCTGAACAATACGGAATTAATAATAATGCATTTTCATATTTATAACAAATGTTTCACTTTAAATGAAAACCGTCTATAGTTGCAAAGAATCTCAGTACTACGAATTTTACACAAATATATCTTAAATAATTTGAATAAATGAATTTGTATTTGCTTATAGTTTTGGTCTTCGCCTGCTACACACCTCCAGGTTTCTTTGTGTGAATTAAAATCGCAATCGATTCTTTGGTAATGCATCTAAATACATTTAATGTATCTGATGCCTTCTTGAGCTAGAAGTAATTGCACTTTGTACTGCTTGAGGACTTTCTTGTAACAATATCAAGTCCTCCTCCCCATCCCTTCCCCTTACATTATATATTATTACCAAAACATGTCTTGCCTCAGCAATTTATAGAAACTAAATAAAAATTTAATACAATTTTTACAAACCGCCCTCTGCAACTTTGGTTAAACGAGTTATTATCCAAGCACGGTCGGTACCTTTTCTATAGACACGAACCCTCCCACGCCTCTCAACAATCCTGAGTTTATGAACAATGCATTTCATGTTTATAACAATGGTGGCGCTTATAATTAAGTCACTGGAGAGCAAGTTCGAGCACAGACTAAGGTTAGAGTGTGCACCATGGTTAACTAGTAAAATGTTGACCATTAGTTTTGACTCGAACCTAGGCTAGTCACCCAGTGGTTGACTATGGGTGCGTTCGATTAGCTTCCCCGGTCAACCCCGGTGTGTGGCGTTTTTTTTCCCCAGGACGAACGTGTGCAGATAATTGCCCACGTTCGTCCTGGAAAAAAACCCTGCCACAAACCGGGGTCGACCCGGGGAAGCTAAATGAACGCACCCTTTGGTCGACCATACTTTTGGAACCAGCTTAATTGCCATGGTTTCTCTACTGGTCACCCCACACTTCCATTTAATGCTAACATGTGTAAAGCGCAGAAGGGTACCAGTGACGCTACAGCGAAAACGTGTTGATACCGTGGTACCGATGGTTGACTAGGCTTCCAAACGAGTCGTTCGAGTGAGTGCGTCACTGCGCATGTACGTTGCGGGCAGTAGTCGACTAAAATGTGCACACTCGAACTTGCTCTAAAGAGTCTCGTCGGCGCTATGAACATTATTACATAAGTTATAATACGATTACCATTTTGAATAAATTAATATTCATTTGCGCAATGGATGCCACATGGATATCGGACGGCGCAGGACGGTCATCATTTGATTCCAGTGTGTTACGGCGGCGCCCTTGCAGGTCGAGCCAACCAACACGTGACCTACGCTGGGGGTCTTGCCAGAAGGTGCATTTTCAGAGACTGATATACGAACAGTAACTTTCTGTTGTGACAAGAAAAATGGGGGAAAAAAACAAAAAAAACATTTGAATTCAGAATTATTATTTGAAGGCCGCTTTGTTGGTAAAAACATTGAAATTTGCATAAAGGTTTTAAAGACAGTGGACACTATTGGTAATTGTCAAAGACCAGTCTTCTCACTTGGTGTATCTCAACATGTGCATAAAATAACAAACCTGTGAAAATTTGAGCTCAATCGGTCATCGAAGTTGCGAGGTAATAATGAAAGAAAAATAACCCTTGTCTCACGAAGTTGTACGTGCGTTTAGATGGTTGATTTCGAGACCTCAAGTTCTAAATCTGAGGTCTCGAAATCAAACTCGTGGAAAATTGCTTCTTTCTCGAAAACTATGTCACTTCAGAGGGAGCCGTTTCTCACAATGTTTTATACCATCAACCTCTCCCCCATTACTCGTTACCCAGATAAGAACTTGTAAGAAGAAGAAGAAGAACCAAGTAAGATTTTATGCCAATAATTATTTTTAGTAAGTACCAATAGTGTCCACTGCCTTTAATCATTTTATTGATTTTCTTCCTGCCTTCCACATCTGTGATGTTGGCCCCAGTTCGAGATTTTCAGTCCCTATAGCCCGAATGCGCTGGAATTTCCCTCTCATATCTGAACTTACCTTTTTTAACACCTTTGACCACAGTCTATAATAGTCTCTTTTGAGGGTCCATTGGTTACCATAACAGTAAGTCCTTTCATAGATTCATACGTTTTAACGGCCCCTTTAGTGAGGTTTGTGACAAATGTCACTGCTCGATACAGACCAACCGAAACTTACGTCTAAGATGGTAGATGGTACCGCAAACATCATGGCTTCGTTGAAGATAGGGCAATTGTCACCTCTTTTAACGGAGGACTTCTTTTTGCTAACCTTTTTACCCCCTTGTAATAGATAGACTTTCACAAATGGGTCTGTTGAAAGAAAAACAAATGCACACAGCAGTTTGGTTATCCAAGTGCGCCCTCAATGTTGTTGTTAATTTCTGATGTGCCTTTATAAACGTTTGGGTCTTCAACCTTTGGATTTCCTTTTTCATTTGGCTTTCGGAAGGGAGAGAGAATAATGCAGTTGCTCCTCTGTAAATCGTTTCCATTTTGTTAGAGGAATGGTTCTTGCAATGCTAGTAAAATTCTTCACCCGGGAGATGTAGAGCCCTTGTGAGTATCTTTTGGGCTGACACCACGCCATTTTGTTTGGGAGATTTCTATTTATTGGCATGATAGCGTTATAGGGTGCGTTCGTTTAGCTTCCCTGGGTCGACCCCGGTGTGTGGTATTTTTTTTTTCCAGGACGAACGTGTGCAGATGGTAGATACCCACGTACCCACGTTCGTCCTGGTGAAAAAAAACCGCCACACACCGGGGTCGACCCAGGGAAGCTGGTTGGAAACGTGTCCACAGACAACTGTATTCAAATTAGCCTACCTGCGGTTGTTTTATTGTCCGTCCATTTAAGACCACGTGCTTTGACAATAACCACCGTTAGTCGCTCTGCTGTTGGTAGGTAACTCAGTGAGAACAAGATATCACCTAAATCGGCCGGTTTCTAAAAAAAAAAAAAAAAGTAGAAAAACAGAAACTATAAACACGCAGATTGTACCATTATTTTTAAAGGTTGTTTATGAAAATTGTTATCATAACATATTACATATATAAACTAGTCCCACATCAACAACGTATCTGTACACCTCATTGTGTGTTTTTTTTTTTATGAAACTCGAAGATCTGAGTACTTGGTACTCGGCCGATGGGCTGTGTGTATCTCGGGTATCGGAATACTCGGCACGTACTCGGCCACTAGGGACCTACTACTCGTACTCGATATCAAAAAGTGATCGTACCTGAGAATTACCTGGCCACCGTAGTACCCGATAGTACTTTATACTGAACTGAAAAGCATACTCGATCACAATCTGTCCAATTTGATCAAAATAATATGTGGTCCCGTATTATTGAAAAACAATTCGCTTTCAAACGAACGCATGGATGGTGAAATGGGTTACTTCGTTATGCCGAAAAATGGCAATTAAATAGATGTTGGTGATGATGATGCAGTTGGTATTGTTGTTTATGGTATTATGTGTTTGTGATTTACTTGTTGGTGTTGTTGTTTTATCTGTTCGTTGTTGTTGTTGTTGTAGCTATACGATATGGATGCTTTGAAGGAAAATCTGTAAGATAACTCTCACCTCATTGATATCGCTAAGATTCAGCCAAGTACTGAATGGTCCCGGGAGTAGATCCACATCACCCAACTTCAATACAGTCTCACCTATTGCCTCGTGCCTGGCGTGACGGTCGTAAGAGTACACCGTGAATTTAAGCGAATGCTCGGCCAGATCTTCCTTGGCAATCTTGAGGGTGATTCGCTCATTGTACACGGGGTTTAGACTCTTACGGTACACCTGTAAAGTTTATCAATACAAATCAATGGTTCAAAACAGTCTTGAATTGCCCTCCATATTATGTTCCCCCCAATTGCCCCCCACCCCCAGCGATGAAAATGTCTACACCACTGTTTCCACTCGTAGAACAGAGAACCGTATCTAGTTCTTAAATGAGTACTCATGTCAAGCACTACACAAAAACAAAAATAGAAATCAACAAATACAGAATAATGAAAAATCGGTTGGGGTTACTCATGATCCCCAAGCCTTTACACTTAGGCTTGAGATTTCCTCAAGCGTTAACTGTCATAATTCTGGCATGAGAAATTGTGTGCTTTAGAGAAATTTACAAAACAGGATCCTACGGGAGAATTGCCAATCTTATCAAAGCCCGTAGCTTAGGCCCTATATCTTGTTTTTCTATAGCAATATTGTATATTGTTTTCTATAGCAATGGAAAGCTTGACACGATCTGCTCAAGACCCGTAGCTCAAGATCTCATGTGTTAAATTCTGTCTCGCAAGATGGCCAAACTGTCTGCTCCAATTGTGGCAATGTGGCAATATAACCATTGACAATTTTGATATTATAGGCCTACTGGCGGGCACGGGGGTTTGACATTGATTGATGCACTGATGCGTGTGCGTACTGGGGAATTTGCCGGCTGTTGTTTTTTTGAAAATGGTTTTAGGGCCGAATGGTGATTGGGAAAATTGGCACGTTCGCATCGATGCTCTCCTCAAGACATAACATGCGGTTGTTAGGGGTGTTGTGGCGGCGTGGGGTGGGGGGGGGGGGGGGTCGTATATCTTGGAGCAGATCCCTCGATTCTGACCTTGGTTTGACCTTTGACATCATGCTCAGGCATCAGATGCATCTTGATGTAAGTGTCAGTGGGCGTGGCGTTCTCCCATGTGGCTTTGAGGTCTGTTGCCTGCACGAGCGTCAATGTGAAGCGGCTATGCTCTGTTGAGTAATCCAACTCCACTTCAATTTGACCAGCCCTGGTGATCAAACACATCAGAACGTGAACTCATTTATTGAGACATTCATCAGTTAACATTGTTAAACTGTGATAAAATTTATGAAATCAATATTTGTATGAATTCAATTTTAGCTCATCCAGTGTACGCGCCATGCACACTAACTCTTAGAGCCAATTATGGTAAGCCTGAACATCTGACGTCACACTTCGAGGCTCGTTAATTTTACGCCGAATATGAACCTTGAGCATACGTCAATCCCTAACCGGTGACCTCGCATTCATTTCACATGGTAAAATCATACGTGCACAAATAAAACAACATTAAATTCCTATGAACATTAACACAAACATTATGCACACTGCAGGCAGACAACCAAAGAGCAGCTGACAAACATCACCCAGAGGACCAATTAAAACACATATGGAAAGCCCACGTCATTGCACATTTTATCCAATGAAATCATTGTATCCAATGAAACACCGGGGCTATAAAACCAATACCTGTCTTTATCTTTGTGGATAAAGACAGGGGACTAGTTTAATGGTTGTCTAAATTTACCCCAACGAAGTTGTTTGGGGTTTTTATTACACATTACACAAAGTGACTAAAAGGCAACGAATACTATTGTAAGTTTTCCTCCAATATCTAAAACTGATACTTCTTCATCACATTATTATTCACGTTTATTCACGAAACGTCACGATGATGTGTGCTTTTGAGTGTACATTGGTTTCGTTACCAAACATATATATAAAATACACAAAGATTCGAGAAACAAATTTGTTTAATTACACGTTCATGAAATTTTCTTGAACCGAAGATTCCGACGTCACGGAGCTGAGCGACTCGCTTGAATAGCAACGAACTAGTTTACGCATGAGCAGTTCATCCTGGGAGACGTCACGTGATGCTGAGTCGGAGATGTCATGGTGGTCGTCTGCCTGCTGGAAGTTGCCGTGCGATTCCAGCGCAGCCGCAGAGACCGCCTGCTCTGCTTTGGCAAATATGTTTTCATATTGAACAAACTGACCACCATCGGGCTCTTCAGCAGCGGGAAGTTCGGTTGACTGATTAACCTGTGGGGAAGGATGAGAAAAGAAACAGGAGTTTGAGTTTGAACTCTTTCTGAACCCTTTTCCCGCCTTTTATGACCCTTTTGCTGCTTTGACTGGATACTACTAGAAGTCACGAACATTTTGTTACCGAACAAAATTGAACACTAGGTCCTAATGCAGTGTATCATCAATGATTGTTGCGGTAATTTTTATTGCAGTATAATCAACATGAAATTGTTTTGCTTATAACCATAAATATCTTCTTTTGTTTTTTTAAATAATGTTATTCTTTGGTGTATATTATTTGAACCACTCTCATCATAACGCCTTTGATACCATGGACAACAGATATTCAATCGCACCCTTCAAATATAGTCTGGAGCCGCGATAGTGACCGTGCATATATTAATTGTTAGCAAGGATTTACTTGACGCCTTCTTGCAACACAAGATTTCGAGTAAATTTATTGTAAGATCAGTTCGCAGATAATATGACCATAGCGTTGATCTCCTTCTAACAAGAGCATGATTTTTCTTTAATGCAAACATAGCCCGCTTTTTTGATGGCAAGAAAGCAAACCTTAATGTGGTAAAGCCAGATTAAAACTAAAAAAAGCCTTCATGATAGTTCACTGTGATCAAATCGAGGCTACAATTAATCCACTCTGGCCAAACCGAGGCTACAATAAATCCACTGTGACCAAACCGAGTCTATATAGAAGATGATTCCCTAATAGAGCATGTATACATTGACGGTTGCTGTGTATATGCAATGGAGCATGACAAAGATAGTCATACTATAATAAACATATCATCTAAAAAATTAGCAGTAGAATTAGCTGTAATTAACTATAATTGTTTTGGGGTAAATAGCGGGCTTTGCATGGGTTGACAAATGCAGTGGCGCATTACATTGTGTGTTGATAGCTCGTTACCACCGTAGCGCCTATAATCCAATACAGGGTCTTAGTGCAATGAAATTCTTCACAAAACAAAAATAACAGAAGATGAATTAATTATTATAATTTATATAGACCTATAAATAACTATCACTCATAATGTTTAAAGTATGATTCTTTGTGGCGTTCATTATAGTGTTTTTTTTATAAGTTTTTTAGGTCTTTTAACTATACAAGCTTTTCAATGTACAAATCATGTTCAATATTGTTTTGACTATTATTTGAATTGTTATATTGTGTCAACAACTGGAATTTAGCAAAATATGCTTTGTATAACTTTCCAGCAACACTCACTGTGCATACACACCAATAGGGCCTTTATCCCTCCATCGTTGTCTGACATTGAATCGAATATTGGTTTTCTACGAAAGTTTATTATCACAATTAAATTTGTCATCGTCCGGAAAATGTAGGACCATGTTTAAAAGCGACAAAACACGTTTTAACATAAACTACTACAGAATCGACGAACATCCAAGATAGCTTTGTATAACAACTTGAATATTCACGTTGTCTTAAAACGTGTATGCTCTCGATCGACCCACAAGCACCATCCAATGACTAACATTGATGAATTTCAGGAAACATCTTCGCAAAAAAACCCAACAATTTTAAGTAGCAGCAAAAAAATTTCTTTGCAGGGCCCTGAGTACTCAGTTAGAAAAGAAACTTGTAAGAAACTGGCGTGAAGGAAGTGCTGACAGCGTCCCTTGTTTGTTAAGTATGTTTATATGCATGGCCCATGGCAAAGCAAAATGGCCATATGCATCTGTCATTATTAATGTAGGTTGACTTAATACATACTTAATGCGTACTGCAAATAATACATGACCACAACTCAGACTAGCTTATAGGGGGTGACAAATTACCATCCCCTAGAAAATTAAATAAACATATCACATAAATAATTGATACTCTGGCAATCATATCAATCATTTCAAATTAATAACCTGCCCGCTCATCAACAGATCCGGTCGAAGATTCACGTACATGGAGCATAAAGAAAGGCACTTAAGACACGGGGTCGATTTCACAAAGAGTTAGGACTAGTCATAAACTAGTCATAATAGGACTACAGTCCTAGGAGATATTAAAAACGTATGACTGGTCCTAAGTTATGCACGAGGACTCGTCCTAACTCGAGACAAGACTAATATGTCTTAAGTCTTTGTGAAATCCGCCCTAGAAACCTTTGGTAAATTGTCAAAGACTATATACTCTCAGTTGGTGTGTCCCAACATCATAACAGAACAAAATTGTAAAAATTTTAACCCAGTTAGTCATCGGAACTGCAAGAGAATAAAGAAAGAAAAAAACATCCTTGTGGCACAAACTTGTGTGCTTTCATATGCCTAAAAAGGCTTCAGGGCCGGAAGCCTTTTATCAGATTCAAATATTTGAGTGAGAAATTGCCTCTTTTTACTTCAGAGGACGAGCCGTTTCTCGCATAGTTTTATACTATAATATATATATAAACAGCTCTCCGTTGCTCATTACCTATACAGTAAACATATTATGTTAATACTTATTTTGAGTAATTACCAAACGTGTCCAGTGCCTGTAAACAACAATTCTGAGCTAAACAATATATTGAAGATCAAGGATACATATCACACCGCATCGTAGATATTGTAGATACCACGTTAGGGTGTCACAATTGGTACGACTTGGTAATCCTTCAGAACGGGAATAAAATCACGTGCCAATACGCAACACCTTCCTGTAAACGCATAACAACGTCGACGTCATTGAATAAGAGTGGCAAACATTATCAACGCGTAAACCTATATCCTACCATAGAGTAAGGACAGATATGCTGTCCTTACTCTATGATGATCCTACCGGTTCCATCCTATACACACTGCCTGGTGATGAAACAGAATAACAAGATGATGCTCAGTCGCAGCTTCGTTGGTAGCCGACTCTTTAACTGCCTGTAGATTGCACAGAATGCATGCCTCTCTGCTTAAGACCTTAATGCATCATGCTGTCAACACCAAAATGGCAGTTTGTCTTCCACAAATCAGAACCATCTCTTGTGCCTCTACCCGAAATATACTTTGGTCCGCCCGTTCATCATCAAAAAGCGATTTACACGGGGGCCATGCACAACCCCTCCATATAAGAACCAACAACATCCAGGGTTTAGGAAAATCATAAATTAGCGACTTGACACCCGTGGAGCTGTGTACGTGGGTTTGTATTTGCATGATTGGATTACATATCGTGCACATCGATCGCACTGCTCGCATTTTCAACGTGAAATTGTAGTCAAGGGAGGAGGTTGTGAAAACTCAAACAAGACCTGTGGCCTGCTTAGGGGGCTGCCCTACTTTAAAAAAAGAACAAGGACAAACAAAATAAGGGGAAAAACAAAACAAGAAGCAGACAAGACAACAACCCCCCCCCCAAAAAAAAAAAAAAAAAAAAAACCCACAAAAAACTAAATGAGGCATTTAACCTTTTATACCAGTAACAATCCTAAAACTCATGTTAAAGTAGAGGAATAACTGCAATCAAAATGAGCCAAAACTGTTTCCCCTTGCACTAATCTGAACCCATGAATTTGACGAAACTTAACCTAAACACTAATTGTTCGCATAGATATGGTTATGGGACGATGGGATTTAATTTTACTTTAAAATAACTAGCCCTGATAAAAAAAATGTACCATGCACTTCAAAGTGTTTTCAAATCTTACTTTTCATTTATTCCTCAATGATAAAAACTCAAATGATATCATCAACTCTCTATCTTTATATGCAGAGAGAAAACAGTATGCATAAAACAAAGGGCATGTCGCTTATAGACATCAACGTAAACCTGCTACTTTGTAGAAGGCAATTTACGCTATCTTTGTGTTATAAACACGCATTTGATTTCAGCCCATCGTAACACTCCCGATGTCGATTAACTTCAATTGATATATCGCGCATTCGACGATCCCCAGTCTGACTTTTATACTTCATAATAATGGTGATAAATGGATGGTGAATTTCATTTCTTACTCCACGCCTCTTAATCGTGAGGCTGCATGCATAATACTGCGATAATGAATGCTCAGTCAAGACTGATGCACGACTGTCATTATGGACACTGTGCAATGCACACGCACCGTTCGTAACAGACTTTGGTCGCCATTTTGTGTTGATTACTAATTTCATATTTTGGAAGACGATGACGTACCTGGATACTTGTTTTACAAAACACGCCCCCACCCATCCCCACACACAAAATCGAACACAGCTAAGTATTAAAGGCGTCGCACTCTAATAATTCGATCACTTTAATTTTTAAAGGGGACAAAGTGAAATGTTTTTTTCTTCAGAATCAGCCGATTGTCCGTATTTACTTCCGGTTGAAATTGTGTTCCAAGCAATAAATGACTTTGTGTTAATGCTGATGATGCACGCACGAATAAGCACACTTTAAACATGGCACTGTAGCTCAAACCCTCTCTACCCCGCCTTAATGTAAACCATTTTGGGAGATTTTTATCTTCAAATCTCACTTGAATAAAAGAAAAGCACATTGACAAGTATTCCGCCTGACAAGTTGACATTTTCGAGCAGAAAATGTGAAATTGATTGCTGGCCGGTGGTGTGGTCCAACTTCTCGTGTCTGAATGTATTCTTTTTGAGACTATCAATAGGTGTCTACAATAATATGCAACTGTTATACAGGCTATAATTATGATCTCAATATTAGTTTATAACAATCAATCGTCTCCCAGTGATTAATTTCAGGTTTGTTTTTTGGGGTCTCATGTGAACAGACGTTTTCTGGTGGAATAATATTATGATACATGGTTTTAAAGACAGTGGACACTATTGGTAATTGTCAAAGACCAGTCTTCTCACTTGGTGTATCTCAACATATGCATGAAATAACAAACCTGTGAAAATTTGAGCTCAATTGGTCGTCGGAGTTGCGAGATAATAATGAAAGAAAAAACACCCTTGTCACACGAAGTTGTGTGCGTTTAGATGGTTGATTTCGAGACCTCAAGTTCTAAACTTGAGGTCTCGAAATCAAATTCGTGGAAAATTACTTCTTTCTCGAAAACTACGTCACTTCAGAGAAAGCCGTTTCTCACAATGTTTTATACTATAAACCTCTCCCCATTACTCGTTACCAAGTGAGGTTTTATGCTGATAATTATTTTGAGTATTTACCAATAGTGTCCACTGCCTTTAAGTGCACCGGTCACAATATACTACTATTTCGTATCAGTGTATAGGCCTTTGACGAATGGTGTACGGGTGCTTCAAATGCCACACCGCAAGTCAGCAGGAGAAAAAACTTGAATTCTAGTTGTGGGATTTAAAGACACTTGACACTCTTGGTTAGTGTCAAAGACCAGACAACCCACTTGGTTTATCTCAACATTATGGATAATAACAAACCTGTGAAAGTTTGTCCTCAATTGGTAGTCGAAGTTGCGAGAGAATACTGGAAGAAAAAAAACCTTGTCGCACAGGTTGTGTGCTTTCAGATGCCTTGAGTTCGAGACCTCAGCTTACTCAATTCAAATATTTGAGTGAAAAATACCTCTTTCTCAAAAACTACATGACTACGTTTCAAACACTGTTTTATACCAACAGCTCTCCATTGCTCGTTACTAAGTAAATTTGTATGCTAACACATAGTTTGAGTAATTACCAGTAGTGTTTGGTGCCTCATTAAGTAAGGGAATAAAAGGGTAGCGACGAGCTCTCTAACGGCCGTTTAAAACTGGCAGGGTCGTTGCCGTGTGAGAGCCGAGGGCGAGGGCCTTTATCACGCGGCAGCGACCCTGCATGGTTTTAAGCGGTATTCCCATTCATAAATGCCTTTTTGGTTAAAAGGCGTAATAAAGTAAGAAACTTTGTAAAACTTGTCCGTTTCCGACGCGCGTGAGCTCTGGATGTACGACGTCCGTGTGTTGCAATGTTATGACTGAGACGCCCAGTTTCCGGATCCGTTTGTGCGCGTTGTAGTCTTGGTGCAAGACGTTTTCGTTTTACTTTCACACACAGCGCGGGAAACTCACCGACAGAGCCCGCATCGCACGTAGCAAGAAACGTCTTGCACCAAGACTAGCGCGTAGTATCCGACTACAACCGGTTATAAACATAGCTCCATGGCTGGTCATTATCAACCATTTAAACACCCCCACGTGACGCGCTTTCCACCAATAGGAAGAGCGAAACTGTCTGAGGTATTTATGAATGAATGAATGTTTATTGAGCTTATTGGCTTTTCAAAACACAGTGTTGGGTTTAAGAAGGAGGGCGCGAGATCATAGTTAGGTAGTCCACTCCACATCGGATGAGTAAGTGATAGCACAAAATGCCAACTCCAAACTCCCTAGAAAAGGATCGTCTCACAAAATAAAATATAAAATAGGGGAAGTACTGATGAACAAATACTAAAATGAGTAAAAAAAAATCCGAATCCTGTTAAATGAAAATATCATTGTCAAGATGCCCATTATTATGAGACAATTTGACGGGGACGAGGTTGAGAAGGACATCCCCTTCCCCGACACCCACATGCACATTTCGCAATAGCCCCTGACTCCAGCATTCGGTTAATGTGGAGGCATATGGAATGCTGATTTACACGTTCGTTTTGTTCATTTTGATTCCATTCTGCCCTGATTCTTCTGCCGGAGAATAACATATAGGTCTGTCGGGAGGAATCCTGACGAGAAATCGATGCAATTTGTAAACACACTTTGACAGATTGTGTTTGGATGTCTGCAAATTAAGTTGACCATAACCTTTTGGTTGCCTCTCATTCACAAACCAAGTTGCTCGTTATGTTCTTTAAAGGGTGATATTGGGTGCGTTCGATTAGCTTCCCCGGTCGACACGGTGTGTGGCGTTTTCTTTTTCCAGGACGAACGTGTACAGATAATTACCCACGTTCGTTCTGGGAAAAAAAACCGCCACACCCAGGGGTCGACCCAGGGAAGCTAAACGAACGCACCCTATGTCTGTGAACAAATCTTCCGGGGAAAGACGCCCTCTATCGATCCAGCAATATAACTCGATCCAGCAAATATAACTGTCAACTGTGAGCACTCCCCATTTATTCAGGTAATTACAATGGTAACCCATCCAAAGAATTTGCTGTGCAGCCGAACACTCCTGCATTACAACCTTATAAATACAAATTACAGCAGCTCATCAATTATTTCAAGGTCAATTTAACGCCACTGTCATTAAAGAACCATGCTTACCATGTATGGATGTGATGTCTTCATTTGATCGTACAGATGATGACATTGTTTACCAGAAGAATAAAACCACCCTAATAAAAGGGTTTACCAATAAGATCAAAATGCCGCATAAATCATGTTCTGTATAGACTGCATACACTTCTCTTTACCGATACAATCCTGACATCTGGAAACGTACCCCCCCCCCCCCATTTGATCAGAAACTAAAAGGATCGTCAAAATTAGGTTTACATACAAAAGAACTGGAGCAGAATTCCTTTGCAAGACTTGCAAGGTGAGTCTCCTTTATAGTGTACGGCAGGTAGATAACGGGATTGTACCTTTGATACAAGCATGGAATTTGGGTCACAGTCAGAGTAGCGAGACAGAAACATGTATGTATGTAGCTACAGATTTGTAGAATAGGGTGCGTTCGTTTAGCTTCCCTGGGTCGACCCCGTGGTGCTCACTCGGGTGAGCCCCTGACAAGAGCTAATCGAACGATCACTCTCGCCCTCTTGTGGTGACGGCATGCGACTCAGGTCACCCCAAGTGACCCACTTCACAAGCAGGGAACTGGGGGCTCACCCGGGTGAGCCCCGTCAAAGCTATTCGAACGTACCGGGGCAGACCGGGTCGACCCAGGGAAGCTAAACGAACGCACCCAATGTTGTATGGTATAACAAGCATTTGGCAGCCATTTTGAACATTTTCAAATTGTAGGTGGTCACAAATTAAAATCTGTGCTGGCGCTACAACCAAACATCTTTCTCATACTTATGACATCTCTGACCGTGCTTTAAATTCTATGATTGTATCGTGAGAGGTACAATCCCCAAAATATTTCCCACTTTTTGCCACCTAACTTCACCGATATTCAGCCAGACACAGCGCTCAATGAGCAACAACAAACCATTCTTCTCTCTAAGGTGTCCTCTTTACTTTTACTCAACCGTATTAGTTCTAGGCGTGGGTTATTCAAAACCTCCCCGTCTCTTTTATATCTTTGCTTGAATGCCAAGCTTCTTAAAGATTTATCGACCGTGCTCTTGCCATTTATTTGCGAATGTTCCAAACTTCACCCGAGCCGCATGTGGCATATGGCCACTTTATATCTTGAACATGGAGCCTTAAAGATAAAGCGTCTGTATTTTAAGATGGTTTCATAAAAAGGGGAACGGTTTGTTTTTGGCCTCATAGGCATACGTCTCTGTTCAAGATGATGTTCTCCCCACCCCCATACAACAACAGCAACAACAACAACAACAACAACAACAACAACAACAACAACAACAACAACAACAACAACAACAACAACAAAACAAACAGAAAAGAAAACTGATATGCATTTTTCATTTATGTCATAGTCTTAGAAGTTGAGACATACTCATCTTAAATATTTACGTACTTTCATTTACAGTAAGACACTTGATAAACAATTCAAATCAAGATGGCAACAGCTTTCGAACTATACGTTTATTTCTCCCACTTGAGAAAACATGAGCATCTTTCATAACTATTGAATCATCATGAAATATAGAATTTCCTGTTTATAAATCTTTCTAAACTGACAACGCGAGACAAGAATACATCTTTGAAGATTATTCGCCACGAAACCAAAATTGGTCCTCAATCAATCGGCAGGGGAAAACGCTGAGATTGGATTATTTAACGAGGGACGGTGGAAAGTATAGGGGACGTCAGATCGCATCAGCTCTAACTGGAATTTATAACCAAGAAAAAAAGGTTGTCAGACAATTTAGTGTTAAAGGTTTGGTGACAGGAGAAATAACAACCTTGCAAGTAGATTGACAGATTGAGGCTTTAAAACAGAATCATCGGTATCATGCTACTTATTGAGCAAGTGGTTGCAAAGTTTAAAGACACTGGACACTATTTGGTCATTGTCAAAGACCGGTCTCCTCACTTGGTGTATCTCAACATAATATGCATAAAATAACAAACCTGTGAACATTTGAGCTCGATTGGTCGTCGGAGTTGCGAGATTACTATGAAAGAAAAAAACACCCTTGTCAAACGAAGTTGTGTGCTTTCAGATGCTTGATTTTGAGACCTTAAATTCTAAATCTGAGGTCTCGAAATCAAATTCGTGGAAAATTACCTCCTTTTCGAAAACTACATCACTTCAGAAGGAGCCGTTTTTCAAAATATTTTATACTATCAACCTCTCCTTATAACTCGTTACTAAGCAAGGTTTTATGCTAATAATTATTTTGAGTAATTACCAACAGAGTCCACTGCCTTTTAAGATGCTACTTTTCTCCCTCGAGAAATAAATCGGTTTCATATAAACATCGCTGTGTACAAAATGCGCATATCTATTTTGGGGATAAGTTGTTTACAAACGTCGTTGAAGATGATACTATGTTGACACCCTCTACAAAAACGTAAACGAATTATGTTGAATATTATTAAATTATTTTTAATATTTTTGGTGCAGTCATGTTCTGGTTCTGGTTCTGGTTCTGGTGAATTACTGCACATTCTCCACGTATCAGGATGTACACGTGCACATGTTTTGTGTTGCCGTGTACTGTACATGATTATAGCGTTCTAAGATCGTTCTATAGATAAAATTATACTGTCAGTTGTTCCTGAACATCATGTTCTATAATTATTTGATTTGGTTAACTTTCCTTAGAAACTCAATGTTGTAAGAAGCATTTCAATGGTATGCATATGGGAACCCTGGTGTTTCACCATAATTGCTTTCAATGCTTTCAAATTAAATTTTAGAGAAAGGTAATTTTCAATGTTGCTTACTTGTTTTACCTTGGCGCGACTTCGAACAAATTTAATTTAAGCCGTTAAAAAACAACCGATCTTACAATTCTTAAATCTTATGTGTGAATTCCTTAACAATAGAGACCTTCAGTGATCACCGATGAATGCTATACTGCAACCCTTAATAATGAATGGAGAATATCGTCACTACTGATAGGTATCGTGCACAATGTGCACAAGGCATCGTCACACATGAGCGGCGGCCATTTTGAAACTTGCAGAGAATGGTTAACACACTCAGTGCGTATACAAAAATGTGTTGCGTTTTGTGATTTAAGCCATCGATTTGGATCCATAAACATGTTCTTCAAAACAAAAATTAAGCTCATTGTTCATTTTGTCGTAGCACACTCTCCTTTTTAAAATTGGCATCAAAACACGCTCGACACGAGTTGCTGGAAATGTGCTATCGTAACAGTTTCAAAAGGGCGTCCTATGCCTTCAACGCTGCTATCCAGGCAGTACAGACCTTCTCATTGATAAACAAACCATGCTGGTTGGCACTGTGAGCCGAATGTTAGCCAAAAAAGTAATCTTGTCAACAGATAACCTGAAAAAAATTCAATATGTTTGGCAACATTTCAATTAAATACAATATCTCCCATGACTGTTTGCTTTGTTTTCAACAAACTACACACTATTTTGAACAGTTGTGGGACATTGTTACAAAGTGTGGCCATCTGTTTTTATGTTTTTCATGGTTTACGGTAGTTTTGCATCCTCTTGGCAAAACTCGGGCTGTAGCACTGCGATTAAAGGTTTATGTTAAAGATCAATGACAGTGACACACCGTTAACTCATACGGACTGAGTTTGAGCTTACCTGGTACGCGGCACCGTAGTCTGTCTTCATTAGACTTGTCTTTTCTTCGTTGGTTCTCCTTATGTAGGCCAGTAGCTTGGTTGCATCGCATGACTCACTGCAGAACTTAGCCCAGACTGCGACCAGACCAACGCCCAATGCGGTCAGGCCAGATATGACCAGGGCCACACCAATAACTGTCATTATAAAAACCAACCTGGGAAGGAGTGAGAATAAAATTCCTTTACCATCATGTTGGTAATTAATGGAACTGAAAATAATCTTTTTTGTTCATTTAAACAATGAGTCAACAAAGATATCATCTTATATTATATTACCATCTATGTATCATCTCATAGTTGATTACGTTAGTTTCCCGTCCCAGATGGATGATTTCTATTATTTGCATTCATGATTATTTGTGTGTGTTTCTTTATATAGTGTTGAGATGTACTTTTCCACATCACATAATCGCTGCAGAACCTGTACAGTTATTTTATATGCAAGTCAAGGGTCAGCATCAGAATGAACATAATTCCAACGAAGGACAAGTGTGTAGCTAATAACACGTATATGACAAGTGTATCATAAAAGCCGTTAAATTGCTTTCCTGATCATTGCTCGTCATAATTGCTTGACACTACACAAGAGAGACCACCTTCTCAATGTGCGACCAAACCTAGGTCACCATTCTCGCTTGGGGATTTTATAAAGCAATTTCAGTTTGAGGTTTCGCAAATTAATATTGCAACTAACTGACATTTCTACTGACATTCTACCAGAAGTAACAAACTATTTGTACTTTTGACAATCACTACACGCAGGATAAACACATGTGACGTATTACAGGCCCAACACTTCATCAATTAATGGTCAAGAACTAATTGTCAGAGGATATTAGAGAGGTGTGCATGAGAGAGAGGGAGGGGGGCAATATTAGTAATTAGAAGAGATGACAAAAACACATTGAATGCATGCATGAACTCGACCCCATTGAATGAATTCCCACTTGAAGTGGCACTCATAACCGCTTTGGTAATTTATAATTAGCTCTGTATCATATAGCCTTTCAACAAACCAAGCATTATGGAAACAAGATAGCCAGTGTTGAAGTCAAGTACTTTTCAGTCGGGAATCAAGTACATCAGCGTACTAGAAAAGCCAAGTACTAGACCCTACCCAAGCCAAGTACTAGACCCTACCCAAGCCAAGTACTAGGCCCTACCCTAGCCAAGTACTAGACCCTACCCAAGCCAAGTACTAGACCCTACCCTAAGCTTACATGGTCCATTGAGTGAAAGTGTCCTACAACTGTTTTTTTTTTGTGTATTAGGTCCGAGAATCGAGTCCAGCAGTCGAGTAGTGCTGGGATGATATTCGAGTACTAAGAACGAGTGTTGAATACAATACTGTGAAATGAGGAATACAAACAGCAATTGTTTTTGAAATTTTTAAAGTTTTTGTGATAACTATCTTTGAACGGCACTGGACACCTTTAGTAAACCGTCAAAGACCAGTATTCTCATTTGTGTATCCGACAATTGAATAAAAGAATAAATCTGTGATCATTGGTCATCGAAGTTGCAAAAGAACAATGAAAAAAAAAAAACCACCATTGCTTCGAGTGCTATGGTTAAAACTATGACTCCCGAGGTGATCCCCGGAGCGTTCTATTTTTCCCGAGGCAAGGCCGAGGGAAAATAGAACGCCACGGGGATCACCGAGGGGGTCATAGTTTTTAACCATTGCACGAGTAAAAGCAGTCAATATTTGTTTTATAACACCCCAAACATTTCTAAATACTGTACTATTATTATTAAGTTACAGACCTGAATGCTACAATCCAAGGACGACGCGAATACATATTGCAAACACCTTTATTGTGCTGCATGGAGTGTCGTGCAATCCGAAATGGTTACAGACTATTAATTTATCATCCTCGTACACGCAACGGACGTCTGGGTACTGCACGCCGTGTGCTAGTCTTCGGACTGGCGCATGGCAAACCGACGCACTATCACACGGCCGTCGTCTAGCAAAACTAAGACATGTCATGTGACGCGCTCTAAACCAATGAGCAGGCAGAATACTTGCCAGGGGTGTTATAATAATTTTTAGTAAGAGATTACCTCTTTCTCAAAAATTACGTTACTTCAGAGAGAGCCGTTTCTCACAGTGTTTTATACTATCAACAGCTCTTCATGTCTCGTTACAATGCTAACAATTATTTTTTAGTAATTACCACTACAAACTGTCCCATGCCTTTAAACACAAAAACATCACAAACTGCTCATTTTGGTCTTATGCGTTGAAAACAAGCAATGCCGATTGAGTTGGGTCAAATGTGATTTCCTCAACTTTTGAAGCGTTTCAGACAGAAATATTTCTCAGTGGATTTTGGTACTGGTTAAAAAAAAAATATGATTAGTGAAGTTACAGATTGAAACCCATCTTACTTTGTTACAAAACCTACCTTATCTGAAATTGTCTTAACTCGTAGTATTTCGTCACAGTGAGTGAACAGTGGGTCAAAATGTTGACATTACCATTGGAAGCAGCCGGCGTGAAGCAGGTGCTATGTTGCACTGCATTTTAATTGATTTTCTTCGGTTGCCGATTAGTGTCGTACTTCGGCCTTGCAATGAGAAGGGACCGTTCTACTTCAGTAAGAATTTCTTCTTCATTTCATCCAAATTACATGACACTTGATCATTGAATATTGCCGGCGGATTCTTACAAATTGCGATGAAGGTATAGAGGAACTTGTAATGCTACATACACAACCGAGATTGAAACTGTTCTAGCTTCATTTTATCAGTGAAGATGATTATTGTTGCTTGTTAATTGAGAAGGCCTTCAAAAGTCACAGTTCTTGAGGTGATAAATGTATAAAAGTAAGCATTCGAAAATTGTTGTTGATAATGCGATGTTAGTGTTAAGGCACTGGACACTATTGGTAATACAAAATAATAAAAATTAGCATAAAACCTTACTTGGTACTGGGTAATTGGGAGAGGTTGATAGTAAAAAACATTGTGAGAAACGGCACCCCTTTGGGGTCCCGAAATGAAGCATCTGAAAGCACACAACTTCATGTGACAAGAGTGCTTTTTCTTCCAATATTATCCCGCAACTTCGACGACCGATTGAGCTCAAATTTTCACAGGTTTGTTATTTTATGCATGTGTTGAGATACACAAACTGAGATAACTGGTCTTTGACAATTACCAATAGTGTCCAGTGTCTTTATTGATGAAAATAAAAACTAATCATAAATACAAAAGGCACATATGGGTGTACATTTCTGTCTAGCTCAAAAGGTAGAATTATTCACTGCATGCGTGTTACACAGCTTCACGTTTGATAACTGTTTTAAGGAAACGTTTGCAAAATGAGGATAGGAATGGTGTAAATTTAAAGTTTAAACGAATATCAACTTAATATAAGCTGTTGTTTTGTGACCTCTCAAAATAAGCACCGAATTAGAAAGACATCGACTTTACGCAAATATTCTTTGAACATGAAAATGGATGACTGACAGTTCATTTTACAAAGTTGCCAAAAAAAGTTTCGAAAAGAAAATCCCAATAAAAACAAATTGTTCAAAATCAAAGTCAGGCAAAAGTTGACGTCATTTTATGCTGAATAAAATATGCTGTAAGGAAAATAAAAAACCTGAATTTGAAAATAAAATGTACGAAAATATGATAATTGTATTTCAATGAGCTATAGGCTTAAAGGCGGCATTTTCTACACAATTTAAATATGTATAATTTATTTCACCATTAACATAAACGAGTATCAAGTGAGAGTCACACCTGAATGAATGCCATCAAACTACAAGACTGTGCAGAAGGGCAGAGCCGTGGGGGATAGGGTAAGGTTTGGTTAACACCTCAAGGAGAGAGAGAGGAAAGTGGCACATCTTCTACAATGCCGAAGATAGCTGCAAAGTGCTCCACTGTAACAGTTGACATCACATTTAGTTTGAACTCTAGTGGAGCATGCTTCTAGCTTTCATCCAGGTAAACCCAGGTAAATTGTTACTGACAATCTAAATGTCTCCCTGGGTTTTGTCAATGCAAGAAAATTAAGATCGATTTCTAAAAAATAAAAACACGTATACTTATTATACTGTTCACACTGCACGCTTAAGCTAAAATGAATAATATTACTCTGAATAATAAATGGATAACCAACAATTTACCACACATTGTTGGTTTCAAACATACCTCAAACGTTATGTGACAGTGGGCAGACAGCAAACTCTTCACCTGCAATGGTTAACATTTTTTTTCTCGCTATAGTTTATCAGCTGCTGCTAGTACCTCGTGAAGGCTCCAGACTAATGCAGCACATTGATAATGGCAGTATGCCTCCTGCAGGCGCACATAGCCTTCATTCGCACGATGAAGTAAACCCACGCAGTGCAGTTCCACACCAGTCGGTTTTATGTCAGAGCGAAAAGAAAGCCCCAAATTTGGCAGACAAATTTAGGACCGGTTTGGAGCGACTTGTCAGAGTAGTGCAATATCTTGTACTAACATGAGATCGTCACAACATTGTAAAAAAAAACATCACTTATATTCGTGTATTTTTTCTCTGCAGTCTGCGGGTATTCTCCTTCCACAGTTGCCACAGCAACGGTTTGCTAATATCAATTTTTTTTTTCGTCGAGAATGAATATGAATAACGTCGGGGAGCTACTAGCCTTTATTCGTGTCATCTTTTATTCATTACGTTGAGGCAGAGCACCGGCAGATGGGAATAGTGTTTCATTTGGACTTTCAACGTCTCAATCAGCGGTTATCTAAAGGGCAAGTTATACAATTTGTTTTGTTTAAAGGGGAGCTTGTTCGAAATACCTGAACTTTGAGAGAGAAAAGAACAATAGTTTTAACTTCTCTAACCTTTACAACGGCATTCATGATTAAATAAGAAAGTATAATGGAAAAGCACTAATTCCGTTATTTCCTTAGATTTGACCTCCTTTGACAGGGCAGCTGATTTTTATGCAACCACAGTTAATATCAACTACAGTTTTAGTTTCAGAGTTTTAAACAGTTTTTCAAAAGGAATAAATGAACACTTGAATATTGGCGCCCAATATAACCCTTTAACGATTTACTTTGAACAAAAAATGGCAAAATGAAATCAGACCTACTATAAAAAATATACAAGACTTTTTTTTTCGCAGACGGGTATTAATTTTTAATTAACTCGACAGCCCAAAAAGCAATTAACTTATTCTAAAGTTAAGCTCCTGCAACAGAAAATGACCCTGGCTCTCAATAATTTTTTTTCCCGCCAGTGGCGTTACAGGGATAGGGCACTGGAAATTGAGGGCACGGGGGCAAATCATTTAAAGTTGTATTCATAGGCGGCTTCATAGTCATACAAAATGGGGACTTGCATCTGATCAGTGGCGTTACCAGGCATTGAGGGTGGGAGCTTAAGACATACCATTTAATGCATCGAACCATTAATTATTATGTGCGTTAAAAAACCCATACATTTTGTTTTTCTTCGGAGGGGGGGGGGTGTAGGTAACAGGGGTGTGGCAGTGGTCCTGAGTGCACCCTGCATGGTTGCACCACCAGGTGAAGATTCATTATAATTTCCCCTCAAATTGTTGTACAGCTATAAGAAAGTCCCATACAGAATGCTAGCTCACCAACTTGCTCTCCTCTCTATAGCATCTTCTCTGAGAAAGTTGACGTATATGACGTCTTTTGTTCGCCATCGAATGATGTATAAAGGACTCAGACGTACTCTAGCTCGAACTTGGACAAAATGAACTCGGCTTTATACCACTTTACAAAGGATGTACTCTTATATAGGAAGGATTGACTCTGCAGGTTTATAAAAATAACAACAAACATGGTTAGATTTTGACTTTGCCAAACTTTACTTTGTGTGAAAACACGGTACATTGTCTTAGAGAAATTGACTTGACAAGTTATATGCATTATTGTAAATACAATAAAACTCGAGCCTATGGAAATTATACACACCCATTGCTGTATGGTGCATCTTTAGGGGCCATGTCACACGAGGCAATTTACGGGCAACCAGTTCCAGGCAATCTCCAAGAAGAAAAGGCATTCCCATTTGAATGTTAATTTTATTTTTTGGGGATCACAAGACAATGTTTTAAAATTGACTCATGTGCTACCAAAGTGGTGAAGTAGCATGCACTGCAGTTGGTTGCCTCCAAGTTGCCTGTAATAGTTTCCTCGTGTGACAAGGCCCTAAGCATTATGTGCATTAAAAGCGCATTGGGCCTTGGTGTGTTCGTTTTTTTTAATTTTTTTTTTAAGTTGTTTCTTTGTTCTCACAACAGATAAACAGATTTCCGTGAACATTGTTGTCAGGTACAAAGTCATTTTTTTAATTGATCGTTTAGCTATCAAAGGCTAGAATAAAATAATGCATATTGAGGAAAAGAAACAACGGGTCTAAATAAAACAAACACTGTACCGATAATATGGTCATGATGCAGTCTATATAGGAAAACAACGCACCGTATTGGTAGTTATTGTAAACAAGAAGATGGGGCTCACGGAATAAACAAATCAAAACGAAACTAATGATTTACCGTTGGCAAATAACAATTGAATATTTGTCCATATTTGTGTCAGTAATTTTTATATTTTTTTTATATTTTTATACCAGAATGTTGTGACATACGGAGTTAAAATTCGACGACCAGGTCCCAATTTCATAGAGATTCTAAGCACAAAAATGTGCTTAGCATAAAATGTCTTCCTTGATAACAACATACCAACCAAATTTCCACGTGATTTTCAGGATAAGCAAAAAACAACTGAATACCAGTAACAAGCAATATGCAACAAACGGAAATTTTGCTGGTAATCCTGTTTTTATCAAGGAAGAAATTTCTTGGTAAGCCGATTTTTGGGCCTCGGTGCCAGCAAACGAGAAGGCTGTGAGATGCGCCCAATCCTGGCTAAACATTGAGTAGATGATCTGGACTCAACTGAAGACTGACGATTCTATTGCTGTCTGAACTGGGGGAAGCTTGGAGCTATTTTGCAGATGAAACGATGTGTCTGGTCACAGAAGTGATCATTCCAAGTGCCGTCAACGTCGAAGAAGTTGATTTCCAAGCAGTTCTCACCGGTCTTGTGGTTGTTGGGTTCTCCAGAGTGCCAGTTGAAGTAATCTGCGGCTGAACCATCCGTCCATTCGTAGACGCCTTCGCTACCCAGGTCGTTCATGCCAATCCAGGTATGCTTGCTGACGTCTGGGTCTGATATGCTTTGGGATAGGTCGTTTATGAAGGCATCTTCGGAGGCAGAATGGATGGAGGTCAAGTGGGCACCATCCTCACTGGAATAAAGAGAAATACAAACAAAAACATTGATGCATAAATGTATCAATTCCTATTTCAGAAGTCAACTCTCTGGGAACTCCCAATGGTTTGCTTATAATGCAAAATAAACACTAGATACATTTAAATCACATCGTGAGACGGAATGCTGATGATGAAAAAAAAACCTAGTACTAATATTGACGTCAAAAATCATGGCAAAATTTAAATGATAAGGCTTTTGTTGTCACCACAATACAGTAAGACTTTAGGAAACTATATGATCTTTTCAACGTTGCAAAAACGTTAAGTCACAATAATAGGGGTCAAATACACGATCAGCCCCCCAAAAAATGTTAATGAAAAAAAAATAAAAAAATACACCTTTAATCTGTATAAAAACTAAAAAATATGTTTGACGACAAAGCACTGCGAATGCTAGCATTCAGACCATATAAGTATCCAATTAATTGGCCCAAGTGCAAAACAAAGGTATCTCTGAAAAAACTGCAGGTGGTGTTGATTGGTAGGGAGGGGGGGGGGGGGGGGGGCGACATCTCTTGAGAAACCTCAGGTTCTGAATTGATTTAAGATTTATGTTAGCATGATCACTTACAATCTGATAAAAAAGGGTTGTTTCTTGAATGGTTCTCTGTGAATCAAGAGATACAATCACTAAGAAACTTTGTCTTATCAACTTACAGACATCGGTTTTCGGCTGCTTGCCAAGTCAGAGCTTCAACGTAAAGTTTGTAGCATGAACCTTCCCATGAGGCATAGTCATCGGGGCACGACGGGCCGCCAGAGCACCCTGCTGACACGGTCGCTGCAAGACCTACAAACACCAACATCGACACCGAGAAGTTCATCTTGATAAACGAATACTTCTTTACAAGTATCACTGTGATAACGGATGTTAATTCTTGATTTAGAGAAAGTTGTGACATTTCTTGAAGCAATCACAAACCCCCTTTTATATGGAATACTGTGGGAACTATTATCGAATTTCATTCATGTGTAACCTGTCGATTTATTTCACCTGTCAATCAACTTCCACAGTATCACTACGCTAATTAATTAAATTGATTATCATCAAATTTGTATTGTTTTACAAGTTGACATTATGGCATGGAGTTTGCTAAAAAAATATTTGAGTGTCATTATGGTTATTGAAACCAGCATGATAGGCATGTGACGTGGGTGTCATTTTGAGTGACGAGGATGAATGGGGATTTGGTTGGGATGATGTTACCATGACAACCTTCCTTTAAGCATACTTTTGTTTTGTCTTTAGGCCCTAAGCATGCATTTTTTTTAGACTTAAAGGCAGTGGACACTATTGGCAATTACTCAAAATAATTATCATAATAAAACCTTTCTTGATTACGAGTATAATGGGGAGAGGTTGATGGTATAAAACATTGTGAGAAACAGCTCCCTCTGAAGTGACGTAGTTTTCGAGAAAGAAGTCGTTTTCCACGAATTTGATTTCGAGACCTCAAGTTTAGAACTTGAGGTCTCGAAATCAACCATCTAAACGCACACAACTTCGTGTGACAAGGGTGTTTTTTCTTTCATTATTATCTCGCAACTTCTACAACCGATTGAGCTCAAATTTTCACAGGTTTGTTATTTCATGCATATGTTGAGATACACCAATTGAGAAGACTGGTGTATGACAATTACCAATAGTGTCCACTGTCTTTAAGTAAATTGTCTGCATGTACACATTGTATACCTGTCAGATCCATTTAGAAATATTATGTTTATGTAAATAAAGTGCATCTGAAATGTGCACGTCAAAATAATGCATTGTGGGAATTCAAATTGTCTGCCTAATGTTTTGTTTTTCTGGTTTGCAGTTTCTAACAATCGGCACCAGCAGAAATAGACAGTACGTCAATGAGAATGGTACTTTGTTTTGTTCGAAAAATTAGTAGGAAATAGCGTCCCCAGCTGACGTCACTTTAGGCTCTACATCTCGCAAGGCCGGCTCGTGCTACCAGCCCGAGACCTCTGTGACTTTTTTCAAAAAGGATTCCGGCCCTTTTGAAAATAAGGGGTTTAGAAAAAGAAAAATTTCCTGAAAAGCACAAAGTAGGCCTAAAAAGTGGCAGTTTCGCAGCAGAAAAAAAATGCGGATGGCATTCTGCCAGATGTATCTTTGACCTCACATCCCGTCTTCCTGTCTGGGCCCAATTTAAGCTGTTCAGCAAACAATTCTGCTTATAATTTTGTTTGTAGTAAGCAAAGATGAACAACACTGTAAACTTTATTTATTATATTATAGCAACAACCAATTTTATTTTCTATGTTGCTTTATTTCTTCTTCCTTCTTTCCGTAAATTATTTTTCCTAAGCAATATTTTTCTGTGCTTAGCAGGTTTGCTGTGCCTACATTGGCTTTGCTTCACTGTGCAGTACATGTACAAACATTATGTTTGTTGCACCATGGAGGAAGGAATTTCTACCTCCATTGTTGCACAATTACAGGTGGTTGAGTATTACAACACATGCACAAGTACATGCAAAGTACATGCACTGAACTGTACATGTACACTGTACATGTACACTGTACATGTACACTGTACACACATGCAAATGTACATGTACATACATGCACGCACATGTACGCTGTACACTTACAAAAGCGCATGCAAGTTGACCCTAATCACGTATGCAAACATGTTTATTCAGTGTTAGGTCATCTTTCTTTGTCACGATTGGTTCCTCGCTTTGTGGGCGGACTGTAGTAACACCGCGCGTAAATTGAACGGAAATCGTTTGCTCTCAAAATAGTCTCAGTTTTGTTACTTTCCAAAATTTTGGAACTGCACTCCCTTAAATTTTTAACTTAAGCAGAATAAATGGTGCAGTTTTTCTTAGTACATCATAAAAAATTGTTTCGTCATCTAAATGCTTGTTCAATCTCTTCGTAAAATACATCTTTTGTAAGGGGAGTTGACGGTCAAAATTCTGCTGTGTCGGTTTGTGGCGCGCCATCTGACTGTGTGTAATCCACGTATGCATTCAATCCATTGATTGAGCGCGTCGTCAGCAGGTTTAGGTCATCGTTGTTTGTGTTGACCAACACCGCCGGACAGGTAAGCTACGAAATACTTTCCAAATCTTCTTATTTCACCATTTTTAAACTAGTATTTCTCAGTCATAAAATACTTAAGCAAAGATTAATCCTTTAGCCTGTATTTATTGGTTTTATTTAAGAGGTATTTTCAATGAAATTTGGATACTTTATTGCGAGAAAATACGCCATTTTTGACGGTGTTTGTTTTTGTAAATATAATGTGGGAGGTGACTGAATTTCGGACGTTGTTTTCCCCGACTTTGGCGCCATTTGGAGACACATTTTTTTCTTAATTTCGTGTTTGTTGTGATAGTCAATGATGCACAATCAACCCATGTATAAAGGTCCTGGAGGTGAATGTAAATGGAAATTCAAAATTGTGAAAAAAACAAATTTCAAGAACTATTTTCTGTTCTGTAAAAGTACTGTACTGCAAAATAAAAGCAGCCAACAGATTCACCATCACACACCGACACATGACCGAGTGAAATGTTGTGATCTCACACGATCTGCAGTGATGCTGGATTGTTGTAAATCTAGTTTCTAATCATAAACTCTGTAGACAAATAGGAAAAGTTTCCGTATGGCGCCACCACTTTTTCATTCGATATGAAATAAAATAGTATCTAATTTACCTCAATGAGATATCCCTTTTTGTAAAAATGAGTGAAAAAGTGGTGGCGCCATACGGAAAGTTATCCGACAAATAGAACCAGAATGGAAAAGTAGAAATGGCTATAATTCTGCTACCATTATTTTCATTCGTTTTATCATATATTATAAAATGAAAAATTTTCACTACAAAATTAGATTCCTTTTTAAGTTTTTGTAAAATTATTAGAGAAAGTGACCATGGACTCGGGCACAAAATACATGCATTGTGTTTGTATATCATGTAGTTGCGATAACGTGACCCTCCTGAAGACCGCGGGAGGAGGGTAACCTCATTGCAACTAATGATGATCTTGCCAAATCAGATGGAGGTGTAGTGACATGTTTGTTATATAGATAGAATTAGAAACATCAATCTAATTTCCTGTTGCTGAAAATAGATTGACGAAGAATTTCATGCACTCAACTCACATGCCTCAGCAATTTCAAAATGGAAAAACCTGACTGCTAATAGATTTACTTGATTAATTTTTCACATGTGATTTTTTTTTCAGTGATAAAATGGCTGATTTAGTAACAAGCTTATCCGGCTTCATCTTTCCAGATGTTTTCCAAGCTCTCGATAGTTCCGACGTGGAATTGGACAATGAGACTGAGCTGAGAAGCTCAGATCAGCAGAGCGCCCTCAACATCGACTACAACACCAGTACCGCTTTTCTTCAGGAATCTTTGACTCTGAATTCCTCGCTAGACATCAGTCAAGAGGTGACCATCGACATGGAGGAAAATGAAGAAATCCCGATTACGCCCACTAAGCCCCCTGTACGCCTACCGGCTCTTAGCCCAATCACACCCACAGCTAACCTCAAGGTACTAATGAGCGCAGCAAGTCCAGACATCCGTGTTTTAGACACCAAGCGACAGAAGAAAGCACTGTTTAATGCCATCGCTGATCATGCGTCTTTCTTGAAAGAGCAGCAAGTTGTTAGAGGAGTTAGGATCCAGGATGATGGGACAGAAACAGGGAGCTTATCCCAGGGAGAGGATGGGATTGAGGAGGATGGAGATAAACCGATCAATAGAAAGTCCAAATCTCTCGGTCTCTTATGTCGAAGGTATTGAATACGCAACATAAACATTGAGACAACCATGTTTATCGACCATTTAAAAAACAACACTACATCTTAAAGCTTAGTTAGTAAGGTTTGCGGCGACACCATGTAAATTTTATCTGAGAACACTGAAGATGGTCAGAGCGCACTGACCAAAAATGCGAGCAGTACAAAACCGGCTCATAAAAGAGATTTTAACAAGGTGTCACCACAAACCTTACTAACATTGTATTTTCCATCATTAAAGACTTATCTTACATCCCAAAGCCCGAGCTTTATCCAATTGCAAAAATTAAGGATTCAGAAGGACTGGAGACAGTAGGCCCAAACAACGACTGCTTAACAGGCAGGGTCAGGCGCTCCAATTTTGTATGGAGGGTAATAGTCGAAGAGAATATGGGAGGATTGAGGCACTGTTTTATCATAAGAGCCTCATCTGTTATAAAGCCTGGTTCATACTTTCTGCAAATGTGGTTGCGCAGCGAATTTTTACACCACATGGCTATTTTTGCTACGAATGGGGTGCAGGAATTGGTTGAGCACTAGTTAGCACTAGTCGACTGTTGCGGATTACTTGTTGCGTCAACAATTGTATTGGATTTGCATTTGCATTTGCAGGAAGTATGAAAAGAGCAGAGCCACTGCCACAAATTTCATGAGGAAGAAAAAAATGACCCCCCCAAAACCAAAAACCACAACAGGCTTCTGTAGAACTTTCAAATTGTTCCAGCAATACGTTTGCAATCTCCAGAATCCACTTATGAGAAGTAATTATTTGCTCTCTCCTTCATACAGGTTTTTATCCAGATACCCAGACTATCCTGAACATGGTATTGCAATGGCAATTTCACTGGATGCTATCTCCAAGGACTTGGGTAAGAATGGTTTTAGATCGAGCGGTAGGTTGAGCATGGACATCGTCTTTGACGTGCAGGCATGTGTCTGCATTGGAAATTGAGAAATCAGTCATTTCTGAATGACTCATTCAGAGATCTTTGTTTTATTTTGAAATGGACGGACACAATTGTTTAGCATGTGCAACTAATAATTCTGTCCTTATTAAAATAAACACTGCCTTAATTTCTCTTAAAGAATTCCTCGACTGCTTTTTCAAGTTATGTAGGATATTGTTTAAGTCCCCATGAAACTGGATCAAAATTCTTGAATACATCTGTGCTCAATTTCATGGCTGGATTTACTGCTGAATTCTGTGCTGTGGTCCCTAGAACCGATGCTTCTCGGAGCACTGGATGCATGACTCTGTTGTAAACAGCGCTATGAAGTTGGGTTGATGGTGATCAAACTCTTTCACTTTGTCTTTCCTTTTCCATAACAGGAGTCGAGCGTCGAAGAATCTATGACATCGTGAACGTCTTAGAAAGTATAGAGATGGTCAGTCGAGTTGCCAAGAATAAATATCTATGGCACGGTAAAATGAACATGGATCCCACTCTAGCGAGACTAAAGGTAAGCACTTCCGCAGACACAGACTTGCAATTTCATCTTTAAGGGGCAAGGCCATTGACAGTTTGCAAGGGGCATTTCAATTGGAAAATCTTACATCAGGACAAACCCCTTTTTTATTGGGCTCGGTTACATGCATTACAAGGCATTATAAAGATCTACAGCTTGACATCCCATCAGAAGGACAAATCAGTTATGGTGAAGTGTCTTGCTCAAAGTGTCATGACCAGGACCTGCCAAACCCAAACTCTGACAACACGTCTGGCGCACTAGACCCCTCGGCCGCGTCACTAACAAAATAATGTCATCCTGTTTCAAAGAGCGTGTTGTGGCCCAGTGGTCAAGTGCATCGGGCTCGAGCTTTGGTGTTTCTGATTAGCAGTGTTTGGTTTTATTCCCGGTCTTTACACTTGTCACCTTTTATAAAGAGACCGAATTATATATAAACCTTCAAGTAGGTCGTAAAGCTAGAGGTCCAGTGTGCTATGTAATGCAAGTAAAAGAACTTGGTACACTTTTTGTTATAAAAGAGAAGGGGGTTCTTCCATTGTTTCTGGCATATTTGGTAATTTCATGCGCACAACTGACTCTGCCCATGTGATCCCTGAGTAGGGGGTGTTGAACAGTATCCACCTTTCTGCGAATGCGATAAACATTTTGGCAACACAAACTCGCAACGGTGAAATTGATTCGCTGCGAAATGTGAACTTGGCTTGATACGAGACTAACAAAATGGCAGAATATGTTTCTTTGACATTATTTTAACATTACCTCTTGTTCCATGCCTCTAGTGTTTGGGAAAGAAGAAACGTTACTCGGATCAAATCGCCCACCTTAAGAAGCTCCAGATTCAGAACGAGTACAGGGACGAGTTGGATCTTTCATCCAAGCTGCCGTTCAGAGACATCAGTAACCTTGGCAACCACACACAGGATAATGACGATATCAAGAAGGAATTCAACAGATTTGATGATAAAGATGATCTGAGTAAGTTTTATTTCTCCAGATATTTGCAAGAGGACATGTTAGTCGAACCTAACTGCATTTGTGGTGTTTTTTTGTTTCTTCCTCTGTTTTTGTTTTTTAGAGGTGTCACCCTACCCATAAAAATGCCTTTTTTTGGTCAAAAACTATTTTGCATTTTTTTTGCAATCAACAATTAAAGATATTCCCTGATCAGGGCTCATGGTCAGTGTTTTTAGCATCGGGTAGCGTCGGGTCAGTTAACTCATGACTTGACAAGTCTAGCGGTCCTGTGCGATTGAATAAATTGACCTCAACTCATCTGTTTTTTTGTTTATTGGCAACTCTTTGATTCGGACAATCTTTAAATTCCGATGAGTTTTTATACGCAGGTTCATGTGTATTTAAAACAGTTTAATCATGACACTGTAGATTGATTTGTTCTTGTTTCAACGCAGTTCTTGTGAACATTTCTCTTGTTTAGCCAAAGTCATGTAGATTTTTTCCCCAAAATTCAAGCGTCTGCAGATTGTAGCGACCACGTTTGGAACATGGAATGGGCCGGCTCAGCAATACGTGCAGACATTGCTTGTATGAAATTGGCAACAAAGACAAATCCAATGTAGTTTGTTGTCCTGCAGGCCTGGACTGTTAATGTTGAGAGAGAGGGCAAATCTATGTTCATCTTGTAAATAGCACTTCCATTGTAGAAGGGGCAACATGGCCAAGACCAGGGGAACAGAAGCTTGTTGCCCCTCTCTGTGTAGTTCCAGGCTCGGTCCTCTTCTTAGAATTAACCACTTCATTGTATACAAAATAGAATAATTTTTTCTTTATGAATTGTTCCCTGCGGTTGTCAGGCATTTAATTGTTTGTTTTCAATTGCCTTTTTTTTTTAATGAATTTTCTAGTATTTTTAAACCAATTTAAAGTTGTATTGTAAATGTATGTTTCACTTTGTGCTTATATCTTTCATTGTGCTTTGCAGGTGTTTGTCACTCCAATTAACTTCATGTATTATTTTGTACAATCGTTAAGTTATTCTGTTTCCCTATACTATTTGTATTTAAAAAATAATTAAAATGCATTTTGTAGATGATTGTTTTTTTCTTAAGTTAGTCTGCTTCCATGTTGAAGTGCTTAGCTAGCTGCTTTCTGTTAAAGTTTGTTGTTTATTTAAAATATTTTAGGCCTATTGTATGGGTTTGTATAGGCCTATATTTTATTTTAAGGAGCCTTGAGGTATGTAACATGAGTGGCTATACAAATCTGTGTATTACTATTATAAACAAAACTTGACAATGGACCTATAGGGAGTTCAGCATTGTCCACACCCCATTTCAAGATAAATTCATTTATTTATTTTGTTTAAACGCAACAGATAGTCGCCGAGACAAGTCTCTTGGTGTGATGAGCCAGAAGTTTATTATGCTGTTTTTGGTTTCTCAGGTAAGAATCAACAACTTGTCCTAAATGCCTCTACCATATTGGTCAGCTGTGGTACTCACTAAACATCACCTTGACTTTGTCCAAAGGGCGAAAGGTTATGCTTGCAATAAAATGGGTGCACATGCATCCAATAAGCCATATATGCGTGTTAGATTTGAATATTGTCTGGTACAATGATGTGCTTGCTTGATCACAAGTTACCACTTAAATTTGAATTCCTCAGACTATCGTGACAGTTGCTATGTCACATGATTTGGGGCAAGCTTTTGCTTTAGTCATGTAATAGACGATGAACACCCATACACGATTCTGAATGTGTGTGTATGCCATAATGGTACCAGGGTCTGCTCATCTGGAGGTTGCTATGCAAAAACTTGCCCCGAACCATTTGACATGGCAAACTCTCTCTATAGTCTGTGGAATTCAAATGTGAGCGGTACAATGGTATAAGCAAGTCAATGTACCAGACATTATTCAAATCTAACTCGCAAATGGCTTATCCCATAAAGTGGTCTCACAATAACTGAGTGGCACAGATATCAACTCATCCATCGTTTATCAGGCTCTATTTCTATTAAACACTTCATCACCTTGTCCTGTCAAAAATATATGTGGTGCTCCGAAGTGTCAGTCAAGCTTGGCTGTACTCCACTAATGATACTTCTCCCTCTTTACAGGCTAAAGTAATCACCCTTGATATTGCAGCAAGGGTCTTAATTGGTGACATCAACTATGAAATCCGGGAAGGATCCAAATTTAAAAGTATGTATGCAATGTTGTATTCTTGACCATTGGTCAGTGTCTTTACCACAAGCATGAATCTTCCTACTTAAGTGTGTTTCAAAAAAGAAATTGTCCTTGGAAAAATGTGGAAAATGTTGATTAAAGACAGTGGACACTTGGGTGTATCTCAAAACATATGCATAAAATAACAAACTTGTGAAAAAATGAGCTCAATTGGTAGTCGAAGTTGCGAGATAACTATGAAAGAAAAACACCCTTGTCAGACGGTGTTGTGTGCTTTCAGATGCTTGATTTCGAGACCACAAATTCTAAATGTGATTTCTCGAAATCAAATTCGTGGAAAATGACATCTTTCTCGAAAACTACGTCACTTCAGAGGGAGCCGTTTCTCACCATGTTTTATACTATCAACCTCTCCCCATTACTCGTTACCAAGTAGGGTTTTATGATAATAATTATTTTGAGTAATTACCAATAGTGTCCCCTGCCTTTAAATAGCCTGAAATGTCTATAAGAGCATACACCATGTTTACATTATAAAGGTCAGTCTTCAGACTTAAGAAAATATTCCTACTTTATTCCAAGGACCAAATATGTCTGCTGTCACTGCCATACTACTGTCTATTGCTGTTGTAACTGAGTGTCAACTACTTTTAATTACTCTTTTTTAGACGCATTCCTTCAATTTACATGTATGAATACTCTGTACTTTTGTTTTGTGTTTTAGCCAAAGTACGACGTCTTTATGACATAGCAAATATCTTAACGAGCTTAGAGATGATTGAGAAGGTACATGTACAGGAAGGGCGGGGCAGGAAACCGGCCTTCAGATGGGTGGGGCCTAACCCTGACACCAGTCATGTTGACCCAAGTAAGTGTTTGGAACAAATGTTTGTTTGTAGAGTTTTCGCAGGCATGATTTTCTGAAAAAAAAACATTAACAAAAATCAGACGATACCACATTTCAAGTAAATGGATGTTTACATTTTTACGTTCATTCCTGACTTTCCCTGATATTGTTTAAATAAAGCCTGGTTCGTACTTCCTGTGAATGTGATACAAATTTTGCTGTCACAAATTCCCAAGAGTTGAGCTGTTTTCAACTTCAGTGAAATATTCACAGCGAAAACAGAGCTGTGACATCAAAATTCATATGTCATTCGCAGGAAGTATGAACCAGGCTTTTACTGACTATAAAAAATATTTTTGGGGAAATGTCCAGAGTCCAGACCCATTTATTGTTGACACCCAACGATGTCATGTTTCAAATTTCACTCTAAAAGAGTTTTAAATAAATTATTTTATACCATTCTAAAGTAAGGTTAAAGACTTATAGTTTCTTGTCCCCTATAATAAGAACTTTATCTGTTGGGAAACACAATTGCATCACACAACTGAATTTGACCTTAGAGCCCCCTTTCAAAAACACTAACACGTGCCTACATTTTTTTCATCTCTACTGCTGTGCCTTTACTTATACTTGTTTATTAATGGCAAAACTGTTTGTGTTTGTGAACAGATGATGTCTGTATTGAGAATGAAGCTCCATCGAGACAGTCTTTCTTCTCAACCCCAGCAGGTAATTGATTAAAAACAGTATCAGAGTCTTATGTAGCACACATATCCAAGGCTAGAGTCTAGGTGGTGGAGGAATCCATAATAAAACCAAGGGGCTTGTTGTTCAAAATGATGAATGATTCGTGACTTTTAAGAAATTGTTGTCTTATACCTAAACCTTTGTTTTAAAAAAACCCCTGTTTCCTTCCTTTTCTGATGTTTTTAAATTATTCAAGAATGTTACTTTCTTTGTAGCTCCCCTTCTGACGATTCCAGTCCAACCAAAAGAGCCAGTAGAGGTCCCCGCCGTATCACCACCCAAGGGTAGCACTAAGAAGGAACCCTGGTGCCGTCACGCATCGCTCAATGCAATATGTGAAGTGGCAGAGAGAGAGAGGAGATCTTACTCCTCAGCACCGAGCAGTCCGGTCAAAGAGAACCAGGGTGATCAAACTGGAATTGCACCCACAGGTAAATAATAAGAATACATATAATAGCATGCATTTATACAGGGTTTTAAAGACAGTGGACACTATTGGCAATTTTCAAAGACTAGTCTTCACAGTTGGTGTATCTCAACATATGCATAAAATAACAAACCTGTGAAAATTTGAGCTCAATCGGTCATCGAAGTTGCGAGATAATA
The DNA here is from genome assembly GCF_902459465.1 of Asterias rubens. Taxonomy (NCBI): domain Eukaryota; kingdom Metazoa; phylum Echinodermata; class Asteroidea; order Forcipulatida; family Asteriidae; genus Asterias; species Asterias rubens. The sequence goes on from NC_047067.1 coordinate 9,870,300, forward strand.
ATGAAAGAAAAAACACCCTTGTCACACGAAGTTGTGTGCGTTTAGACGGTTGATTTCGAGACCATCAACCTCTCCCCATTTCTCGGAACCAAGACAGGTTTTATGATGATGATTATTTTGAGTAATCACCAATAGTGTCCACTGCCTTTAAGTGCTGAAACAATCAACTACTTACACAATGTAACGACAATAATAAAGTAAGTGTACAACAAAATAACATAATTTCACGTAAAAATAATATAGATTTAACATGCTAAGATTGATCAAAATAAGTGGGTTTTAAGTTTGCAGTCTTATTTGAGTCCAGTATAGTTGAGGCATGGAGGTGGATGGCAAGGTTGTTCCAGGGAGTTGGTGTGGCAATTGAGAAAGCACGTTTTCCATGTAGCGAGTGCAGACGATAGGACCAGTGATAAATAATCAAAGAACAGAAAACGATGGTTGCTTTTTTGGGAATAAGTAATTCGTAGGTATATTTAGGGGCTGTGCCATAATTAACTTTTGTAAAGAGACAAAGGACATGTTATGCAAATGTCAACGTTATGTGCATGTATGTATATGTAAAAGCTGGGAAAGATTATGCTGACCAAACAATAGACAACTAATGAGTATGTGTGAGTTAGGAAATTGTCTTATTGTACTGTCAACATAAAGTCACTACATTTTTTTTCTAAATTTTTAATCTTTTTCAGACGATAAATTTCGCCAGGACTTTGAAGCTCTGCGCTCCAAGTACCCGAATCAAATGTCCAAAATCTACGTCTCCGATAATGCTGATGTGAATCAACAAGAATCACCAGATCAATCAGAGTCAGGCACGTACTTCTCTACCAGTCTAGGGTCAGAGACTGATGAGGGTATACCAAGCAGTCAGTGCACTAGTTATGCTGTACCCGTGTCTAGTCCCCTGTATACCCATAGAGGGGCATCTTCCTTCACTCCTAGGGTCATGTCGTCCCCAATGCCAGGGTCATGCCCAATGAGTGAAACTCCACACGGTCTGGTCTCGTTCCCCGTATCATTCAATGTAATCAAATCAGGCAGTCCAGGGGGCACCATTGTACCAAGCCCAGGCAGAGCGTCCGTACCGTTATCATCAGACGCCCAGTATGTCCTGGGTGGATCCTCTGCCACATCCCCAAGCCAGTTCTCTCTCTTAACAAGTACTAGTAAAGCAGTACACTGGAGTGTAGACCAACACGATACTTCAAGGCGAAGTAAGCGCACCTTCAAACATGCCACCAATGCTGAGTTTGAGTACCAACCGATAGTCAAGGGAATTAAGGTGGAAGGCACCTCGGCTCTCCAGCGGTGCTGCCAGGATCTCGCTAGTCAGATCAAACCAGGTCAAACTCGCATCATCAAAATACCGGTCAATGGAACAATACTGCCACAACCTACTGGTGGAAAGACCATGCAAGCTATCGTTATTAGAAAGGATGTGTCAGTACTGAATAACAGTCCAAACTCAGCGTTAAAATCTCTTGAGAGAGGTTACAATGGTGAGATAAAAAGTGAAGCTCCTTCTGTACAGCATACTTCAAGGACACCTGAGTCCTTCTCGGAAGGTCATTACGGTGATGAATCCAAGCAGAACAGTACCCCAGATATCGTAGACGCTGGTGGACACAACAGCGATCTCAACGCCATGCAGCAAACAACTACTCAGCAGGGACCAACGACCTCACTGCAAGTCACCGTACCCACCACCGAAAGCCTCGCCAAGATAGACAGCATCACACCAAGTGCAGGCATTCAACAACTGTTTCATGAGCAGCTGGGAAAGAGACATGGCACTCACCAGCCACCGAGGAATGGAGACACCAAACAGCAGTTGGACAAAACAGGTTTGAGACTTGACAGATCGAAAGATTTGCAAAGGGAATCAGGCATTCAGACATGGGTCAAGGTAGGCTAGAGAACAGAGTCAGAAAATCTTTTTAATTTGCTCCAAATTTTTGAGCAACCTTGTTCAGGTTTGAATTTGTCAAGCGACAATTCTTTTATTGTTTGTTTCTGAAAAAAACAGACATCCAGAAAATTATCATAATTTGCTCCCAATTTTGAGCCACCTCAATCAAGTTTGAATTGTTTTAATTCACAATTCGTGTACAGTTTGTTTCTGAAAATCAAAGACAGAGTCAGAAAACCATCATAATTTGCTCTGAATTTTGAGCAACCTTGTTTGAATTTGAAGTGTTAATTGACAATTTGTTTATTGTTTGTTTCTGAAAAAAATAAGACATTTTTCTGATTTGTCTTGTTTGAAAATGTTCACTTTTAAATTGTTCAATCAAAATGTTTGAGTTTTGCTTACTTTTTTGCTTCTTTTGGAGCCAAGTTGTTTTCTTGTTCAGTTTTTTTTTTTTTTTTTTGGGGGGGGGGGTTAAAAGAACATATTTTTAATTTGTTCAATTAATTTTGAGTTCTGTTAAAGTATTCTACATGGCCTTTTTGTTTGCCTGGTTTTCTTTAATACTAACCTTTTTATTAACATTTGGTACTAAAGAATGTGCAACAGCATTGATCTTAAAGTGCATTACAACACAAATCACTATGAATTTAATGATAACCTAGTTACTTGTATTTATAAGATGAATCGTGAAGCTTTGTGAAATCAACCCCATGGTCTTCATCTGTTGTCCAGGTCTTTAACATTTTCTGAAAACAATAGTTTGCCCTCTCACACATTAAATTCCAGGCATGCTAACAGAGCAACAGCTTTTGTAAAGGTTACACTTTTTTGTCAGTAATAAGTATTATGCTACTTTCTTCTTTTTGGCTATTTCTCAGACGAAGAAAAATCTATTAAACATCTTTTATAGAGAAAACGCGAGAAAACATTTGCCTGAATCAAGTTCGAATGTCAGTTAACAAGTATCAGAAAACTGAACTTTTACCATTACAACAATGACATCATGCAAAGAAAAGTGACGGAATTTCCTGTAGAAAAAAAGTAACAACATTAAAAGTAGGATTATTCAATAAACAGTTTTGCTTTTATTCTCTTTTTGATCAGGAAACTAAAATCAGGAAGACGAGAAAGCTATCGCCACGGCACCAAGGGCATCAACCTACACGTCGGATCCTCCCCAAGGCTTGTAACAAGAGTCACGTATCGAGAGCTCTGCACTTGTGTCCAGAGTTCAATGCAGTCAGAGCGGATCAATCCAGTAACGAAAAAGAGTTGTCACAAACTCACAATGCATCTCCATCTTCAGGACATCCCCTGAGAAAAGATTACAATGACTGCAATTATAATAATAACAGAAGACGAGTCCATGAGTCACACATGGGCAGTCCACAACTTGGCGAGATAGCTCACCCAGTTTGTGATTCTGCGACGACACCACCTAGGAATCGTGAGAACTTTGAAGATGATGACATTCTAGCCTGGCCCTTAGGTAAGCCAACTCAAGAGCAGTCCAAGACGGATAGAACACGGTCGAGAAAGGCTAGTTTCTTCACAGCGATGCCAAGTCCAACATTCATCCGTGAGCCTGTTCATAAAGTTGAGGAATCTACTGAGAAACAGGTGTGGGTGACTCCTTCGCAGAATAGCAGCTCTCCATCGATGTTGTCCCTCCCTGGCTCTCCTTTCCTACCCGCTGACGTAGCCAACATGTCACCCATTAGCTTCTGTAGCAGGCCAAGCTCATTCTCCAGTCTAGGAGTGGCTGAAGTGGACCGGATTCTGGGAGGGTCCCCTCAAGTGAGCTTCAGCCAAAATGGACTCCTCTCCCCTGTGCTGTCGCATGGGTCCCAACCAGCTAGCGACAGACGGCAATATCATATGCAGTCTCCTCCAGGAATCACTTATACAACCTTCCACTCATCCAACTGGCAAAGACGAGTATTGTCTCCGAGACAACACAGCAGAGTGACAGATTATGCTTCAATGAGCCGTCTTATGCCACCACACCCTTGCTGCGTTCCTCACCACAGCCTTCCCATATCACCCGTTCCTCACGCCTGCCCTGTCAGTAGACCCATACAAGATCCAAGCTACCACCACCAGTCAACTGCTGGTTTCACCTCACCCACTAGGGCAATTAATCCTAATATGCTACCCTCTACTTCTCATCATTCTGCTGGGGTTCCCCAATCTCTAATGAGCCCTCAGTACAACAATATGTCCCAGGTCGGCCATTTATCACTTTTCACCGAACGCTTCTTCCGACCGATAACCAGCAGTGGCAACTGGCACATGGCGGACCATCATCGATCCCCTGATGCGATGCTCTCGCGATGTTCACATAGTCTCCCCACATCACGATCCCAGACCAGTAGAGGTTTCTACTCCCAGACCTCCAAGTCGGCTCCTGACCCTAACCATGTAGGATGTTACTGTGAGTCCACATATTCATCAGGTAATCCGTTGTTATCACAGTCACCGTTGACACAACATAGAAGCAGCACACCACGACCTAGACAGGGGCAACCTTGCAGCGATAACTTCTCGTTGATGGATTCAAGAGGAACCACTCATATTCCATCAATAAGTGGAAATGGTTTAGTATATGTATCCAGCCCTTCTGTATGTCACAATTGTGACGCCAAATAGGTGTCCCCTTCCTTAGAAGCTAACTTTGTTGCCTTGAATTTCTTTTTTAGTTTACCAGACCAAAGACATCTGTGCCCAGTTTCATAAAGGCCGATAGGATAACAACTTGCTTAGCACAGAACAATCTTGCTTGACAGAAATTGGTGATTAGTTTTGGTTTTACATATGTACACCAAGACGCGTGTTAACACTGTATTATAAGTTATCACACAAGCACGAGTGGAATACGGAAAAATATAGCGCTTCTGCGTCCCATATCCAACGAGGTTGAAGGCCGATTTATTTTCACGAGCGCGCGTGTGATAACGTATTTACATTCAAGCAAACTTGGCGCGTGACATAAAACACACAAGACGCATGGTAGTGATATTAGCCGTGCAATATAGGTTTTTATCACCACTCCAGTCTGCCAATCTGATTGAAGGATTAGCGCATACTTGAAGATAAACTCAGTACTCTGTGTATATTGGTAAAACCAAAGTTGAAATTCTTTATCCCTGATTAAAATTTAATAGAAACTGGTTACCTGCCAAAATTCAATGAATGTTTTGCGTTGATCTTAGAAAAAAAAATGAAATAATTGTAAAGATACCTTTTAAAAGGTAAATACTTTTTACTTTCACATTTACTGTTTTATGATTGCCATTTCTGAAGACCATTTTCTATAAAACAGTTTGTCCATACTACATTGTTTTGAAATTGTTGTAATTATTTCTTTCTTTTACAAAAGCTAAATTTCTTATTGCTGAATTTCTTATTGTGTTATTGTTTTAACTTGTTGCCATGTCGTATAGTCATTTTAAGAACCCAAATTTTGAAAGTGGTTAATTTTAGGGGAAATTTGATTTTCTTTTTTATTTTTACTTTTTTAATTGTTTCACTAATTTGAATGCATAATTTAAGCAAACTATATTGAATTTTGCTGATCGTTTTTGAAATTTATATGTGCAAACCTATAGTTTCCTCTAGTTTCCTTTTCATCCTTTTATTGGCGCAAATTGTGTCGTTGGATGGTAATAACAAAATAAAACAGTTCCCAATGTGCAGCTTCTCTACACTTACCATGTAAATAAATATTAATATTAGTAGTAATAAAATGTAATTATGTAAAAAATGTCAACTTTCATTGTATCTAATAATTTTCATTTGAGAATATGATTATTTTGATGTTGTACATCGTACGATGTACATAAAACTCATTTGTGTAAAAATGTAGTAAATTAATTTAGTAAAATGTAACTTAGAGAGACAATTGCATTGCAATGGTTTATTTTAAACAAAATTCTGTTTTATTTTATTTTTTACCAGTATTCCATTAACACCACCTGTTTGATTATGGTATTCAATATGAATCATAAAACATTCCAGCGTGTTGCCAGTGAATGAATGGATACCAGTTGTACATAATATTGTATTAAAAAGTTGAGACCTCTGATTTATCGTTTAATGTATAAGAAGTCATTGTATTTTAGAGGGAAGGTACATGTTTGGTAATTACTCAAAACAAATATTAACTTAAAAACTGACTTGGTAATGAGCATTGGAGAGCTGTTGATAGCATAAGACATTGTGAGAAACGGCTTCCTCTGAAGTAGCGTAGATTTTGAGAAAGAGGTAATTTCTCACTAAAATAATAAAAGACTTCTAGCCAGAAGTCTTTTATTCCTATCAGAAAGCACACAAATTCGTCCAACAAGGGTGTTTTTTTGTCTCATCATTTTCTCGCAACTTCGCTGACCAATTTAGCTTAAATTTTCACTGGCTTGTTATTTTATGCTTATGTTGAGATACACCAATTGAGATGACTGGTCTTTGACAATTACCAATAGTGTACAGTGCCTATAAGATGAAAGTATGAATAATGACAGATTACCCGATATTGAATAAGGACAGATTAATCGATATTGAATAATGACAGATTAACCGATATTGCCTCAGAATTCAGTTTCTTACACTACATGTCAATGGCTCAGTGCTATAAGGTCACAAATTGCAATTTCATATAATTAAAAGGTCATCAAATGAAAAATGCAGATAAATATGAAAAAAAACCTCAACAAATAAATGTTTGACTTAGTTCTGGCATAATTTAATGTGACAAAAAGTATGAATTTATGGAAATAAAGATTTCTGGTAAAATAAGTTGAAAGCATTTCAACTGGTGCTGATCGTTTGTCAAATTAATTTGCTTTGTATTCTCATTTGCATACCTGAAATTTTTTTGAAATGTATGTATTCCTCTTTTTCCACCTACATATATATAGTATTACCGTTCAAGTTTAACTGAAAAGTGTCACATGTCTTTTTTAGGAACAATAAGTATTGGAAATGCTGTAAAATGTATGAGTGCATTATGTTATAACCTGTGCATAACCCTACCAGCCTTAGACAAGGCTTATATTGCTAATTCAGAAAAAAGTTTCTAGAAAAAACTTTGTTTTAATACAAAGCAGACAATTGACTCGTGTTTTCTTAGTAGCAATGTAAATACTATGATAACATTTCAATTTTACGTTTTGGTACTAGCCACTTGCAGCCGCTAACAAACTGTTTACCGGTAGATAAATATTTTATGCCTTAAGTATAGCAGAAAAACATTTGTTAACAAAACTGTGTTTCATAAAAGTCACGACTTGACTAAGCATTTTATAGTTGGACTTCGAAATTAGTCACAATAGTCGCCCAGGCATCATTGCTCCGCTATCTGCTTACAAACAGGTTATCGTACCATTTGCTTTGCTTGCAATTATCTGTATTTCTACGAAATAGAAATTCTGCGAATGGTCACCTCGTTAGCATAAAATACCGCTTACATACAGGCCTTAGGATATACATTGTAGAAGTATGTGTTAAGTGGATAATAACTGGTGTTGTTTTACATAACTCATATTATGGTTTCTTTTGAACTTTCACTATTGTAAGATATATAAATAGCATGTGTGTGGAATTAAGTATTGGGGATATGTACATGTATATAAAGGCAATGGGTTTATTGTGTTGTGTATTTTTAAATTTAATTTTACAGGAGTAGGAACTGTAACATAATTAAAATGAACTTGTTATACTGAGAACATACATGTACGTCTCCATTTGTGAATTAATGTTGTGTTTAACTTCGCTTTTTAAGACCATTTTCCAGATCTTTGTGTCTTCATTGTTTGTTGTAGGGCATTGTTGTTCTGAATAATAATGATAATAATAATTGTGGCTTCTTATAGACGCTGTGACCTATGTTTACATTCAAACTGCCCTCTGTTGAAATAACAATGTTTCGCCGGGCAAAAAGACATGTAGTCATGGTAAGATTGCATACACTTTCTAGCTGGCTGCCAAAACACAAAGGTTTGGCCCGGTGGTATGCACGCGAATCATGTTATGGTTTTCGTGTGACGTCAGAGGTCACATTGTCTATATAGCGCACACGTCTGTCACCCAGTGACGCTCCTGGCGCTGTAACATTCAGTTTTTTTCTGCCAGATGTGGGACTACGTCTTTATGAGAATCCTTCTTTTAAGATTTACGTGGCGGTGTTCTACCATTCTTGTTCATAGGGTCCTGGTCAAAAATTGACCAGTATAGGCCTAAAGTACTTCCTAGAGGCAAAGAAGGTGATTGCATCGATGTCCCCTGGTTATTGCCCCCTGGTTATTGCCCCCTGGTTGTTGCCTTGGTGCCTTTGCCCCTTCAAAAAAGAAAGGGTACATACAGCCCTGTCCGTACAACCTTATACTGCTGTGAGTCATAACAGTGTAACACTAATGTAATTTTGTGTTTATTACAATGTAGGTGTATAGGTGTGTGACTGTTCACCTTCTCTTACAGAACTACGCAAAATCTTGCCTCAAATCATGTGTCATAGCAACTGTTGATATAGTCAGAGATATACAAACTTTGCGAAACATGTGATCCAGCACATCATTGTAGCAGACATTATTCAAATCTAACACACAAAGGGCCGATTACTACAAGACTAACTACAATCTGTTAAGACTACAAGGAACGGTTCTTGTACAGGCACAAATTAAATATTTAAACATTTCTTGACAAACAGAGTGTGACACTGACAGTTTTTTGACAGAAAAATCTATATTTTTTAATTTAAAATCATATTCCGTATAAAACCACTTAGTTTGCACTAAAGATAATCAATATTGATACTATGGTCACCTGGTGAAACCGTTTTACTTAAATAATCAAAACTTACCAATGAATCACAAATAACAATCAGCTGGGTGAGTAATAAATTAATAAAATTCTATAATTTATACTTTTAGTGTGACTAAAAACAGGATTCTTTACACATAAACTAACGACAACAAGCACAAGACTAACGACTATTTCATACTTCGCGTTTGGCAAAATTTGGCTTAATAAATTATGTTAGACAATACATGTACATGGATTGCACTTAGCGTCATTAACCACCATAGGTTAGCCAGATCCTCGAGCTCCCATCCATTGGGGTCTTTAAAGGAAACCATTGCCTTGGATCGGAGGAGTTGGTCTATAAAAAGCGTTTGTTATAAAATGCATATATTATGGTTAGAAAGATGTTTTAAAAGTAGAATACAATGATCCACACAAATTTGCCTCGAAATTGTTCATATTTCCTTTTACTTTGCGAACTAACACGGTCGGCCATTTATGGACTCCCATAAATGGCCGACCGTGTTAGTCAACGAGGTAAAAGGAAAACCGTTCAATTTCGAGGCATGTTTGTGTGGATCATTGTATTCTACTTTTGAAACATCTTTCTATCCATATGCATTTTTATAAAAATTGGTTACAAACGCTTTTCAAAGACCAACTTGACCGATCCAAGGCAACGTGTTCCTATAAGGGGACGGTTGGAGCAAACATCTAGCCACCTCCCAACTTTTTACTTGCACCTTGTGTTTACATCCTGACTGAAGGACTATGCCAAGTACCGAAGTAGAAGTTGATGACGAACAATGAAATAGTGCATGCATATAAGCACTACGCACAACTCTTAGCCAATGATGGCCTTTCACGCGTGCACATTTCATCAAATATGGTGTTCAATGACGTCATGTGCAGTCCATCTATTAAAACAGGTTACAAGTTGTGTTAACTGTTGGAAATAGATTGTACAAATCTCCAGATCCACGGAGTCCGTGTTGCTTTTGAATTGACATGAAGTACATCTTTTAGGCTACACACATTTAAACCTTTTCAATTCAGCACATAACTTTTATTACCTACACAGATAAACAAATTTAAAATACCAAAATGTATACTATTGCCAATCAATATTGAATCGTATTATACTAATGTATTATAAAAAGCTAGAACTGGCAGTTCGTTTTCTTGTTGCTAGGAACACACAATCTGAGAAAGGTTACTAATGGTAACACTTCTCAGATTCAAATTTAAGCACATTAAAAACTGATATCTTTTCACATAACCACATTACATGGAAGTGAAATGTTTCTCAAAATGCTTTATAAACTATCGAAAGCTGCTGTAGGCGTCTAACCAACAATTGTTATTGCCATTTATCTTAAGAGTGATAACCAAACGTATACATTGTTACCTTCCCTTTAAGAAAACCTTGGGAAAATGCAGCATTACTCCCAGACTAGTGAACATATCAATGCATAATATATGATTATTGAATCTACATACTACGTACATCCGACACTGCTGGCTAACTATTCAATACAACTAATTGTTTGTTCTAGCCAAAAATTTAAAAACAGTATTGCATAAAAAAATAAAAATAAAATAATAGAATTATGGAATTGCTTCTGTTATTCTTTTGATTAGAAATAGTTCTACAATTAGACGACAGTTAATATTGCTTGCGATGTAATGTACATGCATAATAATTCCACTTGAATAAGAAAAACAGTTTTTAAAAACAAGTGACAAGTCCTGTTACGTGTTTCTAACACGAACAGTAAAATAAAGAATCCCATACAATAAACAAAATTGTCTAACAATTGTCTACCATTGCAACAGCATAATAAGTACGCATTAGGCGAACCTAATGAAGCTTCATGCACCAACCCATAAAGTATTTGTTTAAATGTTCACTAAAAGTAATATTTTGTGCATAGCACTTTATCTACAGGTGTCTCAAAGTGCTTATAAATATCTTTTTAAAGACATTTTTAATGTCACGTGGCAACAGTACAATGCAAAATCTGAGAGAATGTGAAGCACAGCACAGCATCAACTTGATATGCCCCCAAACCAAAAACAATTTGGCACAAACTAACATTTTGAAAAAGGAATTCAGCCCAAGACTGAAACGTTACTCTAAAACACTTTAAATATTCAAGATTTGTGGAAATCATACATTGACGTTTGAATAGCTCATTGTCTTAAATATAAGTTTTTTTGAAAACTGCAATATTTACACAAAAATATCTTTAAAAAAGAAAATTACTCAAATTATAAAATCACAAACTATTGTACATTACATGTATCTAAAGGAGTGAATTGCTTCTGAATCTTACACTAAAAAAGTTTCAAATACCAGGCAAGAACAAATTGACTGTAATTAATAAGAGATGCCATTTAGGTTTGGTTATTGATTTGAATGTTATAGGAATAAGCCCAATTTCAGGCCTCTGCTGACCGCCAAATTCTGCGCTTGCGTTCACTATTCTACGCTTTTAGGGCAAGTGCCAAATTTCTGCGATACCTGCTAAGTAACAAACATTTAGGCCAGTTTTTTTTATCAAAAAAAAACCAGCTATGTGAATGAAAACCTTTACAGTTTTCACAGCCACACGATGAAAATGCAGTGCAAACTAAAATATTCACTGCCATTGACTTTGATTCGCTGTTAGAAATAAAGTCAGGTTGCAGAAAATGCCTTCTGCTCATAAACATTTATTTGAAAAACCAAAGGAATCAGGCGCTAGTATGTCCCACCACCTTGCTCTATGGTCCCATCATGATTTGTCGGACTCCTCTCACCAGAATTTGGACAAGCCGCACACACAAAAACACTTTGTGTACCTTACAAAATAGTCTACAAACACTAGAAGAGGCAATACTCCCAACATCAACAAAAAAGGATTTATATAAACGGAATGTTAAAATAAAGTTTGTGTTTAACACTTTATATAAAAGTTATTTAAAAAAAAACATGTAAAGTACTGTGCCTTTAAATATTTAAGTCTCTTTTCAAGAGAGCTAATCTACAGCTTAAATGAGCTTGTGTTACAGACTTCTTTGTGTTGTAATTAAATATTTTAAATTTCTACATTATATGAATGTATCTAAATGCATGACAATGTATGCACAGACCTTGTAACTTTTGTTTACAAAAAGATTGACCCTTTCCATTTTACATTCTGGGGCCTTTTTGGCTGGCGAAATACTACACTGGTCATATGGGTGTTTTTAGTTTTTGCTGTCATAGTTTCCACATAAATTCAAGCAAAGCGCGATCAGTGCAGTCTCGATAAAATATAAGATTTCACTGCTCACTTTCCAATGAGCTGTGTACAAGTCATGTCCACATACAGTCTAGGCTCAGTGGCTTTTTGTATGCAAATGACACACAGGTCAATACGGTCAATACAAGTAAAAGCTCGCCATAAAACCTAATAATTAATTAAACATTTATACAGAAAACAAACTGGTACAAAATTTCACACACATCTGGTAAATTTCATACCGGCAGTAGAAGAATCTTTCACTTTAAGGAATTTTTTCAAAAACTACTAAATCATACTCTGATAAATTATATAACAAATATTTTAAAAATATTGTTATTAAATATTTTTTCAAAAACTTGTTTGTTTCATTGTTATAATTTTGTTTGTTTGAGGGGGGGGGGGGGGTCGGGAAGTAACACACTTGTAGGGTGTTCTTGAAGCTACAGTTGTTAACTTGCTCATAGTTGCTCCGCCCTATTGAGCTTAGCAATGTTCTGTAGTAATGGGGAGGTAACGCAATCGAGCGCGTTCTTAGCTACTGTTGTTCTTTTTGCTTTAAAGTTCTTTTGCTCCGCCCTATTGAGCTTAGCAATGTTCTGTAGAAATGGGGAGGTAACACACCTGAGCACGCTCTTAGCTACTGTTGTTCTTTTTGTTTTAAAGTTCTTTGCTCTGCCCTATTGAGCTTAGCAATGTTCTGTAGTAATGGGGAGGTAACACACCTGAGCACGCTCTTAGCTACTGTTGTTCTTTTTGTTTTAAAGTTCTTTGCTCTGCCCTATTGAGCTTAGCAATGTTCTGTAGTAATGGGGAGGTAACACACCTGAGCACGCTCTTAGCTACTGTTGTTCTTTTTGTTTTAAAGTTCTTTGCTCTGCCCTATTGAGCTTAGCGATGTTCTCTAGCAGTGGGGAGAACACACTTATAGCGTGTTCTAAGCTACTTTTGTTCTCTTTGTTTTGCAGCTCTTTGCTCTGCCCTATTGAGCTTAGCGATATTCTGTAAGAGTGTCTGATTATCAGGCTCTAGTCCCAGTGCCTCAGTGTAGTGTCTCCTAGCTCCACTGTACTCACCTTTTAGATGAAACATGGCGCCGAGATTCAGATGAGCCGAGCTTAGATCTGGGTTCAGCTTCAACGCCTCCTCATAACTCTGCCAAAGTAAAACAAAGTTGTGTCAAAGGGACGATTAAAACTCTACAGTGCATGAATGCTTTCAAAATAGCACTAAGACATTCCTGTGTTGAAGGTCACACCATACTCCTATATTTTACTCATACTGATAAACTGACAGATCTAAGGGTGCATGGATATGGTTACACCATAGTCATTCAACCAATGCAGCCAACTCAAACATTTTGTTTTTTTATAAGAGATCATTTTTTTTGTATATTGAGTGCGCTTTTCAGATTCCAAAGTTTCAAAGGCATACTAGGCATCAATGTGAACAAAACATGCCCTATTATAGTAGGCCTCTCTTCACACTTTTGTCCTGTTTTACGAGCGAGGCTGTTTATTCATTTAGTTTGATCTCTGGTTTTCAATCTTGTGGGACATTTATAACTTGCTAAAGAAGTAACTAGTAATACCACACTATGGATTGAATGTTTGTTAATAATTTATGTTATACAAAATGACAGTCAAAGTGAATAAATATAAAGTGCCGGTTCCAACTGGTGGACAAGCCTCCAGGTAAGCCATACCCTAATGGTGCAAGAAGTAGTGCAATTCTGTAGGACATTTCAGAGGGAACTTCTTAATGAAATAGACCTGCGATTCATCATGACTTACCTGTACAGCGTCTTGATCTCTACCAAGTTCCTTCAAGAAGTTCCCAATCTCGAATAATATACCCGCCTTCTTAGACGGTTCAGCTCCTGGTTCTAGCTGAAGAGCAATCGAAGCATGCCGCAATCCCTGGTAACAAGCAATGAGAAGTTTCATCAACATCAGCTTGGGCCTGAGCCAAAATACTGCTGTTTTCAAAATGATTCTTGCTCGAGTGGGACGATGCAGAAACATTTTGAAAACTTGGGGGGAAACATTACACGAGAGCTCTTTTTTTATGAGGTATTGCCCAACTCACAAGGTTGGACAGCCGCTTCAAGGAGAGGGCTATTAACCGATTTGAGATATCAACCCAGATCAATTGCCACCTACTACTGAGGCTGAAACCGGGTTCCCCTTCACAGTCTGTAAGGCATCAGAATGCATTATACCTTCCCAACTTTTTTTTTAGAAATTATGGTTAAGTGCCTTGCTCACAGGCAGAAGTGTCATGACTGGGATTCAAACCCACACTCTGCTGCGGACCGTCAGCACCATAGCTTGAGGCCGGTGAACTAGACTGCTTAGCCACCACATGTTAGTTTGATAAAGCCTACCACTATGTGTTGCATAAGGGATTTGTGTGTGATATTGTATCCTTCGAAGCAAGCTGGACAAATTTACACGGAAAGAATTTGTGGTTACACAATACCATTTGATAACGAAGTATAACAACACAACTTCTACCTACCTCCTTATGTTTGCCAGCTAGTGCATAGACGCTAGCCAGTTGCCGATGAGCATCAGCAAACGCTGGATCCACTTCTAAAGCTGACTGGAGTTCCTTAATGGCTTTATCAACATGCCGAAGAGATGCTAAAACCTGACCCTGTCATGCACAGATTAAACAAATCAAATTTTCAAATATCTACAATTCCAGCTTAAATGGTTGAGATACTTGACAACAACTACATCCTTCACTGTAACCGTTCCCAAGTTTGTCCACTTGCAATCAAGACTATATAGATAAACTAAGAGAAAGTTCAGACTACTCCCGACATATTAGCTTCAGGGATTAATTGACACTGCAACAGACTCCTGTTAGGCCTTTATCACAGGGCTTCATTTTATAAAATAACCAGACAAACAATAAATACTTGTTGTTCATACATTGTTTATGTTTTGTTCTTCAACTAATCGTAAATATTGCTTTATATTTTTGTAGGTTTTGATTACTTTTTTTAACAAAATAATTCAGAATTAGATTTTGTCTCATTTGACATTTGACCCGGCCGGACTCAAACTCAGACTTGGAATATAGAGTTAAGGACTCAAACACAATGGATGATAACCACATCTGATTTTGTTTCTTACATAATGAGTTCTCGTCTGTGCGTTATGTGGATTGAGTTGTATAGCTTCTCTGTATGCTTCAGATGCTTTCTCTGGCCGATCTGTATTGAAGTATAATGCAGCGAGACTTTCCAGCGTGGCGGCTTGCTTGTCCAGCGATAAAGCCCTGTGGAGACAAAGTCAGTTAAGATATACAATCAGTTTGATTTACCCTTCACTGGTGTAGTTACAGAGCAATGAAAAAGCAACAGGTGTGCGCCATATTGTGGTCGAGCGGTTTAGTGCATCAGACTCAAACTCTGGTGGCTAAGTCATGAGGTGTGGGTTCGAATCCTCCATGGCAAAGGTCGTAGGTTTGAATCCCGTTCAAGTAATATGCCTGTGATTTTTGTTCACCATACAACTCAAGAAGGTACCAAGTTATACATGGTGTAAGGGCATGCCCTTAGGGCAAGTTCTGGGCAGTCCCGCCAGACACCACTAAAAGTGCTGCTTATTTTAAAAAATAACGATGAATTCATTACTAGAGAGTTGATAAGATACGGACCTTAGTAAGAGTTGTTCTGCCTCATTGGTTTGTCCCAGCTTCCTGAGTAGTCTTGCCAGGTTGCCCAGAGTGATAGTGTGGTTAGGTTGAAGCCGTAAACATTCTTGATACTGAGCTTCTGCATCCTCATAACGCCCTGAGCATAAGTAGGAAAACAATTGAGAAATATGCAGAGATGCAATTTTTTTACATGAAGGGTTATTGAGTGAGATAAACATTGTAACTGTACAATTGAGATACACAAGTTGTTGCGCTGATCATATCCAATGTTTTATTGTATTAAATACATACATACATTCTTACAACTAAATATTTATAAAGCGACTTTACATCAAGATCAAAGCGCTGAAAAGAGCAAAACCAATGGAACTATAACTACAACAAATTACATCCGATACAGATGAGTTTTGAGAGATTTTTTTTGTCGAAGCGTTACAATTTCTGATGTGTACTGGGAGGTTGTTCTAAAAGGAGAAAGTCTGGTTGTGAGCAGCTGAGTGTTCTGATGGTTGAGAACACATAAATAAGAACACAAGACAGAATCCCACTCACCTGTATTTGTCAGGAATGCTCCGTAGTTATTACAATAGTCGCCATTGCTCGGTTCTAAGGTGATGGCATTCAGGTAGAGTTGTTCTGCTTCAGTGAGTTGACCTTTGGCCTCTAGGAGGGAGGCAAGATTGGTATGGGCATCGGCAAACTCTGGGTCAAGATGAATGGTTTGGTAGAGCAGAACCTCGGCATCGTTTACTTGGCCATGTTTGCTGTCAAAAAGAAGAGATTATTGAATACTTTCAATTATGAATGAGCAATACCACAAACCTCAGAAATACAAAGAAACATCTCAACCCAATTTCATAGAGCTGCTCAAGCACAAAAAGTAGCTTGGCACAACAACTTAATATGCGCACTAAAATAACATAACCAGCCAAAATGCCATGTTCAAATGTATTATCTATTGTTTTAGCAAAAAAATTGTTCAGCATAATTTTCTGCTTACAAAGCTCTATGCTCAAAGCTCTAGGCGTAGTTCATTTTAAATGAAGGACATCGTCATGGTCAACATATATTAAATGTTGACAATATCACCCTACCTCAGATGACTGGCAAGATTGAAGTGCGCCCTCACATGGTCAGGGTTGATGCGTAATGCGTTACGGTAATGAGCCTCGGCTTCCTCAGGGTTATCTTTCAGCAGAGTTCCCAGGTTGTTGTTGGCACTCGCATGCTCAGGCCATAGTCTAAGAATAAGTCAAGTCATAACATATAATGAATCAAATAAAGAAAAAACTTAGCCTAATCTACATTATTTGCACAATATGGAAGGTTACCAAAAAAACACCATCAATTATATTTTAGCAGTTATCAGCGCCTCAAGCTCTCCGTTTGTAGAACTGATTGCTGTCTGAGGGTCAATTAAAGAATTCTTACAAAAGATTACCACTCTTCCATTACATGTAAGTGGCAAATCTCTCTTCTACAGTAAGTCCAGCTCCTATCATTAGCCATTTGCTTACCCGGTAATAGCCCTGCTAATTTATACTTATATCTCTCTTTGCAACCCTGTCTTGTTTTGTTTTGCTTCACCAGTTTGCCTTCAAGATGAGTTGCCAATATTGTGATATCACACTTTGCTTAGCGGTTACGATTGATTCACAATTAAGATAATGTCGTAGCTCTGTATTATACCTGAGGCATGTTTGATAGTGGTGTATTGCTTGCTCCTTCTGCCCTGAATCCATCAGGAAGTTAGCATAGTTATAATGCATCTTAGCATTATGTGGTAATGTCTCCAAACCGGACCTGTGTAACAGAGCGAAGGACACATTGATAAATATTCAAGAAATATCAAAAGATATTTGACAACCAGAAAACATTTTTTACATCAGAGTTGAAACCGTAGTCACCGTGCCCCAGTGGTTAGACTGCAAGACTTGTAATCTCAAGTTTGTGGGTTTGAATCCTACTGAGCTAACCGCTGTTTTAAACAATGACTAGAACATTAAGCCATGGGTCCCGTTTACTGGAATTGGGAGTGATGAAAAGAACACTTAGTTTGAAAGAGAAAGGGGCTAGCAAGCACCCTTGTTTACTGGTTTCCTTAGGCTTGTGAGCTACTATGATTAAAGGCAGTGGACACTATTGGTAATTGTCAAAGGCTAGCCTTCACAGTTGGTGTATCTCAACATATATGCATAAAATAACAAACCTGTGGAAATTTGAGCTCAATCGGTCATCGAAGTTGCGAGATAATAATGAATGAAAAAACACCCTTGTCACACAAAGTTGTGTGCGTTTAGATGGTTGATTTCGAGACCTCAAGTTCTAAATCTGAGGTCTCGAAATCAAATTCGTGGAAAATTACTTCTTTCTCATAAACTATGGCACTTCAGAGGGAGCCGTTTCTCACAATGTTTTATACCATCAACCTCTCCCCAATACTCGTCACCAAGAAAGGTTTTATGCTAATAATTATTTTGAGTAATTACCAATAGTGTCCACTGCCTTTAAAGGCACTGTACATGTACACGTTTGGTAATTGTCAAAGAACAGTCTTCTCACTTGGTGTATCACATCATAAGCATAAAATAACAAGCCTGTGAAAATTTGGGCTCAATCGGTCATCGAAGTTGCGAGAAAATGATAAAAGAAATAACACCCCTTGTTCGACGAATTAGTGTGCTTTCAGATAGGAATAGAAGACTTCTAGCCAGAAGTCAATTTTGTTATTACAGTGAGAAATTACCACTTTCTCAAAAACTACGTTACTTCAGAGGGAGTCGTTTCCCACAATGTTTTATCAACCTCTCCCCATTACTTGTGACCAAGTAAGGTTTTATGCTAATAATTATTTTGAGTATTTACCAAATGTGTACCTTCCCTTTAAGTTCACTTTGATGTATCATTGGTTTCATTACCAGAAATATATCATAACAATAGTAATAACTTGCACACACAGTAGTAATGGCACACAAACTTTCAAATCAAACAATTCAATTCAATTCAATTCAATTAAAAAAACTTTTTAAGATCATCCTTAAAAGGCTATTACATGAGTTGAATGGAAGGTTCAATGAAAAACATTTACGCAAGATGTATAGTTACAAGATACTGTCTTGACTTACCGGAATAAACTTTCCCTTGACTTCCAGACCTGATTTCTGTTGACTGTTTTACCAGCATACAAAATGGAGATGACAGTAACTAGAACAGCCACAACCGCTGTTCCATATTTACTACTTACTCCCCGCAGCTTGTTGAGACCATGAGCACACAATATACAGTAACCCATACTAAAGTAGAAAAATGGGAAGTGGAAACAAGAAAAATTGTGGATTTACAAAAAGGTCCCATGCCATCTTAAAGGAATCCTTAAAAAAGAGTAATTAAAGTTGATCTTTACTGTTACAGTTTAACCTTCCAAGAAAAATTCTAAGCTTGGAATGGTTGACATTTATCTATCTCTACTCGTTTTGTTATTTAATTTATACCTTTGTTAGTTGACCAACAAAATGCTAACGTACCTTGGAATGTAGAGGATCCGTTCTGCGACAACAAATCCTACTCTGATGACGAGATTGGAGGCAGGAAGGAACGGTACGGCAAGAAATGATAACCCAATAACTAATATCTTCCTCTCATCCTCCTACAAAATAACAGAAAAACAACTTTATTTACTTGTATATTCATGTTGTGTTCATGAAATTGTAATAGCGCCCTCATAAAAAAATAATGCCATGTTGGACATGTTGGAAGGTCATCGAAATGATCGAAGAAATACAATGGCTGAATGAAGAAGTGTACTTTACAACATAAGTGTCAGTCTCCTGACGATGACTAGAGTAAGCTAATTCAGAACTGACTCCACGGCAGTACAGTTAATTACAATCCTATAAGCTAAAGTAGTAGTCCAGTCTATTTTCTATACCATCCGCCCTGGTAATAGTTAAAAAAGAGGACAGTTCTTTTCAGAACTTAGAAGTCTCCCGAACCTCCGATTATCTACTCCGCGGCAGTAGAATAAAGCAAGACAGTTCTCTAAGAAGAAACTCTACCTGGCAAGTAGATACACATGGTGTTACCGCAAACCAAACATACAAACATAAGTGTTCCATTACAATACAACACTTTCATGTAGCACAACATCAAGTGTAGCATAACAGTGTATCTTAATCAAGTATTTTGTGAAACACTTTTGTCAACTGCACCCCGGTGCCTTATAATTCGTTCCTGATGGGGTAGTGCAGACAAGGGATTTTCTCCTTTAAAAAGGGCACATTTATGAGGAAATTTTATAACAGGCACCTAGGCCAGATGCCTAGTATACAATTGGGCATTTCAATTCACAACACTCCCAATTATCTTCATGGGCACGGAGTTACTGCAAACCTAAGTATAGTGCTATACATTGAAGTAAACCAAACAAACATGCCAAACTAACCTTTTTCAGAAGAATTGAACACACCGCAAGGAGACCCAGACTGACGAATGTTAGAAGAGTTGCTAGGTTACGAACATCCCATAATGTTTCCACCAATGGAATGCTGTCCATTTGCCAATCATAGGACAGTGTGGATGGACACAGTAGTAGATAGACGTTGAAGAAAACCAAGTAGCTGTAGGACAAAAACCTGAAATGGAAACATCCAAGAGAAATAAACAAAAGTGTCACTCATCAAATCAAGACAATCAGTAATGTATTTTTTTCTGTTGTTATGGGCAATTTATAGCGGCTTGCAGTATAAACAATGGGCAGCGCGTCGCTGCACGTAGTGTAAAAAAAAAACAATTTTCCGCCATCATGTCTGGCATTTTGGGTCCAAATGTACACAAGGGTTCAAATGTACACAAGGGACCCCCAAAATGGTGACACCTAGTGTTGTAGCAACAGTGGGAGGACCCGCCCGGAACTCTGAGCAAAACAAATTGTGTCGCCCAGCACAGATTTTCCTTATAATTAATCAAAATATTGTACACTGTGCATTGATCTGAGGCACAGCAAATAAGGAGTATCAAATGTCACAGAGAAAGGACACAGTGGAAAGGCCATTCAAATTTGCATGGCCCCATAACATGTCCTGGCAACAAATAAGGCTCATAATTTTCTTGATCCGCTCGCTAAATTTGATTTATAGCTTTTAACACTAAAATTGGTCTACATGTAGCTACAACCCTATACACGCGCTTTGTACAGCGCTACAGTGTACATTGTGCAACCGGTCAAAACTTTGCTTCTTTGCTTTATGACAGTTGTTTCTTCTTCAAAAATCAACTGATCAAAACCAAACAATAGTGAAGAGGGGGGGGGGACACCACCAAATGTTGTGATTGAATTGAATACTAGACCTTGTGAGGAGATGTTGAGCAAATGATGCAGGATTGTCTTGTGCAGAGAAATGAGGCAAGTGGCCCTGTAGCATCCATACCCTGAGTAGGAGCAACACCAGTACCTACAATATACACAGACATTACTCATCAATACAGGCAAGATCAGGAAGCCATGTTTCTCCAGAATTTAGGTTCAAAATAACTTCTTTACAATTTTTTCTAACTTTACTCTATCTGGGTTCAGAAAATTTAAGTCCAGGATAGGAAAGCTTTTGGACATGGATTTAAATGTTAATTATTTTTGTAAATAGAGATTAAAAATACGGAAAAAAAACAACACAAAATTAACTGTCAGATTGTGCACTAGATAAAACTTAGAAGTCTGTTATACATACTTGATACAGGTTTCCTACATGTACTTAACACTAGACTAGTCCCCTGTCCTTACACGTATCTGCAGAGCAGGTATTGGCTTTACAGAAGGTTTTATATGTCAACATCTGCGTACAATTTGACTGCAAAATGAATGTGAGATCATCGGTACAACCATAGAGTTACATATAAGAACTAGAGGGCGCACTGGTGATGCTGCTTGCACAAACGCGACAGGACCGCAAGATGACAAGCGCGCCATTCTGTATATGAAATATGTTGAATATGAAATACACGTTTGAGTTTTTTTTTATTGAACGCTCACGCGATGCTGTTTGTTCAACTTACAAAATGGCCGCACAAACACACGCTGCGAGATGGCTGTTTTGTCAACTTAGAAAATGGCCGCCTGCGCGCATGCCGGGGCGCGTATATAGGCCAGTGCGCCCTCTAGTTCTTGTATATAACTCTATGGGTACAACCAAAATATTGACATTGGCCAATTTCTTGGTGTAATATGTAACAGACTTAGATGGTTGAAAATACTGTACACAGAGGGTAAGGCTAAACTCTAGAACTAGAAGCTAGAGAATGCTGTGCTCAAACTCTTTAAATGTGCTTTTTGTGGTAAACAATAAAAACAATATTCTTTTTATTTTTTACAACTAGTCCCACGATTGGCTGAATTTCTGAGTTTTGTTGTTGTTACAATGTGTGGATTGGTCATAAATGGGCAAATTAAGAAAGCCTTTGATATTTTTAAATATATTAAAATAAATCTCCAAATTTAAAATAAATCTCCAATTTTCAATTTATTAAAATAAATCTCCACAATGTACCACTTTGTAAAGAGCTTTGTGACTGCCAAAACATTTATCTAAAAAAAAAAAGGTAATACATCTCAATTTTGGAAGTAAATTCTATGATTCTTACATGTAGAAGTACTGTACAAATGAAAACGTATTACTCACATCATCACATACCTGATTTGTCTCAATCTAAAGCAAGTTCTAACACAACATTCTCTAGCATGCCTACTTGTTAGAATCTAGAAAGGGGGGGGGGTAAAACACAAAAGAATGCTGTTGCATACTTACTGTTGCAACAATAATTGCACTTCGTTTAATGAGTGGCATGCAGCCCCTCCCAAATCGTCTAGTTATCAGTGCCCTAGAGGAAAATGGAAGGTTTCTACTCATGAGGTTAAAGGTTAAACATGCAATGTTAATACGTATTAATATTATCACAAAAGAATTGAGTTTATTACGTTTTAATTAATGTTCCAATGAATATTGTTAGAAATCGACCCCACTTTCAACATCAACTTTTATGATATAAGAATATAAGTATCGTTTTAAAAAGGAAAATTACAAGAGATTATTAAAACTTGAGCAATAAGTGAAGTTCAGAGAGTAAAAAGAACAGATTTTATGTGTTTTAATTATTAAAGACTGTTAAAAGAAAATGTGATATTATTTTTCTGCTACAAAGCACTATTACATGTATATGTTTCCATTAACCAATTTCTAGACACAGTGCATAAACTCTGTTCCTGCCATAGACCCGACATGTAGGGCTTAATGCTGCATTGCAATTAACCTTTTTTTAGTTACTGACTTGCAAATGAACAAATACAAAAGTATAAGAAAGATAATAACTTATTATTCATCAAAAGGGTTTCCCAGAAGTTAAACGTTTACAGAGTTTCATCATGTTTGTGTTTTCTACGGGAAATGTCTATGTTAAAAAAAAAAAATTGTCTCATCCACCTGTATGACACCAACTCTAATCTCCCTTTTTTCTCTCAAAACTGTAATCTTATTTTGCCCATTGTATTTGTAGAATGCAAACAAATGCAGTATTGTCTATTAAAAGATGAGTGAATGTTCAATTGAGAACACTTGAGGTTTGGCAAACCTATTTGGAAATTACTAATTGTCATTTCACAAACATGATAAAGGAGACAAAGTAAAAGCCTAGGTGATGTTAACAAAAAAGAGAGGAAAACTTTAATCTAAAAAGCACATCACTGATTATAAAGTTCATACTTGACAAAGTTAAATTTGAAATTGTTTTCTCTAAATTAGTGATTATTGAGTTTGATGTTTCAAAAATTTCACAGCTTGGAGAGTTCAGTATGATTTACTCATATAAATACAATCACATAAATACATACTGCCCATTCAGTATCATAATGTATTTGAAAACACCGATAAGTACAATACAACATGCCACAATCTTGTTACGTCAGTATCAGTTCAGGTTATTTTTACAAAAAAAGATCTACCTGCTTATTCCAGGCTGTGATGTCACCATGACATCGTAGATAACAAGGCCCCCTAGTATGGTAGCACCATGCTCCTTGCTCAGTAGTGCACAGACAGCAAGCAGGAGGCTGAGTACTAGACATGCTGGCTTGACAGTGACGGCAAAACCCGACTTGTTCGTCTTGATACTCCTGGAAATAAATGCAAGACTTCAATCATGAGCCATCATTGTAAAGGGGAAGAAATTATTATTATTTTTTTATATTTTTTTATTTTTTTTATATCAAATTTTTAAATTCCTATTTGTTGTTATTTTGCTTATAAATCTGCTTGTTGTAAGATTTTTATGAGTGTTTTCTCTTTGTATTTGATTATGTAGCTGATTTTTTATATTTGTGTAAAGCGCTTTGACATGTTTGAGGCTTTGCATTAAGGCGCTTTATAAATTTTTCTTTATTATTATTATTATTCCTTATTATATATTTTGACCCTGATGCAGTTATTCCACCTGTTAAATTGTTTGTCTGTCTGTCTGTCTGTCTGTCTGTCTTAATGATCTTCCCGTCAAGGGAATTCAGTAAACTCCCACAAAGGGATATAAACACCTACTGGCAACAGCCACTCTCTCTCATACAAACATTGGTTTATTGTCTACGATTCTGAGTTGCACAAATCAAGAACATATAATTCAGTAACCATATGAAACTAACTGCATGCAATATGCACATCTGCTGTTTCAACAATGGCATGCAACACATGCATCAAGTAATTATGTCAAACGCTATTATGGCTAAGCTGAGTTACTGCATCTTTACTACCCCACAAAGGTATAGCTTTTCAAGCAGCTGTATTTGTCAGGCTTTTGTTAATTACCTTTCATACGCAAGAAATGACAGCAAGAAAAACAGACATGCCATTACATCGGCACGACCGACCACACCAGCAACCTGGAACGAAAACAAAATGGTGGGTTAAATACATTTAGAAAAAAAAGTCCAGTTTTTATTTTACATCAAGATAGATTCAAAATAAAACACCCAGTTGTGCATGGTTTATAACACCCATCTCAAACATCTCAAACATGTCAAAGAGCAAATTTTTTTCCTGCAAGGTAATGTGCAGCTACGTTTTTGAAGTATGAGACCTATTCCTTTATAGGCAGCAATAATGGTTAAGTGTCTTATAAAGACATTAGTGTTTAGACCTGGATTCAAACCACACTCTTTGCTAAACAGAAACGCCAGAGCTTGAGTCCGGTGCTCTTATCTGCTCAGCCACGCCAGACTGTTTAATCATTACAACAAGTTTACTTTTACTCTCTTCAATTGTTTAGCATAGGCTACATGGTAACAGACAAATGTTGTAATAATATAATAATAGATGTTAAATTTGCATCGGGGATAAAGAATATTAATTTTGGTTTTTACCCATACACCGATGTGTGTTAGCACTGTATACTCAGTACTTTCCCGAGTCCTGTGAAAAAATATCACAGGCATATTACTCGGGTGGGATTCGAACCCACGACCCTTGCAATTCTAGAGCAGTGTCTTACCAACTAGACTACCGAGGTTGCCCGGTACCTAGAGGCAGTTCGAATCCTATGTTTTGGCAGCGGGTACCGCAACGATATAATAGATGTTAAATTTGCATCGGGGATAAAGAATATTAATTTTGGTTTTTACCCATACACCGATGTGTGTTAGCACTGAATACTCAATGCTTTAACGAGTCCTGTGAAAAAATATCACAGGCATATTACTCGGGTGGGATTCGAACCCACGACCCTTGCAATTCTAGAGCAGTGTCTTACCAACTAGACTACCGAGGTTGCCCGGTAGCTAGAGGCAGTTCGAATCCTATGTTTTGGCAGCGGGTACCGCAACGATATAATAGATGTTAAATTTGCATCGGGGATAAAGAATATTAATTTTGGTTTTTACCCATACACCGATGTGTGTTAGCACTGTATACTCAGTACTTTCCCGAGTCCAAATGTTGCTTCTTGTATACTTACTGCCTCTGTGTGAATAGGGTGTGATGAGAAGAAGATTCCCGCAATAGCTGTTGGTAACATCTCATTGAATACGACTGTCTGACAGACACAGGTGAAGACAATGCTGACCACGGCATGCAAGATGACATTAACCAAATGATAACCAAAGGGTTGTAACTCATGCACAAGGTAGTTTAATCTGGTACAAAACAAAAAAGAACAAAGTTGATCAATGAATAGTGATAAAATGAAGTTGGTCAAAAAAAATCATGCAAAATTAAAAATTAGATTTGGATTTAGTTTGGGGAATTCAAACGGAGAAATTTAACTGAAATCAATATACATTAACTCAAAAATGGCTTTTGGTGTAAAACCATTTACTAAAACAAAAAGATGGACAAGCCTATATGTAGGGCTAGCCTTCTTTTTTTTTACCATCAATTTGGCATATAAATCAGGATATTTAATGGTGTGGTCTGTTTGGAAGATTTAAAGGATTTGAGTACTTTTTCAAAATGTCCATAGATTTACATTAAACTTACAGGGTTTGAAGATAATGATAGTGGAAAGCTTCCCTTCAAATATTACTAGCTGAGGTGCTGTAGTTTTTGAGAAATGAGTAAAACAATGTAATGAAAATATGTTTGTACATGCTTAAAATAATTTTCATGACATTGTTTTACTCATTTCCAAAAAACTACAGCACCTCAGCACGTAATATTTTCAGGGAAGCTTTCTACTATCATTATCTTCAAACTGTGTAAGTTTAGTGTAAATCTGTGGACATTGTGTTTTTTGTCCTACAAAAAGTACATACACCCTTTAATGCAGAAAGCAGTAAAAACTTGTGTTGTTAAAACAGCCTTTGAAACAGATGCCAATAAAGGAGTGGCTGAATGTGTTTATAAATCTTCCTTCAAGCTTGACTACACAAGCATCATACCTGAATGACAAGACACACAATGGTCTGTACGACTTATGACTAGAATTATCGCTCATCGGTTTACCCCAGAAGTCATCCCACAACAAGTTACGTAGCGGGGTACCCGGGCGTACATCTCTGTTGTTCTGAACAGCAAAGACGTCATCGTGAACCAGGTCATAGCCAAGAGTGTTCACATAGCACAGCGTAGCGAGTACAAAGATGGAAGAGTACATTAACCAGTTACGTCTGGTTGTTGAGAATAGAGATGCAGTGTGTTCTTCCACACCATTTTGGCTTCTGTGTCCCAGACTTGCTCCATTTGAGGAGGAGGAAGGGGGTTTAGCGTTCACCCTTTTGTTGCTGGAGGAAGGTCTTGAAGTTTCTCTATGATGTAGTTTCTTGTTGACGGTTCTTTGGCGGGGAGCCATTGTACATGAATATTTTCAGCTTGTCCGATTGCACAACTTTGCTAACTAATAAATTTGCAAAATTCATCAGTCAATCCACAGATCATTTCATCCAACTGCACTGTATACATGAATCAGTTTTAATATCTAATCGCACAGATCAGCTTCTCAAACTGAAGTGATCAAGCTGTACCAACTTTGCTACTGGTGAATTTGCAAATGATACAAAATTCATCCAGAAAGGTTAATTCCAACCGTCTCTGCATGAATGTTCAATGGCTGTTCAGTCCTCCCCAGAGTCCATGGCATTTGAGAAGACCTCCTGCGGTGTATACATGGTCTGAACCATCAATGGATTCAATCGGGTGGTAATGTGTAACAATAATGGTCCATATCAAAAAGTACACGTCCGGGGGTATATCATCAATATATCAGGCTACACTTCATGCCAACTGCTGGTTCTCCACTTGCAGTCCATAGTCAGTTCTGAGGATGAATAACAACAAATAACTGAATTGAAATTTTAACTTAAATATTGATTCACACATCATAAAACCGCAAAAAAAGTTCAATTCTTACAAAATATTGATTTAAAGGCCCTGTAGACATTTGGTAATTGTCAAAGACCAGTGACTTGGTGTAGGCCTATCCCATAAGAATCATAAAATAACAAGCCTGTGAAAATTTGGGCTCACTTGGTCATCAAAGATGCGAGAAAATGATGAAAGAAAAAACACCCTTGTTGGGCGAATTTGTGTGCTTTCAGATAGGAACAAAAGACTTCTAGCCAGAAGTCTTTTGTTATTTTAGTGAGAAATCCCCTCTTTCTCAAAAACCACGTTACTTCAGAGGGAGTCGTTTCCCACAATGTTTTATACTATCAACAGCTCTCCAATACTCATTACCAAGTCAGTTTTTAAGTTAATATTTGTTTTGAGTAATTACCAAACGTGTACCTTCCCTTTAAATATATATAACTTCAGCTTGACGAGCTAAAACTTGTCCATAAAGCCCAACTTGAGCGAAACTGAATTTTTTATTTTCAATTTTTTTTTGGAGGAGGGGGAGGGGGGGTGATGATTTGACACAGTTTGATGCAATCCAAATCCAACTAGCATCGGCTTGGCTGATAAATTATAGTCATTGGTTTAATTTATCCAAACTACACACTGTTATGCTCACTAATCAGTTAAAGTACTACATGTACAAGCCACTTTCACCATGACAGATCAATACAAAGCTACATACTACAGTTATTTATTCGAGTTTGAACACACCAAAGCCTCACCTATAGTGTACCTGTTCACATTATTGTGTTGAGGCAACAACCATCCCTCCAAACACACACCCCTCCAAACACTCCACCTGGGACCAAATCCAGATCAATAAAAGCCCTATAGAATGTCCACACTACAGTGTGTGGTGGATTATAGATTATCAGGGATTATCTGGGATTACCACTGTAGCTAAACTTATTCCATTCAAGGTGACTGAATTATTGAACTGTTTGTCTGGTTTCACATTTGTACAGCATGTATCAATTTATAAGAGCATTACATGTACTTGGAAATGTTTCCTCAAATATAACCAATAAAAGGCTGCCTATACCCACACAATTGTTGTATGGTGTGCCACCATTTCTACCTCCATGGTGACAAGTTCGGAAAGAAAACTTAATTGCAGAATGCAGCATGTTTTATTTTTCAGATAATATTGGACACTATTATTACCTGAATGCTGCACAAGGGTTCAGAGTCCAACAGTTTAAATGTGCCATAGTTTTTTTTGTTTTTTTAATGTGTGGTTTTATTAAAATGAGATCCTCAGGTATTTAGTCATGATCATTATTGTCAGTTTATCTTCATATCAAATCTCAAGGCACTTCATGTTAACAACCTTCTGACTAACAATGTTAGTTCAAATCCTGTTTCTAGTTATTTTTTCCTTGAAAATTTACCCAGTAAGCTTTCCTTGTGGCTATATTACTTGATAAAAAAAATGCAAGAACACAACAACCAAAAATACAAAACAATTTGACGACGATAAACAGAGTGCATTTTTTGATGGCCTGACCATAAAACCACCATTTGGACTTGGATTTGGATGTACAGAATACTGACACTTGTTAATAGTAGTTGCGAAAACGTAACCCTCCTCCCTTTCCTAAAATAAATGGAAAAATTTCTGTATGGCGCCACCACTTTTTCATTTGATATGAAATAACATAGTATCTAAAATTACCTCAATGAGATATCCCTTTTTGTAAAAATGAGTGAAAAGTGGTGGCAGGAACAGGATTATGAGATACGGAAAGAAATCCAAATAAATACACAACACAGCGATCGGGTTATTGCTTTTTATGCCCATATGGGTAAAAATTAATTATATTCTTTATCTCTGATGAAAGTAACAATCTGTTTTATATTCATGATTTTAATTTTAAAACCTACTCATGCATGAACCTGTCGCGAAGGCTGTGTGCAGCAGTGAGTGCTGTCACAATATCATCGAACATGGTTGTCACCACTGCGCTGTAAGTGCATGGGTAAGTAACTGTAATAATAACTGCATGCTGCAGCTGTGCTGTGGCTGTGCAGATAATTAAAACTATTCTGATCATCAAACAAAGAGTAAACGGAATTTTCCTCGTTTTAACGTAGACATATCCATATTAATTTTATAAAACTTAATCCTCGTTTGAAGCTCACCTTATTTCTGTTATTCACGACAAAAGCAGCACGTCGGGCGTTTTGTATCGTGGCTGTCATCTCATCACAGTACACACACACACCACTTCCGTTCTCTTTAGTTGACCACGAGGGGGCGCCACGGCCAGCCACACGATAATCGTAAACAAGATGGCGGCGCCCATGGAAGTGAACGGGGACTTGGCAACCGCTGCCGCAAGTGGAGACTTGAATGTAAGTTTTTACGCACTTTCTGTACAGTTAAAAACAAACGGTATAGATTGTATAGAGATGGGAACGAGGGTTACGATTATCCCAACTTTTTAAGAATAATATTATTACTTTCTTGCCATTTTTTAACTTTTTTTTTTGCCTTTGGTCCAAATTGGTCTTTTTTGGAAGTTTGATTTTTTGTTGGTTACTTTTGTCGAGTTTTGTTTGTTTTTGTTATTTCATTTTTGATTGATTGATGATGAGTTTGACAGTCACTGGTTTTGAATGTTTCTGTACGTACGTCGTAACCGTATGTTTGACTGTTGTGAACTGAATGGTCTGTTTGGGTTCTACTATTAACTAAAAAAGCCGGCAGTATGTTGACAACGTCGACAACAAGTCAAGAGTGCCGACAACACGTCAACAACAACAAGCGACATGCTAAATAGTGCAATCCCTTACATGACCAAACTCCTTAATGATAATTTTGTGTAATTAATTTTTAATGCTTTTTGTTTGTTTTCGTTTTTGCAGTTATATTTTTCTGCTCATCTATATCTGTAATTTTATTGTTTTATCTGTAAATTTTGTAAATTCAATGTAATTTTGCCTATGGCAACTAATTTGAATGGTTGAAATAAACCATGAATAATAATAATAATAAGATGACCAAAATCTACTTCTACTCGGGTAGAAACTATCTATAACAAGTCTCCTGTGGTGAGCCTTTTACTATTACTAGGGGTCTAATTAATGTTTTGGGCCTTCTTAACGATATACGTTTTTAAAATCGCCCTAAAAGTGAAAGTTTTACGACCGCGTTAGCCATTACATTAACTTAATGCGGCAGTGCATGTGGGCTGTCTGTTTACAATACCCGCCGTTCACGCATAGCGTGCACACACTGTCGCACTGCCTTGTAACACCCCTTTCACAGAATGGTTTAATCCAGCTCGGCCGTGGCTCAGCAATTGTCGATTCAGTATGCTGGTATCCGCGGTGTCAGGACACTTCGTACCTTTGCCACTTCGTACCCTGGACACTTCGTACCTTTTGAAGGTACGAAGTGTCTTTGGACACTTCGTACCTTGGACACTTCGTACCTTCCCTTGAGACACTTCGTACCTTCAGGATTTCTGCATAGTTTCTGAATTTCTGCATCAACTGAAGGGTCACATTGCTAGTGTCGCCAATAGACTTATTGCATCGATTGAGGACATAAGTGCATTATTTAAACAAAAAGGAAACAAAAATTATTTCTAATATCTAAGAACAACTTAAAAACACTTACAAGAAACACCCAAACACTTCACAACCCCAAGGATATTCCACAAATATTTTTAACAGTAATCATTATTTTTAATGAACTTCACTTTACAGTCCATATCAAATAAATAAATCATAATAAAAATCATAGTAATAAAAATCATAGTAAAACACGTTTTAAAAATAAATACTTTTAACTTAAAAACTGGTATTCCATCTTTTCCTATATATCCGGAAACATCGGATGACGTAATGTACACCGGGCCTCATAAACTTCCAGCGGAGCGGCGCCCTCTATGGCTGACTGGAACGAATGGCTGATCCGCACGAATGTTACAATATTAAATTATGATATTTTAAACTTCACACTGACAAGGACTTTCACATTTTAGACATTAATAACAATTCATGAGGTATTCAGTTATATACTTTTATAATTTTACTGAAGGTACGAAGTGACTCGGCTGACGGTACGAAGTGACTTATCTGATGGTCACTTCGTACCCCGCCAACGGTACGAAGTGACCAATTTGGGTACGGTACGAAGTGTCCCGAAGGTACAAAGTGTCCAGGGTACGAAGTGGCAAAGGTACGAAGTGTCCGACATCCGTTTTCCGTATCCGCAGGTGCAGCACTTGGTGACCAAAAAATAAAGCATTGAACATTAGATAAGAGATGTAAAAAAAAAACAAGCGATGCGACAGAAAAAACCCAGTAAGTACAGAGTAGAAAATTGCATTTTGTTGACGATGTTTTTTAATTTCACTCAACAAAAAGGAAATGCAAGCATAAAGAATGTATATTGAGTGTGTGGGGAATGTTTGGTTGTGTAGTACAAAGGAAACTTCAGTTATTGATGGCGAACAGTCGTAAAAATGTCACCTATTAATGCCGATTTTAAAAACGTATTGCGCTTAAGAGGCCCAAAATATTAGACCCCTATAAGGCTCAAGTGGGACCTTTATAGTTTCTACAAGTAACCAAAGTCAAAATTTTCACAGATTTGTGATTTTATGCATTGTTTGGATACTTCAAGTGAGGATGCTGGTCGTCGACAATTAGAATTACCAAAGGTTACATAGCATGTGACACTCACAGGTTGTGTGTGAATTTAACCGAATGTTGTCTGATTTCCATCTATCTTTTAATAGTTTGTAAGATCACTCCTAGCCAAAGGCGTCGATGTGAACAAGAAATCCAATGATGGCTTCACTCCTCTGTGCAATGCAGCTTTCTGGGGCTACAGTGACATCGTGCAATACCTTCTCAGTCAGGGGTAAGTTTAATTCTATTGAAGATAAACAAAGAAAGACAATACAAACTAGAAAGCACGGTAGCTGTATTTGAGCAAATACGGGTATCTCTGCCCGGCGGGGGGTGGAGCATAATATTCTGCATGGTTTATGTTGCACTTGGAGAAATGAAAATTGTGTGTGTTTTGGGGGTGATACAGAACAATATTCGCATACGTTACTCGCGAATACGAAATCCGACCATACGCAAGCGCATACGTAAGCATGCGCACATATTCCCAAATATTTTCACGACATACATGTACGTATGCCGACAAGTTTACAGTTATGCGATGTGCTTTTGGGCCACCGTACCTTTTTGATTGCATACGTTTGCGATGTCACAAATTTATTCGCAAATGTTTGCGCATACGTATGCGGTGTCAAGAAATTATTCGCGAATAAGTATGATGTCGCGATCAGACTGGATGCTAAAAATCCACAGATATATATTAGAAATTTTAATTAAACATATGCGACAAAGTATAATAAAATTTTCGACAACTCAAACATATTCGCATACGTTACTCGCGAATATCTTAACGAAATCCCACCATACGCAAGCGCATACGTAAGCATGCGCACATATTCCCAAATATTTTCACGGCATACGTATGCCGACAAGTTTACAGTTACCGTACCTTTTTGATTAGGTAAAAGTCAGCTGCGCACGACATACATGTACGTATGCCGACAAGTTTACAGTTATGCGATGTGCTTTTGGGCCACCGTACCTTTTTGATTGCATACGTTTGCGATGTCACAAATTTATTCGCAAATGTTTGTGCATACGTATGCGGTGTCAAGAAATTATTCGCGAATAAGTATGATGTCGCGATCAGACTGGATGCTAAAAATCCACAGATATATATTAGAAATTTTAATTAAACATAATTATGCGACAAAGTATAATAAAATTTTCGACAACTCAAACATATTCGCATACGTTACTCGCAAATATCTTAACGAAATCCCACCATACGCAAGCGCATACGTAAGCATGCGCACATATTCCCAAATATTTTCACGGCATACGTATGCCGACAAGTTTACAGTTACCGTACCTTTTTGATTAGGTAAAAGTCAGCTGCCTATTATTACATGGACAAGTGATAACACTATTAATATCAAGTGTCCAACTTTTACTAAGAAACACTTAAGTTTGGTACTGTTACCAACAGTATCATGCAGTTGTTTTACAACATATTTCATTGCAAAGACATTTGGCAAGGTAATGAATCTCACATAAATTCCAAAAACATTCAAAACCTTTTCTTAAGATGCACTGTGAAAAGAATAATTTGTAAAAGCTAATAAGCTAATTTAAAACAATTTTTCTATAAAAATGCTCCGTTATTGAATGACTATTGACTTATGGATTAACGGTGACGATTGCGAAGTTTCCTCACTCAAACTAAAGCTCATGTAACTAACAACCATACACGGTTAGCACGGTTAACATCCGTTGGCTCTCCGGGTTTTCACCGAACCCGTATGCCGTGAATAAGCTCCAGACCACGGCAGAGTGTTTTTAACGTTCACGGTGCAGGTCACACTGCGACCGGAAAATCCCCCATTGCAATAACGTGGGGAAAAGCTTCGGTGGTGATCGTCTCGCAGCGCAGCGTAGAGGATTCACTCATCACGTAAATAAAACAACCTCGTTATATTTTTACGTTGCAATTCTGATCGGCTTACAAGCTTTAGGTACGAGGTTGGAATTTTTGGTTCCGTTTTTTACGAAACCGCGGCTTTAGCTTGGGATGTCACTTGGGCTTCGGCTTGGGCTTCGTCTGCCTGTTTGAAGCCCCGTTAGAAAAGCACATGTTTTCTAAATAACTGACGGAGCCTAAGCCCAAGCCCAATATGTGGCCACGGTTTTGCAAATGCAAGCTGAAGAAGAAGGAGAAGGAGAAGAAGAAGAAGAACTAGAAAGCACGGTAGCTGTATTTGAGCAAATACGGGTATCTCTGCCCGGCTGGGGGTGGAGCATAATATTCTGCATGGTTTATGTTGCACTTGGAGAAATGAAAATTGTGTGTGTTTTGGGGGTGATACAGAACAATCTGTAACATGAAGCTTATAACTCCGGCAGGCACAGCGTGTAACAAGAGCAATATATTTATATGAAAGTACACACAACCATCAATAGAATAACTACATGAAAATAAGTCAAGAGTTCGGAAAATAGTAACTTTATTACATTTTTTTTTCAAGTTCACACATTTTCTTTATGTCGAGATAGATTCTTTGAATTCGAAGTAGGTCCTTGCCACAGATGGATGAAACAAAATCATGTTAATTCTTGTCTTATCAGGGAAAAGTTTTGTTTAAAATTGAGATACATATTAAAATATACCAGTATACAATTTTTGGGGTTTGTTTAGTGGAAGGTATTTGTTATGAGGGCGACGTGTTTTAACAGAGCTAGTTTTTGTCTTCAAATATCGGTTGTGTGTTTAAGTATAAACGTATTGTTGTCAGATAAGGCAGTTTAGGTTTTGAACAAATCATCATGGGGGTATGAGGTGAAGTAAACAGTTTGTTTCTTCAACACTTAGTTGTACATAAATCAAAGAAAAACTCAGATACGACTAGACTCATAAGGGAAATGTACTTGTGAACAAACAGGCAGATACATGTCTGGTTCTGAATAAATGGAGAGTATTTTCTTCTAAAATCTGTTGCTCATAAACTAAGAAAATAAAATACACATGCTTATTGTTAGCAAGTGAGGAAGCTTTTGTTTTCAAAAAATGAATACATGTAAATAAATAAATAAAATAAAAAGTATGGAAAATAATGGGCAACCTTAAATAAACAGGAGTTTGATGTTTTTCCAAAGTATGTTGTCAGTATAAAACAAAATACAGACAATGTTATCATAATAATGAAGGCAGTTTAGGTTCTGAACAGAGTTCGTTTCTTTAAAAGTCTTTTGCACATAAAACAGCAAACATAAATGGAGAGTTGCTCGTTCTGAATTCTTGTATACATAAATTAAAAAATATATATAAACATGCATTTAGAGTAAGCAAATGCGGTTTCTTTTTCTGAAAAAAAAAACAAAATCAGTATGGATAAGGGTAATCCTTTATTAAACAAGAGTTTGATGTTTTTCTAAACAAAATAAAAATACAGATTAATGTTGTCATAATAATGAAGGCAGCTTTGGTTCTGAACAGAGTTTTTGCTTTAAATTTATGTTGCATATAAAAATATAACACATATAAAACAGATAATTAGAGAGTTGTTTGTTCTAAACTGTGTTGTACATCAATTAAAAAAAATTAAGCCTCAGCAAATGAAGCAGTTCTTTGATCTGCAAAAACATAAGTATGGATAAGGGTAAATCTTTAGTAACAAGAGTTTGTTTTTCCAAACTCTGTTGTATGTCAATAAAAAAACAAACAGATAATGCTATCATAATAATGAAGGCAGTTTAGGTTCTGAACAGAGTTCGTTTCTATAAACTCTGTTGCTCATAAAACAGCAAACACATAGATGGAGAGTTGCTTGTTCTGAACTCTTGCATACATAAATAAAATAAATAAAATAAACATGTATTTAGTGTTAGCAAATGCAGTTCCTTGTTCTGAAAAAAATCAGTAGAAGGGTAATCCTTTATTAAACAAGAGTTTGCTGTTTTTCTAAAAAATAAAAAACCCATATAATGTTGTCTTAATAATGAAGGCAGTTTTGGTTCTGAACAGAGTTTTTAAAAACTCTGTTGTATATAAAATATAACACACATAAAACACACTTAGAGAGTTGTTTGTTCTAACCCGTTGTACATAAATTGAAAGAAATAAAATATAGATGTATTAAGTGTAAGCAAATGAAGCAGTTCTTGTTCTGCAAAAAAAAAATTCAGTAAGGATAAGGGTAAATATTTATCAAACAAGAGTTTGTTTTCCAAACTCTGTTGTATGTCAATACAAAAAAAAATACATATGTTTTTGTAATAATGAAAGCAGTTTTGGTTCAGAATAGAGTTTTTGCTTTAAAACTCTGTTGTATATAAACATAATCTCCCAAACAAGAGTTTAGAAACTGTTTTTATTGCATATAATTGTTCATACCATGGCACATATCAATGGAAATGTTATTCTTTCATGTTTACATCAAGAATACATTTGCAAGAGTCACTTGTTTTGGAGGTGAGCAACTTAGTTGCAAATGTGGGAGGGCAAGAAAAAGCTGTATACATTTTGGGGTATAGCTCACTTTATTCATGTGGTAATTTGGTGTCTACTGCAAACATAGTAATGCCATGTTTATCTGATGTAATGTGTGCTCCTGCTACAGGACAGATTGAGGCCGGTGTTCTAAGATTGGGTATTAAAATATGAAATGATGTTTGGAGTAGACAAGATTATTACCAGTTTTATTTGTTACATTACGTTTTTTAGACCCTCTGTATTCACACAAGAGTTGGTGTGCCTTCAAACAAGTGATTGTTACAAATGCAGTCTTGTGGTGAAGAGGAAGGAATCAAGTTTTCAAGTGATACATGTATGTGCCATGATATGAACATGTTACACACAGTTAAAATAGAAATGACTGTGCTTTAAAAAAAACAATTGAGGAGTTTTTTCTTGTTAGTCTTGGTTGTGTAATAATTTACACTGAGTCAATTGGTGATGTAGTTTCTACATAGTTATTGACTTTGTTGTAGGTGATCGTCATACTTGTTTGCAGTAGTTGTTCTTCCAGGTCATCAATGTTATTTACATCCGTGTCTGGTAACCAAGTAAGCTGATGGTTGTTTAGAGATAGGTGAATCAATGGTGAGTCGTCGAGAGGTTTGAATTTTCCTTTTAAGTCAGTGTTCTTTTTCATATTGGATACCAGTTGCTTACAGTTGCAGACTTTGCACTTGTAGAAGTGAGTGGATGGTGATGGCTCTCTGCTGTTACAGGCAATACATAAGGACACAGTTGTACTTTCAACTGTAACAAATACTCCTAAATGAAAAAAAAAGTATATAGAATTATCAATTTCACAATAGACAAGTTGTCATGCCTGCACAGTGCGCTACGTAGTTGAATGTAGTTTAAAAAAAGAAGTACGAACAATTGTCAAAATTGTTATCGTTTTTTTAAAAGACTTATCAGGAAATTGGGCAACAAGGTTGAAAAACATACAAAACTTGCGTGAAACTGCATACCTTAGCGAGGTTTGGTTGTACAACATGGTAGTAAATTATCAAACAAAAGCAAGGTCTGGTAATGGGAAAAAAAAGCACACAAGCTGTGTGCAGTGTTTTGATGACTAAAGCAAGGATATTAATAGTACTTCGAATAAATGCTTAAAATTTGAATGGAACATACATTAGAGATATCCCATGCTATAGTTAACAAATATTTATGGAAAATTTAGTTGTATAATTAAGTTTGTTTCATAATTGATTTTCAAGTTGTACAAGCGCATAAAGATAACTTCATAGGAATGTAGAGGAAGAGCATGAAACAGTCTTGACTTTTGTAAGACTACATTGAAAGACTACATTAAATTTAATCATTTAGTTTTCTAAATAGACACTATAATTTTTTTCTTTTGTATCAATTTGTATAGTCATGTATGGGAGAAAACATTAAAAAAAATATTTTCTTCATGTGGTTGTTTTTTGCTGTTTTCATTTTGAATCTTTAGTGGAATTGAAGTAAGCCATGTTTTCTTTTAGGTCTTTCTATATGATGTTGTTAATAGTGACTAATCGATTTTGCATTTTGGGAGGATTGGCAGTTGTTAGCAATTCATACAATACAGATGTAAGTGTTCATATTAATATATAGATAAAGGTTTCATATTAGTATACTTTAAGTAGACTAGTTTGACTCAAGTGTTAAAGTGTGAATCCGTGTTTTGAGGTTATCTTGTATACAGTAACAAAAAACATACCTTGCAAGGTTTGGTACATGGACGTTGCTTCGATGTTCGGCTTGTTAACTTTCAGTTTCTGGTTTACTGAAGTATACACTGAAGACTTTGTGGAGGAAAGTTGTCCTCCATTCCAGTTTTTGAATGATAGATTTTCCAGTTTAAAAACTTTGTCCTTTTCAACAGGCAGCTGTAAATATAAGAAATGCAATTAAGGTAGGCTGATAATTTTAAGGTTTTTTTACTGTTTTTTTTTAGAATTTTTCCTCAGGTTACAATTTATTTAAATGCACCAAAGGTAGAAGTTAAATACACTTTGTTGTGTTTGTTTAAAGCTTAATTCCAACTCGAGCAGGCACTTGTTTTGATCCCAATGAACAATTTTCAAATATCAAAAATGCAAATTTGGGAAACTATGTTATTTTGGTATTTTATGGCTTTATGTGACATGAGAAGTTTACAGTAACAATTTGAAGGTTGTTCAGATAATGATATTGTTGATATGTTTTTGAAATGTTATTAAGCAACAGGTCGTTGGTTGGAATCTGGTCTGATGTGTCTCTGGTCGAAATATGGTTAAAATTATTTGAGGATATTGTAGTATTGTTTACCTGTTCCTCATGTATGTCGGTCCAGACACTAAGTGTTATGTGACCTGTAGGGTCACCAATTATCACTGGTGTTACTTTCTTTTTCTCATTGGTGTATGGGATAGTCTTCAAAACGGCTGGATGGATGTGTAGAACTTGGCCTATAAAAACAAAAATTCATGAAATAAATTACGCATACTTAATTATTTGAGGTCAGAGTGGTTATATCAGATGATATGAGACAAAGGTTTCAAGATGTTGTTCTGAGTGACAAGTGACAGCTGGAGAGATTGTGGTCCACAGTAATAAAAATGAGCAGTAATGTCTTATAATTGAGACTAACTTCAGTTAAGTGATCTAATTATGGTCAACAAGCATTTAGATGAGTTGTTTCTTTACAATGCATTGTTAATCCTTTGTTCCATGTAGGTGGCTGGTGTGACGAAGTCATAGTTTTTCAACAAGGGACATCAGGCATAAATCACTGAAAATAATTAATGTGTTATTTATTTTTAGTGTCTTTTGTATTGGATTACTGAACCTTAACCCCATTTATTCTGAAAAATGAGAGGAAAAATGCTTCAGTTCATTGCCACAGTGTTTTGTAGAGACATTGCACATTGTTTAATCATCTGTCTACTTAGTTCGTAAAAATGTGGACAAGATATGTCACCTTTTTTTTTTGAAAAACAATATTTAACTGATACTCAAAACCACTAGTAGAAAATATCAACAAAAGCAACTGTAAAACGGTATTTTTATTGAGCCTTGCTAATAAAGGTAAAAGGTATGTGTGCTTTCAGTTAATATTTATTGCATTGAATGGTGAACTTTTCAGAAATGCATCTTGCTTTATAACTTGAAAAAGTAAATACTTGAAATGCAAATACATTGGTATGCGAAAAAAAAAGTCCGTAGTCAAAAAGTATGGCCCAATAGCCCTGTAGTCCTAGTCTACAAAAAGAGTGATCTTGGACATTACATGGCTTTTATCAGCCTACAGAATACCACATGGGTTATATGGGAAATTGGTATCATAATTTCAAATAAATTCAAGGGTTATTAAAATGAGAAGGTGAACTAGTACAGAGATGTGGCCCCTTCATTCACATCCAAAGTTTTTGTGGCTCTTTAGTAACCATGTGATATCACAGGTAACATGGCGTACAGTTTACAGGGACAATATGACTTTGTAGTTGGTATTAAAACATAGTTGTGGGGTTTTTGTGGAGGGTAGGCTATCAAAATGAAGTGAATATTTGAAATGGAACATAATAACACTTACCAGTTTGATGTGCTACCCAGTGTTTTGTCCAGAGGAGAATCCTTCAGTAAATCCAGCAATAGTGTATTTTTGTAGTTTTTGCATCGTAAGGGAAGTTCAAGACTGGCAGTTTTACGATTTGTGTTTGTCTTTTGGACAATTAACGTTTGTCTTCAACTGCTACATTCTTTAGTTTTACGGGTGACTTTGTTTTGGCGAATTCCTGGGAGGAAAAGGGGATGCAAGTATATGTAAGTTTTAGTTGATCAGTGATGTAGTTTGACTACCATGAGTGTCGAAAAGTTGCATTAGGTTGAAATTTAACACAGTTGTTTACAGATGGTGTAGGGAAGAATTTTAGACTGCCTAGATGAAGCTATGTTTTAATGGAATTGTTGGTGTACATGGGTGATGCAGGCAACAAAGGGGCAACAGACCATGTCAATCGACCTTGTCTGGGGATATGAAGAAAATAGAGTTCCTTGGCAAAAAAAATTGAGTATTTAAGTGCAAAATGGTGGCTTGCTGCACCTTGCAGGGTTACTATGTGTAACTGTTTTGCATCATCATGTTTAAAGACTATCTTTTAGGATTCTGAATTTTAATCATAATATTGAGATTTTCATACCTCAAGATTTGACTGTTTGGACATATCATAAACTACAACGTCTTGGTAGTCCTCACTGATGTCTGAAGGGTTCCCTTCATGTATGGGTTGTTTCTAGCACTCAGTTTCTTTGGTGATAATTGAACAAGGTATCCACTGGCATCTGCTACTTCCTGTTTGAACCGTTTGGCTGCTGGTGGGCTGGTAGCCATGGTAAATCTGTAAAAGGAACGATATTAATAACAAAACAATTAAGAGAAGAAAAAAAATGCATATTCGTGAAAGTTAGTATATGTCAATTTATGGTAGTTTATGACAGGGCACACAGAGAATGAGTGCATTAGTTCATACTTTTCAGAGTGAAATAAATTATTCTTCAGAAACAAAATAAGAAGCAACTATGGAGATTTCTTTCCCAAGTTTTTTTACTGCAATAACATGTATTTTGTATTTCCTTTAGCATTAAGGGCTTAAAATTGTACCAGAATCATTCCTACACAAATACATAAATGTATATTCTGGCGAACATGTAGAGTTAAAAGGCAAGTAGACAACAAGTAAATTGCTGAAAAGCCCTATTTGTATATGCAGGTTTTAAATCTGTTGGATAATTAAGTTACATAGATATGCACATCAGCCAACTTACCAGTGTGTTGAATTTCCAGGTGATGTGACTAGAAATACAACTTTGAAGACTGTCTGAAGATCTAATAGACAATTGAAGAAGATTGGTAACATTAATAAGGCAGTATTGGAAGAGGTGGTTTGTAGTGGAAGAGTTTTTGTTAATTTGTTTTTGTATAATTACCTTGGGGGAGGGGGCTAGAGTGTTTGTTTTATCGGCAAGTTGAAGTCATTGTTTGGCAGCTTCCTCATCAACTTTGATGGCAAGGGCAACTGGATCATGGAAACTAAAATGTGTTGCTAACACTGATGCTTGATATTGTTCTGGCAGTGGTTTGATATATATGTGGTCTAGAAGTGTTCCTGCTGTTGTGGTTGATGATGTAATCAATTGGTGATATTGATTAAGTGCTTGGATGGGAGGTTTCTTTCGAAGATCATGATTGAAATCACCAATGATGACTTTATAATCGACATCTAATGCCTCAACTTGAGTACACAAGTTATCTAGAACATTTGAAAATGTTCTGATGTTAGTTTGGATTGGCTTGTAAGCTGTCATAACTAGCAAAGATGGTGAGCCACTGATCCTTATTGTCATGATGTCGCAGTCATCTACTTCTTGGGATAAAGTAGTGTATGTCACACCATTGCGCACATACATTGCAGTCCCTCTACCTCGAGCACTCTGAGGAGGTTTAGACATAGCAATTAGCTGATATCCTGGAAGTTCATAGTTCCTTTTGTCATGATTGGTAGTGAGCCATGTTTCAGTCAGGCATATGACATGAGCTTTGCAGATTTGAAAGTCGGTCTTGATGTCATCAAAGTGTTTTGTAAGACTTTGGATATTGTGGTGTACAATTATGAAGTTTTCTCTGTGATTCAATTGCAAAATTGGATTTGCTACAGACAGGTCACAGGGTACCATTTTGGCCAAGTGCTCTGCAACTTCGTTATTACAGAAGATTCTCTTGGGATCGTAGTTGGAAAGAAAGAGACCATTCAGATGAGTAACACGACTAACAGCTACATATCCCATGCATGACTTGATTCCTTTCAAAGACACAACTGCTTCATCTGTTGTCTGACCTTGGATTTTGTGCATTGTAACAGCCCACGCCAACTTTAAAGCATATTGTTTGCGTGTTCTGTTAATGCATCCAGATTTAAGCACTAGTTGAATGTGTTCAAGGTGTGGTTTGATGGCAACACAATTAGCATACTGGTCAGGTAGTGGACTCCTTTGTCTTGCAAATGCACCACATTTCACGTTATCAAATTGCACAAAGATAGCACTAGGTTGATTATTTGGGTCATTTGGTTGTATGGCTTGTATAGTGCCTGTAATTCCATTACAAAGACCATCGGGTACATCTAAATTTGTTGTCAGCATGACTCTGGCTCCAACTGCTATATGTAATTCAGACTGCAACACTGTTTTTCCAGTTTGATGTGATTTGTAAGCCACTTTTTTGGCTTGGGTTTGAGTAGGA
The DNA here is from genome assembly GCF_902459465.1 of Asterias rubens. Classification (NCBI taxonomy): domain Eukaryota; kingdom Metazoa; phylum Echinodermata; class Asteroidea; order Forcipulatida; family Asteriidae; genus Asterias; species Asterias rubens. Next base: position 9,913,162 of record NC_047067.1, read on the forward strand.
GTATTCTTTGTGTCTAGCGCATAGATGGTAACTATCGGACTTGATAAGGTTTCTAGCATTCGAAGATTATGGCTATCCACATCCTTATTGAAGGCAAAAATTCGAAGTGCTTTCTCTGATGGCTTCAAATCAGTTCCAGATTCAAGTGTACGCGACTTGAGCATCTGATCATCTGCTGGGTCGATTGGATCTTCTCGTTTGTGCACACGCAATCGATTAAGTAATCGTGCAAAAGTTAGATCATCTTGTTGACGCATAACTTGTGTGAGTTGACAGACTTGGAAATTCTCAGTCCAGAGGTCTGTCAAAGGATTGCCATCTGGCACACAAAGTGGAGTACTTGGATTAATTGGAGGAATCTGATAGAAGTCTCCGACTGCAAGTACAGAAATGTTTCCAAACAATGTGTGATTTGAGGCACGTTTGATCTGTTTTCTTCCATGGATGTATTGCAACTGTTTCTTGCTCACCATTGATATTTCATCAATTATGAGCAGTTGCAGATGTTGTAGTTTACTACGCATGGTGAGAGTTTCTTCTCCAAGAGGCTTATAATTCTGGGTGCTTTAATGCCGATATTTAATGCAGAGCAAATAGTTTCTCCTTCAATATTGAAAGCAGCAGTACCTGTGTGTGCGACAACCAACACAGTTTTGTCATCTGGAGAGTCACAGAGAGGTGCAAACAGTTTCTCAGCATGATATTTGATACATTTTGTTAACAGAGATTTACCTGTACCGGCTCCTCCAGTTAGAAATACTCTGAATGGAGGTGGATTTTCACTGTTAACTTTCTTGATACACCATTGATGGACATATCTGAAGAGCTGCTGCTGTTTGTCATTAAGGCTATTGATCATTGAAGCAATTTGACTTTCTGATAGCACCACTTTTATGGTTTCAACAGGTGATCTATGTGTGGTTTCTTTTGATGCGGTTGATGTCTGTGGTTGCAACTCTGGAATTTCTTCGAAATCGTCATCAGAGTAGGTTTTTCTAATAGATCATCCAACCGTTGTTGTTCAGCTTGTGGTGCAAGTGCAGCCCAAGCATCTTCCAATGTGTCGTTTGCAGATGCAAAGCTTCCCATGCAGCATCTATTTGGTTATTGACTGGTTCGTACAGTTTCATGTTCTCCCTGACAACTTGGCTCACAGGTTTGTTTCCTTCATCTGTTTTAACAGTGCCATTGTGATAGTACATTGAAAAACTTGGCATGTTTGCTGGTATAAGTTTAATGTCTCGGTGTGGCAGATACATGCGAAGGATATTCATGTAGTACTTTCCGGATCTTTCTTCAAGTACAGTTTTGGGTAGCGGACTATGCAGGATTTGCATCTGCGTTCTATGGCAATTCCAAGATTGTTATCAAGCTGATAGTGAGTACTATTGCCTGACTGTTCATTGCTATCTCCATCAGATTCTGTTGATGTCATGGTATTATTCGATGATGTGAAGCGAAACTTAGACATAAATGTTGCCAGGCACATCATCTTGAATTTGGTCACATTTGGTCTTGCATAGTACTTATCCAGAGCATTAGACATCCAGATTCTATCTGGTTGTTCATTTCGTAGCACGTTGAGAGGTAACGATATTCTCTGACCATCTGGATCTGTTTGCACAAACACAACTTGTCTTGTGCAGTCTCTCAAATGCATGCTACACACCCTGTATATACATTCCATAACACTCAATTCTCTGTGATGTAAGTATATGTTTCCAACTTTTCGCAGCTCTGTAATTGCATCACTGTTACCTTGTTGTGCTTCTTTCTGAGCTTGTCTGAGTAGATCACCCATTTGACGTTCAGTTTTGCTTATGTATGAAAGGATGTACTTCACACAGCTGTATGCATCAAGCACTAGTTGAATATCCATGTTGCCATTCCAAGCACGTAGTAAATCCTGATTATAATGTTGATCCAAATGTCGACTGGCTTTCTTTTTGATACACAGTTGAATGTGAGGAGAGTAGTTGAAGAGACTTTTGCATATCTTCTTGAGTGACATTTGCAGAATTTAAGATGTCAGATGTAGATGTGAGGTTTGTAATTTGTGTTTCTGGATTCTGTATAACTTCCCAGATTTGAGTGATAACTCTTTTGGCTTCTTCCTTTGCTTTCTCTTTTCCATCATTTGAGTTGTCTTGAGATTCATCTTGATCTTCAGCATCATCAGAGCTATCTATAGATCTACATATGAATGTCTGCTCTGAAGGAGGTTTTGGAAATCCAAAACGACACGTTTTGCCGGTTTTTCGGCAAGATTTTGTGTGCCTTTTGCTGTGCGTTTGACAAGATTGTACAATTTCGTGAAGTTCAGGATCATCTTCCTCGGAAGGGAGTTCACAGGATATGTACTTGTCGATAAAGGCTTCAATAGTGTCATCTGAGTCTGTGCATGGGTCAGGAGCGTTATCTACCCACACCAACATATGGATGTGGGGCCAACCTCTTTGTTGAAATTCAGTACGGTAGAAATAATCAACAACGTGTCCAATTGGATGGGCATCTGATTGAATGACTTGTTTGATGAACTTTTTCACTCTATGCTCGAACATTCTTGCTGCAGTAACTGGGTTTGAATATATGATGTTACAATGAGTTGCCCAGTCCATATCTGCATGTTCTTCAGGAGAGAGGGGCTCCTTACCTTGTTGTTCAAGAATTGCATTGTCAATTTCAAGCCATCTTCGATCTGCTGCACTGAAGGTTACAAACCATGTGGGAATCCCTATTTGGCGTATCATCGCGAACAGGTCCTTCAATGTTTTTTCCCAGTATGCTGGCGTGCCTCTTATGCTTCTCAAATAACGATAACCTTCATCTCTCTGGATCATTTGATTAACAAGTTCTTGTCAGTCAAAATTTCAGATGTGATTGGCCTGCCATCGGTCGTCTTTGTATGACCTTGTCTCATCGCAATTGATATTTGGGATGATATCATTTGAAGTTCTGTACAATACTGAGCAAAGAATATGTATTGAGGATCACTTGCAAACCGTGCATCTTGTGAAAAAAGGCGTGCATTAAAGTATCTACTTGGAGACACTTTAGGTTCTCTTTCTTCTGCAAATGTATTCTTTCCATCAGGAAATAAAACAGGAAATGCCTGCGCTTCCATATCAAGAACTGCAGTAGGTCTACTACCTTCTGCCGGTGCAAGAGAAAGTACTGTATTGTCACAGTTGTCTGCAATGTATTGACCAAAGTCGACTGGTTGCAGGAATGACATAAGAGGTGCAGATGTGTTAGTTTATCATTATCTTCAGTGGGATCTGAGACTTGTTCTTGATCTGTCTGTTCATGTTGCTCCTCATTGTCTACCATTTGTGAGTCATTGACATCATGTTGGTCATACTGGTTTTGCAAGATTTTTTCTTGAATTATGTGTAGGTTGTGTTCCTCCTCATCTAGCATTTGTGACTCCGTGAAACTGTGCTGCTGGTCTTGTGAGTCTGCCATGATTGGGTCAGAGTTATTGACATCTAGTTGATCACAATTTATAGCAATGTCCTCAAATAGTGGGTTTGATTCTTTGAGCAAATTGAGAGCAAGTCTTATCTTACTTGGTGAAACCTGTTTGAAGAGGACATGATTTTTGTACTTGAGCTTTCGCTTTAATTTGACCCGTACTATGCTGTCATCATTTGCAAGACGTGGCAAGGATTTGGCAGTTTTATCAACATCTGCTTTTACACAAACTACTTGGCCATGGATACCCTTCTGACAACCCTTATACAGGGGAACCAACTTCATAAATGGTATTACAGGTGCTATCAAATGTCTTTCTAGTATGTTAAGCTCAGATAGCTCCTGAGGCACTGGACAGAGTAGAAATTTATTAGCTCTAGACAATCGTGGTGTGATGTCCTTTCTGATGTTATTATGGCAAGTGAAGCAGATCCATGTATTACTATGTGGCAAAGCTGTAAAATCAACAGTTGATGGCATGGTTGTCAACAGGCTGTTTCTACTGTACTTTTCTTTATGAAACTGCAATACCTGTGTTCTAAAAAGTGACTTGTCGCATATGATGCAAGTGAATATTGGCTTCTCTTGTAAAATTTCACTTTTGAATTTCAAGACAACTGTTGTATGTTTCTTCTATTTGATTTACGAGAACATGACATTTGGTGGAGTTGGTTAGCTCTTTTTCAGGAATCAGATAGTTTGCCTGGTGGTGCTGTAGTATGGTCTCTCTATTTTCTGCATAGTGCTGTCTTCTTGCATCCAATACTGTCGCTGTATTGTCTGCATAGTGCTCTCTTCTTGCATCCAATACTGTCGCTGTATTGTCTGCATAGTGCTCTCTTCTTGCATCCAATACTGTCGCTGTATTTTCTGCATAGTGCTCTCTTCTTGCATCCAATACTGTCGTGTATTTTCTGCATAGTGCTCTCTTCTTGCATCCAATACTGTCGCTGTATTTTCTGCATAGTGCTCTCTTCTTGCATCCAATACTGTCGCTGTATTTTCTGCATAGTGCTCTCTTCTTGCATCCAATACTGTCGCTGTGTTTTCTGCATAGTGCTCTCTTCTTGCATCCAATACTGTCGCTGTATTTCTGCATAGTGCTCTCTTCTTGCATCCAATACAGTCTCTGTTTTGTACATAGTGTTCTCTTTTTGCATCCAATACTATCCCTGTATTTTCTGCATAGTGCTCTCTTCTTGCATCCAATACAGTCTTTCTGTTTTTTGCATAGTGCTCTCTTTTGCAATCAATACAGCCTCTCTGTTTTGTGCATAGTGTTTTTTTCTTGCATCTAGTACAGTCTGTTTCCTTTCTGTATATTTGACTTTCCTCTTGGTCAATATCGAGGTTTGTTTCCTGCATATGTACTTCTTCTTTTTTCCAGAATGTTGTGTTTATTGAGCATGTAGTACATCTGATTTTTATGTCTGCGTTTTGCTTTGATATCATCATCTTGTGACTGAGAGGAACATGCTTGTTGAAATTCGCTTTCATTAGCAGTAGTTGTCTCTTTCTACTCTGTTGTGACGTAGCAGACATTAACAGACTGTCTGAGGTGGTTTGATTGTCATTTTGAATTGAACATGCTGTATCTTCAAACCGAAACGAACAGCCAGGCAATTCCTCACAATCGATGTCTTCACAACAGTCATCTGAAGTGCTTGCCACACATTTTCTGCTAGTGTAGATGGTTGTACTCGTGCTTGAAGAAATTGCAGCACTAGTTTCGATGCTACTCCCCAATAACGTTAATTTTTTTTCTCTCTCTTCTACCTGTACTTCCGACTCCTTAACCTGTACTTCCATGAGCAGTTACAATTTCAGTTGTACCAATTTTTTGATAGGTATTGTGATGTAAAGTTTTACAATTATTGTCACTATCAATATGGATGACATGTCTTTCGATGCTTGATGTGATTTGTGTGTCCCTTTTTTGTAGGCTACAAAATAAAAGGTTTTATTTAATTAAAGTGTTTTTTCTTATTTTCTTTGGGTGCTAGTTTGTGAGTACAGTAAGCAGTTTGAATGGCATGATAATTAAATGAACAGATAACAAATTTTGTTGGTAGGTTTAGGTAGTATTTTGGATGTCATTCAAAGAATGGCAATGTTTTTGATCAGGGGATAGTCAAATACCAGTTGAATTAAATAATTATTGTTCAATTGAGAGTTCAATGAAATTCAATTGAGAGTCCAATGAGTTATTCAATTGAGAGTTCAATGAGTTATTCAATTGAGAGTTCAATGAGTTATTCAATAGAGAGTTCAACGAGTTATTCAATTGAGAGTTCAACGAGTTATTCAATTGAGAGTTCAATGAGTTATTCAATTGAGAGTTCAACGAGTTATTCAATTGAGATTTCAATGAGTTATTCAATTGAGAGTTCAACGAGTTATTCAATTGAGAGTCCAATGAGTTGTTCAATTGAGAGTTCAATGAGTTATTCAATTGAGATTTCAATGGCGGTTCAGAGCAATTTCAATGATAATGTACAAGTTGTACATTACAGAAGGAAAATAAAGTGAAAAATACGAAAGTAGACAAGTCAAAGATTAGAAATGAGTTGCGAAATAGAAACAAAGAAGTAAATAGCAGAAAGTTAAGGTAAGGAGAGAGAGAAATAAGATTTTGTTTAATAATATCAATATTAATATAGAATCATATTGATGGTTAGGTACCAAGAAAAGAAGTTGTGGGAGACCACTTTACTTAACAGGAAAAATTGTGAACAAATATCCGTGTACACTCATTTTTACCAGCACAAAAACTATGAAATTAATGTTTTAACCTAAATCAAGACCCAGAAATGCACAGAACTAAAGACCTTCATTGCTATTGCTGTTAGACTACATGTTGGTATTCCCTTTGCCCTTGACCTATCCACATTCACATTTGTGCAGTGCAGTAATCAAAATGTTGTGTCAATGTTCGACCATCGAGAGGATGGAGGGTAACATTATCGCAACACGGGACAGAAAGTAGGCCTAGCAGAATAAAAGTCATGTATCGCTCCCCTTATCATGCTTTTGTACATCATTGTTTTTTCAGTACAGTCGTTTGACCAGTTCCGGATTATTGACCAGTTCCGGATCACTACAACGTTGCAATCTCCAGTGTCATTAAATTACTTTTCACAGGACCAATGTAGATTAATATATCATAAGAGTAATATCACATTAGGCAACAAGCCAAAATTCAAGTGCATAGCATCATTGATGGATAAATTATGGCCAGTTTTTTAAAGTTTGTCAGAGATAAAATCGTGATTTCCGAAAAGAAAATGGTTGTTCAAAACGCTGTTGAAACTTCTCACCTGTCAAATTTGAACGTCTGAGTGGATGACGGTAATTTGAAAAGCCTACAATGTGTAAAAATTGTTCTTGTAAATACTCAGCTTTTTTTAATCTTGGGGATGGTAAAAATGTCGAAATCATGTTTTTGGTGACGTGGCACCTTTGACCTGTTCGGGATCACTCAATGCTAAGCAATGCAAATTAGGTAAATCATAGTTTTTTATACACACAACCATACATTTTCATATGTTGAGGAATGTAAAACTATTTTACCAAACAGCTGTTGGTGATGTTATTTGTATTTTCAAGATGGAGGACTGCAAATAGCTTTTATGTTCGACAGTTTTATGAATGGTAGTGTAGGTTTGCAATAGAGGGCGCTCTACTGATCCAGAATACAAGCAAGTGATCCAGAACTGGTCAAACACGGGTGACAACATTTTTCTCATAGCTACTTCCAAAATAAAATAAAATTGTCAATTAAACTCAATGGATACATGGTGGCTTTTATAATTTATGACATGTTTAGGTAAACTAACTAACGTTTTTTTTTTTAATTGTCCAATAAGTGGCGATGGACTTAGCGATAATTCATTTAAGTGATTTAACTGGTCAAATGACTGTACCTTACTGTCATGACTGTGGCCCAGGGCCTACTCCTAGAACTATGACTATGAGGTTGTTACACTAACCTCATAGTCATAGATGATTGTGTACAAATTCCTATACGATTTTTGCTTCCCCACATGTGTACACCTACCGTTCTTATTTGCCGTCGGATCTCGCTGAAATTGGGCTCTGTGTTTCCTTGGACTCCCAGTGAGTGTGTGGAAGTTCCCAAAATTTAAATCCATGAACTAATAGTTTCAAAAAAAGATAAAATTTGTGCAACACTGCAGAAATAAAATATCAACGGTGCTTTAAAAATGCACGAATTTTCTTTTTCTTTTGAAATTAGTTCGTAGATTGAAATTTTGGGAACTGCTACACACTCACTGGGAGTCCAAGGAACAAAAGCCCAATTCCAGCGAGATCTGACGGCAAATAAGAACGGTAGGTGTACACATCATGCGGGGACAGCAAAAATCGTACAGGAATTTGTACACAATCATCTGAGGTTTTAGTTAATAGTTGTATAGTTCTAGGAGTAGGAGTAGATGAGTGTGAGCTTTTTTCTACCTATGGAGTATATAATATGGACATATAATATTTATAACAAATCCAGACAACAATGGTCAGAACAACTTGCTTATTCCCCGATTTATTTTTTTACTCACCTGCTACACTAAAAGTACAACGTCACGATCCGCTTCGATCGGCAGCAAAAATGGCGTACGTGACAACCAGTTCTCTGCATGCTTTGCGTGGTGTGCGAGGTCGATGTCACGACGCGTCGGGCTCCTCGATCATTGGCGGCAGCAGCCGTAAAAAGCCGACAACAGGCGACAACTGGCAACAACCGAAGACAAGTCATCTACGTCTGAGCATGGAGGTAGCTATTTCTACCTCCATGATCTGAGGTACTGAAAACCCAATTGCCTTAGTAAGGATTGTGCTTTTAAAAAAAGAGTCTTACTTGTCCTAAATTTCTCTAATCTGGGTTAAATTGTGCCTTTTAATTCATAAAAAAATAAAAAGCATTCTCTACAACAATTATTTCAACAAATTTAAGCTTTTTGATACGTTTGGCCGCCCATGCCAACCGCCTGGTATTGGCCAAAAATAGAGGGGGGAAAAGATGTTTTCAGTGACGCGACTTGCAACAGTAAACAACTTGTCGTCAGGTTGTCAGTTGTTGTCAGTTATTATCGTCAACTGTCGGTTTTTTTTTCAGTGCGACCGCGTGACTAAACAACTTCGTTCCCATCCATCACACGGCAGATCGTGTGTTTTGGTTTTTTTTTAATGTTGCAATTTTTCATCGGCTTCCAAGCTTTAGGTACGAGGGTGGCATTTTGTTCCAACAGCACTCCGCACTAATGACGTAAGAATACCCGGATGTCAGACAAACTTTCCACCACACGGGTCGTCAGTACACACTCACACGCCGGTAATCGTGCAGTGCACAAAAAACTAACATGTACGCGCGCGTATTATCAGTGAAATTTTTGACACTTTGTCTGAGATCCGGGAACTTGCTTCTATTTTAGCATTAGTTTGGAGTGCTAAATTAAAATGTGTACGAAACCCAGGTTTGAGCTTGGGCCGCCCCTGGCTTGGGCTGCTCTGTCTCCGCTATGATAAACCTACACTCCCGGCAGGACAGCGTGTAAACAATTAAAACCTAGAAATGCACAGAATTGCTATTGGTGTTTTCATATTGGTAGCCCCTTTGCTTTTGGTCCATACGCATTTGGTGCAGTTATCAAAATGTGTTGCGTTGTTCACTATTGTATGTTGATGCTCCATATTCTTGTTACACATTAAGAAGTTTCCATTAATATTAATCTTAACGACCTGACACATTTAAAATACTGCACCTGATTCTGTGTATTTAAATTATTAGAATATTGCACGGTAAGTTCTCTTTGACACCAACCATGGAGGAAGGAAAAAAAAGTCCTTCCTCCATGCACCACAAACGCCCACTATTTTAATTTATTGGTGCTCCAACTTCACCTTTGTATGGGGGCCCTGAAGGGACATATCGCTAACAGGTGCGCATACAATTGCGATGTCACAAATTTATTTGCAAATGTTTGCGCATACGTATGCGGTGTCGTGAAATTATTCGCGAATAAGTACGATGTCGCGATCAGACTGGATGCTAAAAATCCACAGATATATAGAAATTTTATTTAAACGTATGCGACAAAGTATGCAATAAAATTTTCGACAACTCAAACATATTCGCATACGTTACTCGCGAATACGAAATCCGACCATACGCAAGCGCATACGTAAGCATGCGCACATATTCCCAAATATTTTCACGACATACATGTACGTATGCCGACAAGTTTACAGTTATGCGATGTGCTTTTGGGCCACCGTACCTTTTTGATTGCATACGTTTGCGATGTCACAAATTTATTCGCAAATGTTTGCGCATACGTATGCGGTGTCAAGAAATTATCGCGAATAAGTATGATGTCGCGATCAGACTGGATGCTAAAAATCCACAGATATTATTAGAAATTTTAATTAAACATATGCGACAAAGTATAATAAAATTTTCGACAACTCAAACATATTCGCATACGTTACTCGCGAATATCTTAACGAAATCCCACCATACGCAAGCGCATACGTAAGCATGCGCACATATTCCCAATATTTTCACGCAAACGTATGCCGACAAGTTTACAGTTATGCGATGTCCTTTTGGGCCACCGTACCTTTTTGATTAGGTAAACAGCTGCCTATTATTACATGGACAAGTGATAACACTATTAATATCAAGTGTCCAACTTTTACTAAGAAACACTTAAGTTTGTTACTGTTACCAACAGTATCATGCAGTTGTTTTACAACATATTTCATTGCAAAGACATTTGGCAAGGTAATGAATCTCACATAAATTCCAAAACATTCAAAACCTTTTCTTAAGATGCACTGTGAAAAGAATAATTTGTAAAAGCTAATAAGCTAATTTAAAACAATTTTTCTATAAAAATGCTCCGTTATTGAATGACTATTGACTTATGGATTAACGGTGACGATTGCGAAGTTTCCTCACTCAAACTAAAGCTCATGTAACTAACAACCATACACGGTTAGCACGGTTAACATCCGTTGGCTCTCCGGGTTTTCACCGAACCCGTATGCCGTGAATAAGCTCCAGACCACGGCAGAGTGTTTTTAACGTTCACGGTGCAGGTCACACTGCGACCGGAAAATCCCCCATTGCAATAACGTGGGGAAAAGCTTCGGTGGTGATCGTCTCGCAGCGCAGCGTAGAGGATTCACTCATCACGTAAATAAAACAACCTCGTTATATTTTTACGTTGCAATTCTGATCGGCTTACAAGCTTTAGGTACGAGGTTAATTTTGGTTCCGTTTTTTACGAAACCGCGGCTTTAGCTTGGGATGTCACTTGGGCTTCGGCTTGGGCTTTCGTCTGCCTGTTTTGAAGC